>NC_053036.3:286407270-286717813 GCF_002575655.3 Aegilops tauschii subsp. strangulata
CCCAATGCCTTCCCCTAGGCCCAAATAATGGTGAAGTGTCATGTAGTCGATGTTCACATAACACCACTAGAGGAAAGACAACATACATCTCATCAAAATATCGAACGAATACCAAATTCACATGATTACTTATAACAAGACTTGTCCCATGTCCTCAGAAACAAACGTAACTACTCACAAAGGATATTCATAATCATAATCAAAGGAGTATTAATTATAATTAAGGATCTGAACATATGATCTTCCACCGAATAAACCAACTAGCATCTACTACAACAAGTAATCAACACTACTAGCAACCCACGCGTACCAATATGAGGTTTTGGGACCAAGATCGAATACAAGACATGAACTAGGATTTGAGAGGAGATGGTGCTGGTGAAGATGTTGACGGAGATTGACCCTCCCTCGATGAGAGAATCGATGGTGATGACGATGGCGATGATTTCCCCCTCCCGGAGGGATGTTTCCCCGGCAGAACAGCTCTGCCGGAGCCCTAGATTGGTTCTGCCCATGTTTCGCCTCGAGATAGCGGCGCTTCGTCCCGAAAGCTTCTCTATGATTTTTCCAAGGTAAAAGACACCACATAGCAGAAGATGGACATCGGAGGCCTGCCAGGGGGACCAAATGGTCGGGGGCACGCCCGGGGGGTAGGGTGCGCCCTCCATCCTTGTGGCTGGCTGGTGGCCCCCCTCTGGTTCATTCTTCGCCCAATACTTTTATACATTCAAAAAATAAGCTCCGTGGTTTCAGGACTTTTGGATTTGTGCAGAACAGGTCTCTAATATTTGCTCCTTTTCCAGTCCAGAATTCCAGCTGTCGGCATTCTCCTTTCATGTAAACCTTATAAAATAAGAGAGAATAGCCATAAGTATTGTGATATAATGTGTAATAACAACCCATAATGCAATAAATATCAACATAAAAGCATGATGCAAAATGGACGTATCAACTCCCCCAAGCTTAGACCTCGCTTGTCCTCAAGCGAAAGCCGATATCAATAAATATGTCCACATGTTTAGAGATAGAGGCGTCGATAAAATAAAATACGGACATGAGGGCATTATGATCATCTTTAGAACAACAACATATAATGTCATATAATTTCTTATGATAAAGTAACAATTCATTCACAAGGTAAAGTATGAATTAGAAACTTCATTGAAAACTAACAAACTATTGATCTCAGTCATTGAAGCAATTGCAATTTACCATAACACCAGAAAGAGTCAAATAAGAGCTTTTCAGCAAGTCCACATACTCAACTATCATTTAATCTTTCACAATTGCTAACACTCACACGATATTTATGGGTACAAAGTTTCAATCGGACACAGAGAAAGATAGGGGCTTATAGTTTCGCCTCCCAACTTCTTACCTCAAGGGTAATGTCAAAAATAATACTTTATGAAAACCTACATCCGAGTGGATATATATATATCCGGATCTCTCCAACATATAGAGCTTGCCAAAGGAAAAAGTGTAAAAAGGAGAGGTGGCGATCACCATGACTCTTGTATAAGGGTAGGGGATAAAAATAAAGGATAGGCCCTTCGCAGAGGGAAGCAGAGGTTGTCATGCGCTTTTATGGTTGGATGCACAAAATCTTAATGCAAAAGAACGTCACTTTATATTGCCACTTGTGATAAAGACCTTTATTATGCAGTCCGTTGCTTTTATTTCTTCCATATCACAAGTTTGTATAAAGCTTATTTTCTTCACACTAATAGATCGTGCATATTTAGAGGAGCAATTTTTATTGCTTGCATCGATGACAACTTACTTGAAGGATCTTACTCAATCCATAGCTAGGTATGGTGGACTCTCATGGAAAAACTAGGTTTAGGGATGTTTGGAAGCACGAGTAGTATCTCTACTTGGTGCAAAGAATTTGGCTAGCATGAGAGGGAAAGGCAAGCTCAACATGTTGGATGGTCCATGACAATATAACTTCTATTTGGATATAAGCAAACATAACCTATTATGTTGTCTTCCTTGTCCAACATCAACCTTTTAGCATGTCATATTTTAATGAGTGCTCACAATCATAAAAGATGTCCAAGATAGTATATTTATATGTGAAGCCTCTCTTTCTCTATTACTTCCTATTAATTGCAACAATGACCAAAACTGAGTTTGTCAACTCTCAACAACTTTTATTCATCATACTCTTTATATGTGAAGTCATTACTCTCCATAATATCAATATATGATCTTTTTATTTTCTTTAATTCTTTCTTTATTTTAATTCCCTCAAGATCATACCAAGAAAGCAAAGCCCTTTACTCAAAACTACTCTTTATTATATATCTCACGGACTCGATTACATAGAGGGAACATAAAGCAAAACTCAAAGCTAGATCATACTAAAAACTTTATTCTACTAGATCAAGATATAACCAAAAGGATCGAACTAAGAAAATTGATAAAGTTAAAGATGTGATGGTGATACAATACCGGGGAACCTCCCCCAAGCTTGGCAGTTGCCAAGTTGAGTGCCCATACCCATGTATTTAGATCTCTTTCTTCGGAGGTGGTGATGATGGACTTGTTGATGAAGCAGGCTTGTCTTCCAACATCGGACGCAGGAGGTGCTCCAATTTATGAATGATGCCCTTGAGTGCGGAGATATGCTCTTGTAACAGAATATTTTCACGAGTTAGATACTTGTTCTGCACCCGAACTATCTCAATCATCTTGAAAGCTTCAATTTCAGTAGGAGTACGATGATTATAATAAGGTTGGAGGATGTCTTCTTCTTCTGCTGCCGGAACTTGATCTCTCGCGGCCTTCTTGATCTTATCACCCTTTTTGATCTCCCCAAGTTCTTCTTTCTTCATCTCTATCTTCATTAGCCAAGCATCGTCACCCGCGTTGTTGGAGGAGAGAGATGACATGGTGCCTGGCCTTGAAAACTCTGGCAGAAAACATCTTGAAACAAAAACATGAGGTATTGTCGTGGTACGGTGGTCAAAACCTTTGGGACATTATATAATGAATTTTTACCAATCATAAGAAGTATTCTGCAAGAAATCGGAGTCCGGAGGGCACACGAGGTGGCCACAAGGTCGGGGGGCGTGCCCTCCACCCTTGTGGTGGCCTCTTGTCTCTTTCGGACTACTTTTAATTTTCTTAATTTTTTAAATATTCCAAAATGGAAAAAATACCATTGGAAACATTTTGGAGTCGATTACTTACCGTACCACATACCTATTCCTTTTCGGAGTCGGAAATATTCTGGAAAGTGTCCCTTATGTACTCCTCTGGGGTTACGGTATCAATTATATTGGTATCAACATTTATGGGAGTACCTAAGATATAATGTTTGAGTCTTTGACCGTTTACTACCTTCGGATTTTTACCTTCGGCATTGTTGATTTTTATGGCACTGGAACGATAGACCTCCTCGATGATGTAAGGACCTTCCCATTTAGAGAGAAGCTTTCCTGCAAAAAATCTTAAACGAGAGTTGTATAGCCAAACATGATCACCTACATTAAACTCACACTTTTGTATCCTTTTGTCATGCCATCTTTTAACTTTTTCTTTAAACAATTTGGCATTTTCATATGCTTGGGTTCTCCATTCATCAAGTGAGCTAATGTCAAATAACCTCTTCTCACCGGCAAGTTTGAAACCATAGTTGAGCTATTTAATAGCCCAATATGCCTTATGTTCTAGTTCAAGAGGTAAATGGCATGGTTTTCCATAAACCATTTTATACAGAGACATACCCATAGGATTTTTATAAGCTGTTCTATAAGCCCACAAAGCATCATCAAGTTTCTTAGACCAATTTTTCCTAGATCTATTAACAGTCTTTTGCAAAATTAATTTAATCTCTCTATTGCTCAATTCTACTTGACCACTAGACTGAGGATGATAAGGAGATGCAATTCTATGATTAACATCATACTTAGCAAGCATTTTATGGAAAGCACCATGAATAAAATGTGAACCACCATCAGTCATTAAATATCTAGGGACTCCAAACCTCGGAAAAATAACTTCTTTAAGCATCTTAATAGAAATTTTATGATCCGCACTACTAGTTGGAATAGCTTCTACCCACTCAGTAACGTAATCAACATCAACTAAAATATGTGTATACCCATTGGAGGAAGGAAAAGGTCCCATATAATCAAATCCCCAAACATCAAATGGTTCAATGACAAGTGAATAGTTCATAGGTATTTGCTGACGTCTACTAATATTACCAATCCTTTGGCATTCATCACAAGACAAGACAAACTTACGTGCATCCTTGAAGAGAGTAGGCTAATAAAAACCGGATTGCAATACCTTATGTGCAGTTCTATCTCCAGCGTGGTGTCCTCTGTAAGACTCGGAGTGGCACTTGCGTAGGATCTGTTCCTGTTCATGCTCAGGTACACAATGTCTAATAACACCATCTGCTCCTTCTTTATAAAGGTGTGGGTCATCCCAAAAGTAATGTCTTAAATCATAGAAAAACTTTTTCTTTTGTTGGTATGTGAAACTAGGTGGTATACATTTAACAACAATATAAGTAGCATAATTAGCATACCATGGAGCATTATGAGAAGCATTTATGACAGTTAGTTGTTCATCAGGAAAGCTGTCATCAATAGGTAGTGGGTCATCAAGAACATTTTCTAACCTAGATAAGTTGTCTGCAACGGGATTCTCAGCTCCCTTTCTGTCAATAATATGTAAATCAAAGTCTTGTAGAAAGAGAACCCATCTAATAAGTCTAGGCTTAGCATCTCTCTTTACCATAAGATATTTAATAGCAGCATGATCAGTGTGAACAGTTACTTTGGGATCAACAATATAAGGTCTGAACTTATCACAAGCAAAAACAACTGCTAAAAATTCTTTTTCAGTAGTAGCATAATTTCTCTGGGCACTCTCTAGAGTTTTACTACCATACTGAATAACATTTAATTTCTTATAAACTCTTTGTCCTAGAACAGCACCAACAACATAATCACTAGCATCACACATAATTTCAAAGGGTAGGTTCCAATCAGGTGGCTGAACTATGGGTGCAGAAATCAAGGCTTTCTTAAGTATTTCAAATGCTTGTACACAATCATCATAAAAAACAAAAGGAATCTATTTTTGTAAGAGATTAGTGAGAGGCCTAGAAATTTTAGAGAAGTCTTTAATAAACCTCCTATAGAAACCAGCATGACCTAGGAAACTTCTTATACCTCTTTAGGACAAGGCATCTTTTCAATAGCATCTACTTTGGCTTTATCAACTTCAATACCTCTTTCAAAAACTTTATGCCCCAAGACAATACCTTCATTAACCAAGTGGCACTTCTCCCAATTCAAGACAAGATTAGTTTCTTCACATCTCTGGACAACTCAATCAAGGTTCCTTAAGCAATCATCAAAAGAAGTTCCATAAAATGAGAAATCATCCATGAAAACCTCAACAATCTTTTCACAAAAATCAGAGAATATAGCAGTCATACATCTTTGAAAGGTAGCAGGTGCATTGCATAAACCAAAAGGCATACGTCTATAAGCAAAGGTACCGAAAGGGCAAGTAAAGGTGGTTTACTCTTGATCTTCTTTTGACACAGATATTTGAGAGAAACCAGAATAACCATCTAGAAAGCAAAAGTGAGTATGTTTCGATAATCTCTCTAGCATTTGATCGATAAAAGGTAGAGGGTAATGATCTTTTCTGGTAGCTTTATTCAATTTGCGAAAATCAATTACCATTCTATAACATGTAGCAATTCTTTGTGGAATCAATTCATTCTTATCATTAGGAACAACACTAATACCTCCCTTCTTAGGGAAACAATGAACACGACTTACCCACTGACTATCAGCAATAGGATAAATTATACCTGCCTCCAGAAGCTTAAGTATTTCATTCCTTACCACTTCTTTCATCTTGGGGTTTAACCATCGTTGATGATCAACAACTGGTTTAGCATCTTTCTCCAATTTTATTTTGTGCTGACATAGAGTGGGATTAATGCCCTCAAGATCATCAAGAGTATATCCAATAGCGCCATGGTGCTTCTTCAGAGTTTTCAATAATTTCTTTTCTTCATGCTCTGAAAGGTTAGCACTAATAATAACAGGATATATCTTCTTTTCATCAAGATAAGCATCTTTCAGAGTATCAGGTAATTGTTTAAGCTCAAACACGGGATCACCCTTAGGTGGAGGAGGATCCCGAAGGATTTCAACAGGAAAATTATGTTTCAAAATAGGGCCCTCATTAAATAACACTTCATCTATTTCCCTTCTTTCATTCATAAAATATCATTTTCATGGTCTAGCAAATATTGTTCTAAGGGATCATTAGGAGGCACGACAATAAAAGCAAGACCAATAATTTCATCTTTACTAGGCAATTCTTTATCATGAGGTTGTCTACGGAATTTAGAGAAATTAAAGTCATGAGACATATCCCCTAAACCAACAGTAACAATATCTTTCTTACAGTCTATCTTAGCATTAACAGTATTCAAGAAGGGTCTACCAAATATAATGGGACAAAAATTATCTTGTGGGGAAGCAAGAACAAGAAAATCCGTAGGATATTTTATCTTCCCACACAAGACTTCAACATCTCTCACAATCCCAATTGGTGATATAGTATCTCTATTGGCAAGCTTAATAGTAACATCAATATCTTCTATCTCAGCAGGTGCAATATCATTCATAATTTCTTTATACAAGGTATAAGGAATTGCACTCACACTAGCACCCACATCACATAAGGCATGATAACAATGATCTCCTATTTTAACAGAAACAACAGGCATGCCAATAACATGTTATGTTTATCTTTAGTACCGAGTTTAGCAATTCTAGCAGCTTCATCACATAAATAAATAACATGCCCATCAATATTATCAACCAAGAGATATTTAAACATAGCAATACTAGGTTAAACTTTAATTTGATCAGAAGGTGTAGGTGTTTTAGTATAACTCTTACGGACCACAGTTGAAGCTTTAGCATGATCCTTTATTCTAACTAGGAATGACGGTTTCTCAACGTAAGCAGTGTGAACAATAGGATCAACATTATAAATAATAGTTTCTTCTTCAACTTTAATATGTTCTACTACTTTAACTTTAATGGGAGGATGATATTTAAACCACTTCACCTTAGGGAGATCACCATGAGTAGCAATGATTCATAGAACGAAGCTACTATCTCAGAGTCAAGTCCATATTTAGTGCTAAAATCACGAAAAGCATCGGTATCCATGAAAGATTTAACACAATCAAACTTAAGGTTTATACGTGACTCTTTACCTTCGTCGAGATCCCAATCTTCAGAGTTGCGCTTAAGTCGTCGTGGGGAAGCAAGAACAAGAAAATCGGTAGGATATTTTATCTTCCCACACAAGACTTCAACATCTCTATCAATCCCAATTGGTGATATAGTATCTCTATTGGCAAGCTTAATAGTAACATCAATATATTCTATCTCAGCAGGTGCAATATCATTCATAATTTCTTTATACAAGGTATAAGGAATTGCACTCACACTAGCACCCACATCACATAAGCCATGATAACAATGATATCCTATTTTAACAAAAACAAGAGGCATGCCAACAACAAGTCTACGTTTATCTTTAGTATCGAGTTTAGCAATTCTAGCAGCTTCATCACAGAAATAAATAACATGCCCATAAATATTATCTACCAAGTGATCTTTAAACATTGCAATACTAGGTTCAACTTTAATTTGTTAAGAAGGTGTAGGTGTTTTAGTATAACTCTTACGAACCATAGTTGAAGCTTTAGCATGATCCTTTATTCTAACAAGGAATGGCGGTTTCTCAATATAAGCAGTGGGAACAATAGGATCAACACTATAAATAATAGTTTGTTCTTCAACTTTAATAGGTTCTACTACTTTAACTTCAATGGGAGGATGATATTTAAACCACTTCTCCTTAGGGAGATCAACATGAGTAGCAAATGATTCGCAGAAAGAAGCTACTATCTCAGAGTCAAGTCCATATTTAGTCCTAAAATCACGAAAAGCATTGGTATCCATAAAATATTTAACACAATCAAACTTAAGGTTTACACCTGACTCTTTACCTTCGTCTAGATACCAATCTTCAGAGTTACGCTTAATTCTTTCCAATAAATCCCATTTGAATCCAATATCCTTCTTCATATAGGAACCAGTACAAGAAGTATCGAGCATGGATCAATCATTATGAGAAAGCCGAGCATAATTTTTTTGAATAATACCTTCTCTTGAGAGCTCATGCTTGGGGCGTGAATATAACATTGACTTAAGCCTCCCCCAAGCTTGAGTGATACTTTCTCCTTCACGAGACCAAAATTTATATATATAATTCCGATGACGATGAAGCAGATGCATAGGGTAAAACTTCTGATGAAATTCCAATTTCAATCGGTTGTAGTTCCATGATCAGATATCATCCAATAGCCTATACCATGTCAATGCCTTTCCCTTCAAAGATAAAGGGAAGACCTTCTTCTTGACAACATCCTCGGGCATACCTGCTGTCGGTGTACAAAAGTAGGGGCTCTCCTTTTTACCCCTTTACTTGTGCACGGGCAGTCGGAGCCGCGCCCACGGCCACACTAAGCAGGGTAGAGGAGGGAAGCCAAAGCACAAGACAGCCAAGGCAACGCCAAGACCAGAGACACAAAGGACAAGAGGGCGAGGTGGACTCTGATACGTCTCCAACGTATCTATAATTTTTGATTGTTCCATGCTATATTATATTCTGTTTTGGATGTTTAATGGGCTTTATTATACACTTTTATATTTTTTTGGGACTAACCTATTAACCGGAGGCCTAGCCCAAATTGCTGTTTTTTGCCTATTTCAGTGTTTCGAAGGAAAAGAATATCAAATGGAGTCCAAACGGAATGAAACCTTCAGGAACATGATTTTCGGAACAAACGTGATCCAGAGGACTTGGAGTCTACGTAAAGCAATCAACGAGGAGAGCACGAGGCAGGGGGGCGTGCCTACCCCCTGGGCGCGCCCTCCACCCTCGTGGGCCCCTCGTTGCTCCACCGACGTACTTCTTCCTCATATATATATCCACGTACCCCCAAACCAACAGAGATGGAGCAAAAACCCTATTTCCACCGCCGCAACCTTCTGTACCCGTGAGATCCCATCTTGGGGCCTTTTCGGGCGCTCCACCGGTGGGGGCATTGATCACGGAGGGCTTCTACATCAACACCATAGCCTCTCCGATGATGTGTGAGTAGTTTAACTCAGACCTTCGGGTCGATAGTTATTAGCTAGATGGCTTCTTCTCTCTCTTTGGATCTCAATACAAAGTTCTCCTTGATCTTCTTGGAGATCTATTCGATGTAATCTTCTTTTGCGGTGTGTTTGTCGAGATCCGATGAATTGTGGGTTTATGATCAAGTTTATCTATGAACAATATTTGAATCTCCTCTGAATTCTTTTATGTATGATTGGTTATCTTTGCAAGTCTCTTTGAATTATTAGTTTGGTTTGGCCTACTAGATTGATCTTTCTTGCAATGGGAGAAGTGCTTAGCTTTGGGTTCAATCTTGCGGTGTCCTTTCCCAGTGACAGCAGGGGCAGCAAGGCACGTATTGTATTGTTGCCATCGAGGATAAAAAGATGGGGTTTATATCATATTGCATGAGTTTATCCCTCTACATCATGTCATCTTACTTAAAGCATTACTCTGTTCTTATGAACTTAATACTCTAGATGCATGTTGGATAGCGGTCGATGTGTGGAGTAATAGTAGTAGATGCAGAATCATTTCGGTCTACTTGTCGCGGACGTGATGCCTATATACATGATCATACCTATATATTCTCATAACTATGCTCAATTCTATCAATTGCTCGACAGTAATTCGTTCACCCACCGTAATACTTATGCTCTTGAGAGAAGCCACTAGAAACCTATGGCCCCCGGGTCTATTTTCCATCATATTAATCTTCCAACACTTAGCTATTTTTATTGCCGTTTATTTTACTTAGCATCTTTATTTCTCTTTATCATAAAAATACCAAAAATATTATCTTATCATATCTATCAGATCTCACTCTCGTAAGTGACCATGAAGGGATTGACAACCCCTTTATCGCGTTGGTTGCGAGGTTCTTATTTGTTTGTGTAGGTGCGTGGGACTTGAGCGTGATCTCCTATTGGATTGATACCTTGGTTCTCAAAAACTGAGGGAAATACTTACGCTACTTTACTGCATCACCCTTTCCTCTTCAAGGGAAAACCAACGCCGTGCTCAAGAGGTAGCAAGAAGGATTTCTGGCGCCATTACCGGGGAGATTCGCGCCAAGTCAAGTCAAGACATACCAAGTACCCATCACAAACTCTTATCCCTCGCGTTACATTATTTGCCATTTGCCTCTCGTTTCCTCTCCCCCACTCCACCCTTGCCGTTTTATTCGCCCTCTCTTTTCCGCTCGCCTTTCTTTCGCCATGTCGGAATCAAAAAGGGTTGGGGTTTCTCTCCCGAGTTTTAGTACTTTGGACAATCCTTCTATTCTATCTAAACTCATAAATAATGATGCTATGGAAAAACCTGCCGGAGTTATCAATGAAAGTCTTAATAATTTTGATGAAGATGATTCCGGAATTTTTCGTTATTTACTCGATGAATCTTTAAAAGATGCTTGGGATAGACTATTAAGGATCCGGGCTAGCTATGTGCCCCAATACCAAATTGAAATGTACTTAAAGAGCTTTTATGTTGCCCTACCTTCTTCGTTTAAACATGTCTTAGATTCTATATTTGAAGAAGGTTTTCTTGAAGGGGATGCCGTAGATACTTATGAAAAGATGAAGACCATATTTGGCACCCCATGAATGAGAAAGTTGAATCTACATCTCTTTTGCTCCCCTACCAAAACGAATCTATCAAAGAGATGAAGGCTAGCTTAGATGCAAATTTCCGTAACATGCTTAATCTTTCTTCTACCATTAATAGCCACGTGCTTTATCAAAATTTAAAGATTAATTCCATAGATAATAAGTTTGCTCTTTTCTTCCCTAAAACCAAAGACGGCAATACCTAGATCTATCCTTGTTTTTATGCCTAGCTAGGGGCGTTAAACGATAGCGCTTGTTGGGAGGCAACCCAATTTTATTTTAGTTTTTTGCTTTTTGCTTCTGTTTAGTAATAAATTTTTGATCTAGCCTCTGGTTAGATTTGTTTTTATGTTTTAATTAGTGTTTGTGCCAAGTTAAACCTATAGGATCTTCTTGGATGATAGTTATTTGATCTTGCTGAAAATTCCAGAAACTTTCTGTTCACAAAAACAATTGTTAAAAATCATCAGAACGTGATAAAATACTGATTCCAATTGCAGTAGATCAATAAACAAATTGTCTAGGTCTTCCTATTTTGGTAGATTTTTCTGAGTTCCAGAAGTTTGCGTTAGTTACAGATTACTACAGACTGTTCTGTTTTTGACAGATTCTGTTTTTCATGTGTTGTTTGCTTATTTTGATGAATCTATGGCTAGTAAAAGAGTTTATAAACCATAGAGAAGTTGGAATACAGTAGGTTTAACACCAATATAAATAAATAATGAGTTCATTACAGTACCTTGAAGTGGTGTTTTGTTTTCTTTTGCTAAAGGAGCTCACGAGATTTTCTGTTAAGTTCTGTGTTGTGAAGTTTTCAAGTTTTGGGTAAAAGATTTGACGGATTATGGAACAAGGAGTGGCAAGAGCCTAAGATTGGGGATGCCCGTGGCACCCCAAGATAATCTAAGGACACCAAAAAGCCAAAGCTTGGGGATGCCCCGGAAGGCATCCCCTCTTTCGTCTTCATCCATCGGTAACTTTACTTGGAGCTATATTTTTATTCACCACATGATATGTGTTTTGCTTGGAGCGTCTTGTATGATTTGAGTCTTTTCTTTTTAGTTTACCACAATCATCCTTTCTGTACACACCTTTTGAGAGAGACACACATGATTCGAAATTTATTAGAATACTCTATGTGCTTCACTTATATCTTTTGAGCTATATAGTTTTTGCTCTAGTGCTTCACTTATATCTTTTAGAGCACGGTGGTGGATTTGTTTTATAGAAACTATTGTTCTCTCATGCTTCACTTATATTATTTTGAGAGTCCTACAAAACAGCATTGTAATTTGCTTTAATTATGGTAGGCATCCAAGATTAGTTTTTTTTTCTTATGAGTGTGTTGAATACTATGAGAAGTTTGATGCTTGATAATTGTTTTGAGAGATGAAATGGTGATATTAGAGTCATGCTAGTTGAGTAGTTGTGAATTTGAGAAATACTTGTATTAAAGTTTGTGATTCCCGTAGCATGCACGTATGATGAACCGTTATGTGCTGAAGTCGGAGCATGATTTATTTATTGATTGTCTTCCTTATGAGTGGCGGTCGGGGACGAGCGATGGTCTTTTCCTACCAATCTATCCCCCCTAGGAGCATGTGCGTAATACTTTGCTTTGATAACTTGTAGATTTTTGCAACAAGTATATGAGTTCTTTATGACTAATGTTGAGTCCATGGATTATACGCACTCTCTTCCTTCCACCATTGCTAGCTTCTCTAATACCGCGCACTTTTCGCCGGTATGATACACCCCCCATATAACTTCCTCAAAACAGCCACCATACCTACCTATCATGGCATTTCCATAGCCATTCCGAGATATATTGCCATGCCACTTACCACCGTTCCGTTTACTATGACACGCTCCATCATTGTCATATTGCTTTGCATGATCATGTAGTTGACATCGTATTTGTGGGAAAGCCACCGTTCATAATTCTTTCATACATGTCACTCTTGATTCATTGCATATCCCGGTACACCGCCGGAGGCATTCACATAGAGTCATATTATGTTCTAAGTTTTGAGTTGTAATTCTTGAGTTGTAAAGTAAATAAAAGTGTGATGATCATCATTATTAGAGCATTGTCCCAAGTGAGGAAAGGATGATGGAGACTATGATTCCCCCACAAGTCGGGATGAGACTCCGGACGAAAAAAAGAGGCCATAAAAAAGGAGAAAAGGCCCAAAGAAAAAAAATGAGAGAAAAAGAGAGAAGGGACAATGCTACTATCCTTTTACCACACTTGTGCTTCAAAGTAACACCATGATCTTCATGATAGAGAGTCTTCCATGATATCACTTTCATATACTAGTGGGAATTTTTCATTATAGAACTTGGCTTGTATATTCCAATGATGGGCTTCCTCCAAATGCCCTAGGACTTCGTAAGCAAGCGAGTTGGATGCACACCCACTTAGTTTCTTTTGTTGAGCTTTCATATACTTATAGCTCTAGTGCATCCGTTGCATGGCAATCCCTACTCACTCACATTGATATCTATTGATGGGCATCTCCATAGCCCGTTGATACGCCTAGTTGATGTGAGACTATCTTCTCCCTTTTGTCTTCTCCACAACCACCATTCTATTCCACATAAAGTGCTATGTCCATGGCTCACGCTCATGTATTGCGTGAAGATTGAAAAAGTTTGAGAACACCAAAAGTATGAAACAATTGCTTGGCTTGTCATCGGGGTTGTGCATGATTAAATACTTTGTGTGATGAAGATAGAGCATAGCCAGACTATATGATTTTGTAGGGATAACTTTCTTTGGCCATGTTATTTTGAGAACACATAATTGCTTAGTTAGTATGCTTGAAGTATTATTATTTTTATGTCAATATTAAACTTTTGTCTTGAATCTTTCGGATCTGAATATTCATACCACAAATAAGAGAATTACATTGAAAATTATGCCAAGTAGCATTCCACATCAAAAATTCTGTTTTTACCTTTTACCTACTCGAGGATGAGCAGGAATTAAGCTTGGGGATGCTTGATACGTCTCCAACGTATCTATAATTTTTGATTGTTCCATGCTATATTATATTCTGTTTTGGATGTTTAATGGGCTTTATTATACACTTTTATGTTATTTTTGGGACTAACCTATTAACCGGAGGCCCAGCCCAAATTGCTGTTATTTTTGCCTATTTCAGTGTTTCGAAGGAAAAGAATATCAAACGGAGTCCAAACGGAATGAAACCTTCGGGAACATGATTTTCAGAACAATCGTGATCCAGAGGACTTGTAGTCTACATAAAGAAATAAACGAGAAGAGCACGAGGCAGGGGCGCGCCTACCCCCCTGGGCGCGCCCTCCACTCTCGTGGGCCCCTCGTTGCTCCACCGACGTACTTCTTCCTCCTATATATATCCACGTACCCCCAAACCATAAGAGACGGAGCAAAAGCCCTATTTCCACCACCGCAACCTTCTGTACCCGTGAGATCCCATCTTGGGGCCTTTTCCGGCGCTCCGCCAGAGGGGGCATTGATCATGGAGGGCTTCTACACCAACACCATAGCCTCTCCGATGATGTGTGAGTAGTTTACCGCAGACCTTCGGGTCGATAGTTATTAGCTAGATGGCTTCTTCTCTCTCTTTGGATCTCAATACAAATTTCTCCTTGATCTTCTTGGAGATCTATTCGATGTAATCTTCTTTTGCGGTGTGTTTGTCGAGATCCGATGAATTGTGGGTTTATGATCAAGTTTATCTATGAAAAATATTTGAATCTCCTTTGAATTCTTTTATGTATGATTGGTTATCTTTGCAAGTCTCTTCGAATTATCAGTTTGGTTTGGCCTACTAGATTGATCTTTCTTGCAATGGGAGAAGTGCTTAGCTTTGGGTTCAATCTTGCGGTGTCCTTTCCCAGTGACAGCAGGGGCAGCAAGGCACGTATTGTATTGTTTCCATCGAGGATAAAAAGATGGGGTTTATATCATATTGCATGAGTCTATCCCTCTACATCATGTCATCTTACTTAAAGCATTACTCTGTTCTTATGAACTTAATACTCTAGATGCATGCTGGATAGCGGTCGATGTGTGGAGTAATAGTAGTAGATGCAGAATCGTTTCGGTCTACTTGTCGCGGACGTGATGCCTATATACATGATCATACCTAGATAATATCATAACTATGCTCATATCTATCAATTGCTCGACGGTAATTCGTTCACCCACCGTAATACTTATGCTCTTGAGAGAAGCCACTAGTGAAACCTATGGCCCCCGGGTCTATTTTCCATCATATTAATCTTCCAACACTTAGCTAGTTTTATTGCCGTTTATTTTACTTAGCATCTTTATTTCTCTTTATCATAAAAATACCAAAAATATTATCTTATCATATCTATCAGATCTCACTCTCGTAAGTGACCGTGAAGGGATTGACAACCCCTTTATCGCGTTGGTTGCGAGGTTCTTATTTGTTTGTGTAGGTGCGTGGGACTTGAGCGTGATCTCCTATTGGATTGATACCTTGGTTCTCAAAAACTGAGGGAAATACTTACGCTACTTTACTGCATCACCCTTTCGTCTTCAAGGGAAAACCAACGCAGTGCTCAAGAGGTAGCAGACTCCCCCGGCAGGACCCTTGCCGGGGTGGCCTCCGCAGCCCTGGCAAGAGCCTTGCTGGGGCAACTTGCCTGACACCAACGGAGCGCGCCTCCCTTGAGCCCGAGGGTTCCAACGCCATCAACCACATTGGGACCAAGGCTTGGGAGGCACCTCCGTGGTGGCATGCAGATCTTTGTCAAGATCATAAACATACGAGATCAGATGAGGACCAGAAGACGACGATCCTCAGCGGGATCCTAGCCGAGGAAATCCACGAGACCCCCGGCGAGACGCTTGCCGGGGAAGACCACGATGCCACGACAAGACCCTTGCCGGACACACCTACAGGGCAGCAGCAGGGCCCGCGTCTGCCAAGGCTCCACCGCCGTCCCCATGCAGCTGCCAGCTCAACCAGCTGGGCAGGCACCTGCGTGGTGACGAGCGGCTTCCACGACCGACTCAGCAAGCACCTGCGTGGTGAAATGCAGATCTTCGTGAAGGATCCACCACCGCGCCAGCCAAGCAGCGAGCTAACATGGCGCTACGACGCCTCGTCAGCTCGGATGCATGTCGAAGCCAGGCGAGGCGGCTACAGCTGGGATGAGCTTCCTTGCCGTCCCCGATAAAGCGAGAGGGGCACATCGGCAGCGCACTAAATGCATTTGTCCGACGGTGCCAGAGGATAAGCTTCTGTACTGTAGACCTTTCCACCTCCTATGTGCCACTGTGGCGACCCCTTTTGTCTATAAAAGGAGGCCCGAGGCGACCAGGAGAAGGATTCGGATCTTTTGAGCTACGAACGCACCGTAGCTAGCTCAAGAACTCAAGAACACTCAAATACATACACCAAAGCAGGACTAGGGTTTTACGCATCCTCGCGGCCCGAACCTGGGTAAACGATCTGCGTGCTTTCTGTCAGACCCACTCTTTGCACAACCCCGCGCCCGCCAACCGTAGAAGGGATACCAGTGATTCCATAGGTGTCGATTTCCCCCGACACCTGCAAGCTTAAATAATCCACAAACTTCATCCACATAGATTAGGTGCATATCGGGATGTAATGTTCCATCTCCTGCATGAGGATTAGCTAGCAGTTTCTCTATCATACCCGAAGGAATTTCGTAATAAATATTTTCAGTAGGTGCAGTAGGGTGAGGAGCAACTAATTGTGGTTCCGGTTGAGGTGAAGATACTCCGAACAAACCCCTCAAAGGATTATTTTTCCATAATAGCCAGTGACAGTAAATTTCAGCACACTATATCAATGTTTCCTTACCAAATTCCACTTACCAAAGGCGCTTCATTCCCCGGCAACAGCGCAAGAAAAGAGTCTTGATGACCCACAAGTATAGGGAATCTGTCATAGTCCTTTCGATAAGTAAGAGTGTCGAACCCAACGCGGAGCAGAAGGAAATGACAAGTGGTTTTCAGCAAGGTATTCTCTGCAAGCACTCAAATTATCGGTAACAGATAGTTTTGTGATAAGATAAATCGTAACGGGTAACAAGTAATAAAAGTAGACAAGGTGCAGAAAGGTGGCCCAATCCTTTTTGTAGCAAAGGACAAGCCTGGACGAACTCTTATATAAAGCAAAGTGCTCCCGAGGACACATTGGAATTATCGTCAAGTTAGTTTTCATCATGCTCATATGATTTGCGTTCGTTACTTTGATAATTTGATATGTGGGTGGACCCGTGCTTGGGTGCTGCCCTTCCTTGGACAAGCCTCCCACTTATGATTAACCCCTCCCGCAAGCATCCGCAACTACGAAAGAAGAATTAAGGTAAACCTTACCATAGCATGAAACATATGGATCCAAGTCGGCCCCTTACGAAGCAACGCATAAACTAGGGTTTAAGCTTCTGTCACTCTAGCAACCCATCATCTACTTATTACTTCCCAATGCCTTCCCCTAGGCCCAAATAATGGTGAAGTGTCATGTAATCGACGTTCACATAACACCACTAGAGGAAAGACTACATACATCTCATCAAAATATCGAAAGAATACCAAATTCACATGATTACTTATAACAAGACTTCTCCCATGTCCTCAGGAACAAACGTAACTACTCACAAAGCATATTCATAATCATAATCATAGGAGTATTAATTATCTTTAAGCATCTGAACATATGATCTTCCACCGAATAAACCAACTAGCATCAACTACAAGGAGTAATCAACACTACTAGCAACCCACAGGTACCAATCTGAGGTTTTGGGACCAAGATCGAATACAAGAGATGAACTAGAGTTTGAGAGGAGATGGTGCTGGTGAGGATGTTGATGGAGATTGACCCTCCCTCGATGAGAGAATCGATGGTGATGACGATGGCGACGATTTCCCCCTCCCGGAGGGATGTTTCCCCGGCAGAACAGCTCCGCCGGAGCCCTAGATTTGTTTTGCCCAGGTTCCGCCTCGAGACAGCGGCGCTTCGTCCCGAAAGCTTCTCTATGATTTTTTTCGAGGGTAAAAGACACCATATAGCAGAATATGGACACCGGAGGCCTGCTAGGAGGCCCACAAGGTTGGGGGCACGCCCTGGGGGGTAGGGCGCGCTCTCCACCCTTGTGGCTGGCTGGTGGCTCCCCTCTGGTTCTTTCTTCACCCAATAATTTTTATATATTCCAAAATTAAGCTCCGTGAAGTTTCAGGACTTTTGGAGTTGTGCAGAATAGGTCTCTAATATTTGCTCCTTTTCCAGTCCATAATTCCAGCTGCCGGCATTCTCCTTCTTCATGTAAAACTTGTAAAATAAGAGAGAATAGCCATAAGTATTGTGATATAATGTGTAATAACAACCCATAATGCAATAAATATCAACATAAAAGCATGATGCAAAATGGACGTATCAACTCCCCGAAGCTTAGACCTCGCTTGTCCTCAAGCGAAAGCCGATATCAATAAATATGTCCACATGTTTAGAGATAGAGGTGTCGATAAAATAAAATACGGACATGAGGGCATCATGATCATCTTTAGGACAACAACGTATAATGCCATATAATTTCTTATGATAAAGTAACAATTCATTCATAAGGTAAAGGATGAATCTGAAACTTCATTGAAAACTAACAAACTATTATCTCAGTCATTGAAGCAATTGCAATTTATCATAACATCGGAAAGAGTCAAATAAGAGCTTTTCAGCAAGTTCACATACTCAACTATCATTTAATCTTTCACAATTGCTAACACTCACGTGATACTTATGGGTACAAAGTTTCAATCGGACACAGAGAAAGATAGGGGCTTATAGTTTCGCCTCCCAACTTCTTACCTCAAGGGTAATCTCAACAATAATACTTTATGAAAACGTACATCCGAGTGGATATATATATATATATATATATATATATATATATATATATATATATATATATATCCGGATCTCTCCAACATATAGAGCTTGCCAAAGGAAAAAGTGTAAAAAGGATAGGTGATGATCACCATGACTCTTTATAAGGGTAGGAGATAAAAATAAAGGATAGGCCCTTCGCAGAGGGAAGCGGAGGTTGTCATGCGCTTTTATGGTTGGATGCACAAAATCTTAATGCAAAAGAACGTCACTTTATATTGCCACTTGTGATAAAGACCTTTATTATGCAGTCCGTCGCTTTTATTTCTTCCATATCACTAGTTCGTATAAAGCTTATTTTCTTCACACTAATAGATCGTGCATATTTAGAGGAGCAATTTTTATTGCTTGCACCGATGACAACTTACTTGAAGGATCTTACCCAATCCATAGGTAGGTATGGTGGACTCTCATGGAAAAACTAGGTTTAGGGATGTTTGGAAGCACGAGTAGTATCTCTACTTGGTGCAAAGAATTTGGCTAGCATGAGAGGGAAAGGCAAGCTCAACATGTTGGATGGTCCATGACAATATAACTTCTATTTGGATATAAGCAAACATAACCTATTATGTTGTCTTCCTTGTCCAACATCAACCTTTTAGCGTGTCATATTTTAATGAGTGCTCACAATCATAAAAGATGTCCAAGATAGTATATTTATATGTGAAGCCTCTCTTTCTCTATTACTTCCTATTAATTGCAACAATGACCAAAACTGAGTTTCTCAACTCTCAACAACTTTTATTCATCATACTCTTTATATGTGAAGTCATTACTCTCCATAAGATCAATATATGATCTTTTTATTTTCTTTAATTCTTTCTTTAATTTAATTCCCTCAAGATCATAGCAAGAAAGCAAAGCCCTTTACTCAAAACTACTCTTTATTATATATCTCATGGACTCGATTACATAGAGGGAACATAAAGGAAAACTCAAAGCTAGATCATACTAAAAACTTTATTCTACTAGATCAAGATATAACCAAAAGGATCGAACTAAGAAAAACGATAAAGATAAAGATGTGATGGTGATACGATACGGGGGCACCTCCCCCAAGCTTGGCAGTTGCCAAGGGGAGTGCCCATACCCATGTATTTAGATATCTTTCTTCGGAGGTGGTGATGATGGAGTTGTTGATGAAGGAGGCTTGTCTTCCGACACCGACCGAGGAGGTGCTCCAATTTACGAATGATGCCCTTTAGTGCGGTGATATGCTCTTGTAACAGAATATTTTCACGAGTTAGATACTTGTTCTGCACCCGAACTATCTCAATCATCTTGAAAGCTTCAATTTCAGTAGGAGTATGATGATTATAATAAGGTTGGAGGATGTCTTCTTCTTCTGCTGCCGGAACTTGATCTCCTGCGGCCTTCTTGATCTTATTCATTAGATAAGCATTGTCGCCCGCGTTGTTGGAGGAGAGAGCCGGCATGGTGCCTGGCCTTGAACACTCTGGCAGAAAACAACTTGAAACAAAAATAGGAGGTATTGCCGTGGTACGGTGGTCAAAACCTTCGGGAGATTATATAATGAATTTTTACCGACCATAAGAAGTATTCTGCAAGAAAACAGAGTCCAGAGGGCACACGAGGTGGCCACAAGGTCGGGGGGCGCGCCCAGGGGGGTAGGGCACGCCCTCCACCCTTGTGGTGGCCTCGTGTCTCTTTTGGACTACTTTAATTTTCCTAATTTTTTAAATATTCCAAAACAGAGAAAATTTATCATTGGAAACGTTTTGCAGTCGGTTTACTTACCATACCACATACCTATTCCTTTTCGGAGTCTGAATCATTCTGGAAAGTGTCCCTTATGTACTCCTCTGGGGTTACGGTATCAATTATATTGGTCTCAACATTTATGGGAGTACCTGAGAAATAATGTTTGAGTCTTTGACCGTTTACTACCTTCAGATTTTTACCTTCGGCATTGTTGATTTTTATTGCACCGGAACGATAGACCTCCTCGATGATGTAAGGAACTTCCCATTTAGAGAGAAGCTTTCCTGCAAAAAATCTTAAACAAGAGTTGTATAGCAAAACATGATCACCTACATTAAACTCACGCTTTTATATCCTTTTGTCATGCCATCTTTTAACTTTTTCTTTAAACAACTTGGCATTCTCATAGGCTTGGGTTCTCCATTCATCAAGTGAGCTAATGCCTTATGTTCTAGTTCAATAGGTAAATGGCATGCTTTTCCATAAACCATTTTATACGGAGACATACCCATAGGATTTTTATAAGCAGTTCTATAAGCCCACAAAGCATCATCAAGTTTCTTAGACCAATTTTTCCTAGATCTATTAATAGTCTTTTGCAAAATTAATTTAATCTCTCCATTGCTCAATTGTACTTGACCACTAGACTGAGGATGATAAGGAGATGCAATTCTATGATTAACATCATACTTAGCAAGCATTTTACGGAAAGCACCATGAATAAAATGTGAACCACCATCAGTCATTAAATATCTAGGGACTCCATTTTATGGAAAGCATTTTACGCAATGGCCCCGATGTCGACGAGCCCGTGCCCCATGGAGACGGATACCTGCCTTTTGAGTTTGGGTGTCCCGCCTTCACTCGTGAGCTACGGCAAGTCCGTTGGCCATCTGCCCATATGTTCAAGCCAGAGATACCAGAAAAGTATGATGGAAGATAGAAACCGGCAGAGTTCTTGAGCATCTACACCATCGCTGTTCAAGCCGCCGGAGGAACAGATGAAAAGGTATTCGCCAACTACTTCCCTTTGGCACTCAAGCCAAACGTGAGGTCGTGGCTGATGCACTTGCGGGAGAACTCCATCTCAACCTGAGCTGACTTGTGCAATGAGTTTGTTGGCGGCTCTACAGGCGACCATCAAGAACCAGGGCGAACCAGCAGCTTGCAGCTCCTCCCACAAAAGGAAGGAGAGAGTTTGCGGAAGTATATGCAGAGATTCAGCCAGGTGCATAGGAACATTCCAGACATCCAACCGGCAGCCATGATTGCCGTGTTCCAGTCCAACGTACGCAACCGCAGGATACGTTCCAAGATGAACGTCCGATTGCCCAAGACTGTGAATGAGTTGTACACCTTGGCAGATAAGTGTGCCCCTACAGAGGAGGGGAGGTGACTCCCCGGAGAAGAAGATGGCATCAATGTTGACTCAGAAGATGACGACGATGCCACCAATCAGAAAAAGAAGAACAAGAAACGCAACAAGAAGCACAAGGAGAAAACAGTACTGGCTGTCGAGGGATCCGGCGTTCCTAGTACCGGCAAGAAGGCCAAGACCGAAGCTCCCGTCAAGGAAGTTGCCACGTGCACTGACTGCCGGGAAGCTGCGGCGGCTGATCAGTTCTTCTCATGGCTGAATCTCCAAGGATAGTTTTTGAGGCAGCTCTCCTACCTCCTTTGGTATTTCTTAGCTGTTTAGCTCTTTCCTTTCTTTTTTAGGCTTAGCCTTTTATAGTTTTCTTGTTTTCTTTAGTTTTTTCTAGGTTTATTTAGGGGGATTCTCTCAAGCCCTTGCTATTCCTTGTACCTATGCTACTTTGGACTTTGCTCTTTGCTATTTATAAAAATTGTAGTGGGGTGTTTACCCTACTGTTTTTAGTAAAAAAACTGCGGCGGCCGAGAAGGCTTGGAAGGCTGATGGGCCATACTGCAAGATCCATCAGACCAAGGGCCATGATCTCCAAGAGTGTCATCATGTTGAGCGACTCATCAAGAAACAAAAAGCTGAGTACGAGAAGCGTGACAAGGAGAAAGACCAAGATGGCGTTGGCGGGAAGGGCCTAGGCGGCAGAGGAGGCCGCCCCGACAAGGTCCCTCAGCATCAAGGGAAACCTGCTAGAGGTCATGAGAAGAAGGAATGCGATGAAGAGAGCGGTGGAGTGGATGAAGAGGAAACCAACGAGCAGGAGTTTTAGAAGGCTACTGACGCCCTGTGCATCGACGGAGGTGCATCTTTGCACTCCTCTCACTGCCAGCTTAAATAGTGGGCACTTGAGGTCAATGCTGTGGAGCCAGTGGCAGATTCTCGGAAACCACTCAAGTGGTCTCGCACAACCATCATCTTTGATAAGAGGATCACCCCGACCGCACCACCGCAGTAGGGTGCTTGCCGTTGTTAGTTTCATCAATGATCTGCAACCTCAAAGTCATAAAGATGTTGGTTGACGACGAGGCCTGGTTGAATTTGATTTCCCCCAAGGTCATCAGCAAGCTACAGATAACAGAAGAAGAGCTCAAGGTTACTGGCACCTTTCAAGGGATCAACCCTGGCAGGAGTCATCCAAAGGGGAAGATCACGTTGCCGGTGACATTTGGAGGGGAATTGAACTACCGGACTGAGTAGATTGTGTTCGACGTGGTCGAGCTCCTGTTGATGGCGGCATCCCACTATGCCTACAACACTTTGAAGATGCTAGGACCAATGGTGTCAGCGTTCTGGGAACCAGGGTACCCAGACTTGCTTGTCTACGACCCATGGTGTGGCTCACTTGACGGCCTGGTATGGCCCATCTTCAAGACCACCAAGACAAGACCCTCGCGAGGGGCCAAGCCTCACGAGGCGGATGATGCCATGACTTCCCGAAGGAGCAGCCTCCCCAGGCGGCCTCCCGAGGAGCGAAGATTTCTATGCAGGTACCAAACCTCGTGAGGTTACCATGACGCAAGCCATGACGACCAAGGCAGGCGGGCACCAATAGGTGTAGAGGAGGCAGTTTACTCTTTGGTGGTAAGGAGGCAAGGACAAGCGTGGGTTCCCGAGGAATCTGGCAAAGGTTTCCATTCCAGTGCAACAAGACCAATACCGCCAGCACGGTAGGACAGATGTGATCGCCGAGCCCACCGCTGCGTCACGACTAGAAGCTTTGCAGGCGAAGACCACCTTTCATCAGGATAAGATGCATTACTTATCCCCTGATGACCCACAAGTATAGGGGTCAATTGTAGCTCTTTTCGATAAGTAACAGTGTCAAACCCAACGGGGAGCAGAAGGAAATGACAAGTAGTTTTCAGTAAGGTAATGTCTGCAAGTGCTGAAATTGTAAGTAGCGGAGTAGTTTGATAGCAAGATAATTTGTAACGAGCAAGTAACGATAGTAGTAACAAATATGCAGCAAGGTAGCCCAATCCTTTTGAGACAAAGGACAAGCCAAAACGGTCTCTTATGATAAGCAAAGCGTTCTTGAGGGTACACGGATCATGTTGGTTTGGTTTGTGTTCGCTACTTTGATAATTTGATATGTGGGTGGACCGGTGCTTAGGTGCTGTTCTTACTTGAACAAAACCTCCTACTTATGATTAACCCTCCAGCAAGCATCCGCAACTACGAGAAAAGTATTAAGAATAAATTCTAACCATAGCATTAAACTTTTGGATCCAATCAGTCCCTTACGAAATAGCGCATAAACTAGGGTTTAAGTTTCTGTCACTCTCGCAACCCACCATCTAATTGCTACTCCATAATGCATTACCTTAGGCCCAAATATGGTGAAGTGTCATGTAGTCGACGTTCACATGACACCACTAAGGGAATCACAACATACATACTATCAAAATATTGAACACATATCAAGTTCACATGATTACTTGCAACATGATTTCTCCCGTGACCTCGAGAACAAAAGTTACAACTCACAAATGATAAACATGTTCATGATCAGAGGGGTATTAAATAGCATATTGGATCTGAACATATAATCTTCCACCAAATAAACCATATAGTAATCAACTACAAGATGTAATCAACACTACTAGTCACCCACAAGCACCAATCTATAGTTCCGGTAACAAGATTGAACACAAGAGATGAACTAGAGTTTGAGATGAGATGGTGTTGTTGAAGATGTTGATGGAGATTGCCCTCCCCAAGATGGGAGAGTTATTGGTGATGATGATGACGATGATTTCCCCCTCAGGGAGGGATGTTCCCCCAGCGGAATCACTCCGCCGGAGGGCAAAAGTGCTCCTGCCCAAGTTCCGCCTCGACACGGTGGCGCTCCGTCCCGAAAGTCTTCTCCTCCTTTTTTCTAGGTCAAAATGACCTATATACCAGAAGATGGGCACCGGAGGTGGGCCGAGGAGGCCACAACCCACCAGGGCGCGCCTGGGGGCCATGGCGCACCCAGGTAGGTTGTGCCCACCTGGTGGCCCCCCTCTGGTAGTTATGTAACATCCCAAAATTCTAAATTTTGGAATGTTATATTAAATAAATATTTATGATTGCTTGTTTGATTGTTGTGTGACTGATTGGGTGAAATTGGGTGGAATTTGAAACTTTTTGAAAGCTGAATGAGAGGGAATAAAAGGACTTTCCTAAAACTTTCATCTTTGCATTTTGATCTCCATGGATTCAAATCCATTTTTATCACAAAACCCTAGAGTGAAGATGATATGACTTCTTCCATATGAATAAATGAAAAGGGTTTTGAAAAGATTTGAATTCCATCTGAAAAATATTTCAAATTCAAAACTTTATGCAACTCAATGATTTTTAGGAGAGAAGATAAAATGACTTCTTCAATTATATGAAATATGAGTTGGAAGTTAAAAAGAATCAAAATGAAAGTCATTTGAAAGTATTTTTGAAACTCCCTTTCAAATTTGGAATTATTTGGATTTCATTCAAATTATTTTTCTCCTAAAAATAAATAAATGGAAATAAGGGTAAAATGATTCCCTTCAATGGAAAATTAGGAGAAATAATTTTGAAATAATTTTGGTATTTTAAAAATGATTTTTGTTGGATTTTAATGCAACAGTAGCATTGTTTGCATTATTTGATTTTTTGTGGATTTTATTTGAACTATAAAAATAGTTCATGTTTTAGGAAATGTTTTTCTGAACATTTTTATATATATTATGCCTATATATAGTTTTTATTATTTTGGTTCTTTTTTACTTTTGTTTGTCTGTTAGAAAAAAAAAAAACTCCTTGCGCCAGCCAGGCCGACCAGGCCCAGCTAGCAGCCAGGCGGCCTGCCCCGTAGCCCACCAAACCGGCGAGCCGGCCTGCCCAGCCTCGCCCGCACCGAATCCCCTTCGGTCCGGACGCCCGCTCCTCCCCTCACTCACCTCTGTCGCTGACAGCGGGGCCCGCCATCTTCTTCCTCCTCACGCCAAGCCACGGCCGCACCCGAGCTCGCGCAACCGCCGCCATATCCCGGATTCTTCGGGATCTTCTCCTTGATCCGCCCCCTCCTCCAAGTCGACTCTCCCCCTTATATATACCCCTCCCCTCACCCCGTTCCACCCCTTCCCGACCCCCGAACCCCTCTCCGCTCGCTGCCATTTCTCGCCGGAGCCAGAGCTCCACCGCCCGCCATTGCTGCTGCTAGCTCTCCACTACGACCACCTCATCGTCGTCCGAACCCACCACCAAACCCCCCTCGCTCGCCCGCACCTCCCCGTGCCCTCGCCCTCGCCCGAAACCCACAGGAGCACCACGAACGTCGACCACCCGACGTCATCTCCGCCTCGACCTCACCGCCGTTCGACTCCGTCGTCTCCAAGGCCACTACCGACCACCGCCGAGCTCGCTATCGAGCGCCTCGTCGTCTGGTGCTCTTCCCCGACGCCGACGACCATGGGAGCATCGCCATCGTCGACCACAGCCACCACCGCCATCGCCGGAGTTCCACCGCCGCCCGCTGTGAGCTCTCCTTCTCTCCTCCCTATCCGATCTTAATCTAACGGTGTAGATTAGATCCCGCGAACAGTTAGGTTTATTTTGTTAGATCGGGTTTTAGTCGCGGTTTTTCTTCGGTTTAGATCTAACCGGCCGATCGGTTTAGTTTATTTGATCGCCCGTCCGTGTTTTACTTAGGAATCGGCCGAGCGCAGTTTAGCGTCGGATCGCACATCCTCTAGCCCAGTAGCAGCCCGACGCGTAGCATTTGTTCGATTTGTTTTTTTAGTTTATTTTAGTTTCTGTTTTAAAAACAGAAATAGTTTCTATCTTAGATTGTTAATAACTTTTATGTTTTAGATCCAAATTGAGTGATTCTTTTTTGCATTTTGTCACAAATTTGTTGAAGTTTATGTTTGTGCCATTAGGTTTCAAATTTGAGTAGTTTAAACTTGAGTTTGATGAAATTTGTTCAAATCACTAATTTGGCCGTATCTTGAGTTTTATAAAATATTTTTGATTGATTCTTTTTGCTCCTGGTCACTAGGACCTTTAACTATCCAGTAGTTTTGAGTATTTTATTTTTAGTTTACTTTAAAATTAGGTTTTTATCAAAACAGTACGGTTTTAGTTATAGTTTTGTTTTAGTCTTTTCTTTATAGTTTTTTTTGTCACTTTTGACAAACTCTTAGTTTTATTCTATTGGTCAACAAAATAAAAATATTTTAAAATTTTATTTTATTTAGTTTTCGTATGAAAACTTGTTTAGGTCATAGTTAGTGTTTCTTAAAAGCTTTTTATTTGTTTCTTTTTGCAAATAAAAGTTTATGAAAAATGCTTTCTGTTAACTTAGTTGATTTAAATTTTATTTTTTTGTTAAAATTATTAATTTAGTATTTTCTTTTTTAAGTTTTACTTAGGATAAAACTACTTTTGTAGTTAAGGCAAAAGGTTTTCCTAGTAGGTTCTTTATAGTTTTCCCCTATTAGTTCTTTCGATGTGTTATTTGTTTTGTATTGGGTTTTCTTATTGAGTTTTTTTATTGTTAGATTTGCTTGCTAGAATTCTTGCTTATGTGAATGTCATGTTTGTTATTATTAGATTTCATCGGAGAGTTGCGTAGTCCTATCAAGTTATTTCTGAGAGCGTTGTTATCTTCATCAAGTAATACCAGGCAAGTTCACTTTGACCATGTTTTTCATACCTATGTTTTATTTGCATGTAGTAGCACCCTTTCAACAATCCCTCCAGTAGTGTTATTGAATCTTGTAGTTGAGTAGAATGCATGAGGTAGGAACCCATCTCCCCGATTACCAAGCCCGGGACGTTATATAGTTTTAATGCTACGCTATAGTAGACGGGTTTGGTATGAGTGCACGAGAGTGGTGTGAAGAAGGAGAACTCTACGTCAATGGCGACAACTTCATGATGGCATCGGCAAGGACTGCATCTTCAGGACTCCAAGACCTCAAGATTTCGAGACTCGAGATAAGAATTCAATACACACTACTGGGTGAAGGACGGTTGACGGGCACCCTGGAGAAACCAGTGGATGGCCGGGATGCATGGAGAAGCGCCATGACATCTTGTGGAAAGCTTCACCCAGACTCAAAGAGACGGAAGAATACTTCATGCCCGGAAGCTTACCTGTGCAACCGCAAGTCACTATGGGCTCTGGCTTGGTTGACCTTAGTTGTGACTCTGGCTAGGACGGTGCTAGCAGATGTAGAACTACGGTAGGATTGGATGAGCACCGGACAGTGGTCAGGGAAACTCTTCGGAAGACCATGTTTCGGTCGTCTTGTTCTCAAACACCCTGAAGTGCGAGAACGTAAAAGAGGGATCAAATCTTGCGGGTAAAGTGTACAAACCTCTGCAGAGGGTTAAAACCTAATCGATTAGCCGTGTCCTCGGTTACGGACAATTTGAGCCTCTGGACTTGGATCTATCTCGGAACTCTCAACACTGGACTGATAACTTAATTGTGGGCAAGTTATGATGATTTTGGGCTATGAGACATCGGTTGGCGGAACCATGTCATGATAGAAAACTCCATAGTACAGACTCCTGATGTTCCTTTGTTATAGGAAAATAAAACCAACTTTTATGCAAACAAAACTCAGATACAGAGCCACAAAGCCATATTGCATATAGTATAGTTTATCATCTGTTTTTATTACAGTGATCTTGCCGGTACATTCAATGTACTGACCTACACGGCTGCAACGTATCATGTTGCAGGATTATTTCTACGACGAGTGAGTTTCATTGATTGGGGTACGGTCTACACTCAACCTGCCGATGGCGTTGATGGGACTCCACACCCGATTGTTTGTTTCCGCTGAGACTTATGAGGTATATATCAGTTTTACGTTATTTATACATGTGATTGCACTTTGATATATACATTGATGTACTGTGTGTGCCAGCATACTGATCCAGGGATGGCACAGATACACAGAGACTTGACCGTCTGAGGTCGGGTCGCTACAGATATGGTATCAGAGCTAGGTTGACTGTAGGATGTGACCCTAAAAATCGGAAAGCCCCTAGGATAGGAAATCTCTAAAATTTTATTTTCAAAAGAATCCATTACTTCTCATCTTTTCTGATTTTATCAAATATCCTCTCTTACCTCAAATATTTAGAATATACCCTTTCCCTTTTGACCAGACGGAGGATCAACTGAAGCCGCTCCAAGAAAGACAAGATATCGGACAACCGATGACCTCTTCAGAGTAAAGAAGATTTCACGATACATTTCGAAGAAAGAAGCTACAACAGTTGAAGACTGCGAAGACTTGAAGAATTTGGAGAATCTGAAGAATTATTTGACCTTTAGAAGACCAAATCCCTGTTATATACTTACATTAGATGCGACGATTTGTGAGCTGTCAGTTGTGTGATGTTTCTCGACAGCCACAAATAAAATCCATTTTCAAAATTATTGTTTGTATTGTGTGTATCTCTCTACCTCCCATATATCATCCAAAACCCTTGGATCCAATAGATGGTGAATGAAGAAGGACTAGTATTCTCTGGACCGATGACTCAACGGGAGGTAGAACTATGGATTCAGAATATGGAGGATCACTTCCGGAACAACTTGATTGGAAGCAAGTATGAGGTTCAATACGCTCTTCGGTACTTTACAAAAAGTGCTGCAACCTGGTGGAAAATGCATCAAGCCATACAAGGATGCAACGGAGCAAGAACTTGGGAGGAATTCAAGAAGACTCTGTTAAGATCCCGTCTCATCCGGAAGCACTGGGCTAACCCGAGGAAGAAACCTTGTGCTTGCAAGATTTGCGGAGAAATAGGACACACCAATGAAGAACACAAGGATGGATGCCCTCATTGTGACGGAAATCACCCAGCTGAAGAATGCCTAACTGGGCAGGTTACTTGTTTCCTGTGTGAAGGAACTACACACTACCCTGCTCAATGTCAGATTTACCCCAAGGTACAAGAAATTACCAAGCAACATAAGGAAGCCATGAAAGAAGCCCTCAGGGAAAGTTTAGAAGAACCCGTGATGGAGGAAGTTATTGAAGATCCTGATGGTGAAGGCCTAAACAGATTTTTCGCCCAAGCCTGCTACTCATGTGGAGAAGAAGGACATTTTCCAGAGTATTGCACAAAGGAAAGCCAAGAGTATCTCAGAGACTTACCGACAATAGAAGTGAAGTTTGACCCTCAGGAAATAGAAGCTCTGATCATTACAGAGAAATCCAGGAAGAGAAAGCGAAGGCAACCCCAGAACAACCCAACTTTTGCAAAGAAGGACCTGAGTCATATCACTTGTTACAGGTGCAAGGATTTAGGCCATTACACTAGTAAATGTCCAGAAAAGAAGCCTAGAATCCAAGGAGCCTACATAATCACAAAGAAGCCCCGAGACATGTCAGAAGTCATTTGTTTTTGCTGCAAGGAACCGGGACATTTGGCTAGGGAATGTTCAGATCAGATGAAGGCTGGAGCTGAGTAGTTGAGATTTTGATATGGGTAATAAGTGTAGTAGGAAGCAAATTTATTTCCATGAGTACAATGGGAAGATTCATGTAATGGGTGCTCAGATATTGTAATGAATTCATGAAGTCATTAAAGTTAATGTGTCATGATTTCATACGTTAAATTTTATGAGTTGTTACCCTATGAACAAAGATTTTGACCATTTTCGAGGATATGAGAAATATGGTCCATGGAAGAACTTGTACATTTTAAGGGTGGCAGTACCTTGTGAGAACACCTAATTTATGGAAAGGGAAATGTGTCCCAAAGATTGGAGTTTGAAAAAAAATAAGTATGAGTTGTATTCTAATATTTTGGTTACCTCAGGAGTATGAAGGAATGAAGTAATATTGGATTTAAATAAGATGTAATGTTGAAATATGGAACAATTGTAGCTCCAATGATGAGTTAAAGCTATGCAAGTATTGAAGTGGGCCCACAACCCACATGCCCAGGAATTAATAAGGATCAAGTACTCCCTGCAAGAAGAAATTTTGGAAGAAGATGTGATTTGATGAGCAGACGTTCCGTAGGAGGTTACGAAACCCCGAGATTGTGAAGTAACGATAGATGTTTCATTCAGCTTGCAGAATCAATGGAATTATCCGAACTAAGTTCGTCGACAAGAGAAATTCTGCAATGCTTGTAAGAATGCCCGAGTGTTAGAAATGCGAGATTCGCTAAACCTTATACAAGGTAATGATTCGGGTGCGGAATGGATTGATCACCATACCGACTTACTCTGGACATTCGCTCTTGCTATTCGGAATGGTAAATCTGAGTGACTTAACCATAGTAGAGAGACGACAATGTCAAAACTTTGTTTAAACCTTAGAATGGTAGGATGATTGATCCATGTACAGGCAACCGTTGCCAATCGTAGGTTATACGGTGAGATTCAGCCCAGACCCGTTTTCCTGCAGGACAAACCATAGATTGTTGACCACCAGGAGGTTTCGTTAGTTATTTAGTATTGGCGACATACCTGTTAGATATGAAGACCCAGTCTCGGAAGAACCTCACCAGGATGAAAGGACATGTGTTCGAGGAATAGGTTATGCCCCGACCGGAAGAGCACCAGTGAAAGAGTTATTCCGGAGAATATGAAAAGACCGACACCATCAACCCAAAGTATGGAGTACATGAATTTTGTCGGAATCGTAACCCCACTTTTAAGTGTGGTAGCACACTAGACCATTTCGATCAATGGAATTGCTAGAAGACCCCCAAACCCTAACCATTCTTGCTAGCCTCTTCGAATCTCGAGGACGAGATTCATTTTAAGTGTGGTAGGTTTGTAACATCCCAAAATTCTAAATTTTGGAATGTTATATTAAATAAATATTTATGATTGTTTGTTTGATTGTTGTGTGACTGATTGGGTGAAATTAGGTGGAATTTGAAACTTTTTGAAAGCTGAATGAGAGGGAATAAAAGGACTTTCCTAAAACTTTCATCTTTGCATTTTGATCTCCATGGATTCAAATCCATTTTTATCACAAAACCCTAGAGTGAAGATGATATGACTTCTTCCATATGAATAAATCAAAAGGGTTTTGAAAAGATTTGAATTCCATCTGAAAAATATTTCAAATTCAAAACTTTATGCAACTCAATGATTTTCAGGAGGGAAGATAAAATGACTTCTTCAATTATATGAAATATGAGTTGGAAGTTAAAAAGAATCAAATTGAAAGTCATTTGAAAGTATTTTTGAAACTCCCTTTCAAATTTGGAATTATTTGGATTTTATTCAAATTATTTTTCTCCTAAAAATAAATAAATGGAAATAAGGGTAAAATGATTCCCTTCAATGGAAAATTAGGAGAAAATAATTTTGAAATAATTTTGGTATTTTAAAAATGATTTTTGTTGGATTTTAATGCAACAGTAGCATTGTTTGCATTATTTGATTTTTTGTGGATTTTATTTGAACTATATAAATAGTTCATGTTTTAGGAAATGTTTTTCTGAACATTTTTATATATATTATGCCTATATATAGTTTTTATTATTTTGGTTCTTTTTACTTTTGTTTGTCTGTTAAAAAGAACTCCTTGCGCTAGCCAGGCCGACCAGGCCCAGCTAGCAGCCAGGCGGCCTGCCCCGCAGCCCACCAAACCGGCGAGCCGGCCTGCCCAGCCTCGCCCGCACCGAATCCCCTTCGGTCCGGACGCCCGCTCCTCTCCTCACTCACCTCTGTCGCTGACAGCGGGGCCCGCCATCTTCTTCCTCCTCACGCCAAGCCACGGCCGCACCCGAGCTCGTGCAACCGCCGCCGTATCCCGGATTCTTCGGGATCTTCTCCTTTATCCGCCCCCTCCTCCAAGTCGACTCCCCCTTATATATACCCCTCCCCTCACCCCGTTCCGCCCCTTCCCGACCCCCGAACCCCTCTCCGCTCGCTGCCATTTCTCGTCGGAGCGAGAGCTCCGCCGCCCGCCATTGCTGCTGCTAGCTCTCCACTACGACCACCTCATCGTCGTCCGAACCCACCACCAAACCCCCCTCGCTCGCCCGCACCACCCCGTGCCCTCGCCCTCGACCGAAACCCACAGGAGCACCACCAACATCGACCACCCGACGTCATCTCCGCCTCGACCTCACTGCCGTTCGACTCCGTCGTCTCCAAGGCCACTACCGACCACCGCCGAGCTCGCCATCGAGCGCCTCGTCGTCTGGTGCTCTTCCCCGACGCCGACGACCATGGGAGCATCGCCATCATCAACCACAGCCACCACCGCCATCGCTGGAGTTCCACCGCCGCCCGCTGTGAGCCCTCCTTCTCTCCTCCCTGTCCGATCTTAATCTAACGGTGTAGATTAGATCCCGCGAACAGTTAGGTTTATTTTGTTAGATCGGGTTTTAGTCGCGGTTTTTCTTCAGTTTAGATCTAATCGGCCGATCGGTTTAGTTTATTTGATCGCCCGTACGTGTTTTACTTAGGAATCGGCCGAGCGCAATTTAGAGTCGGATCGCACATCCTCTAGCCCAGTAGCACCCCGACGCGTAGCATTTGTCCGATTTGTTTTTTTAGTTTATTTTAGTTTCTGTTTTAAAAACAAAAATAGTTTCTGTCTTAGATTGTTAATAACTTTTATGGTTTAGATCCAAATTGAGTGATTCTTTTTGCATTTTGTCACAAATTTGTTGAAGTTTCTGTTTGTGCCATTAGGTTTCAAATTTGAGTAGTTTAAACTTGAGTTTGATGAAATTTGTTCAAATCACTAATTTGGCCGTATCTTGAGTTTTATAAAATATTTTTGATTGATTCTTTTTGCTCCTGGTCACTAGGACCTTTAACTCTCCAGTAGTGTTGAGTATTTTATTTTTAGTTTACTTTAAAATTAGGTTTTTATCAAAACAGTACGGTTTTAGTTATAGTTTTGTTTTAGTCTTTTCTTTATAGTTTTATTTTTTTTTATTTTTGTCACTTTTAACAAACTCTTAGTTTTATTCTATTGGTCAACAAAATAAAAATTTATATTATTTTAAAATTTTATTTTATTTAGTTTTCGTATGAAAACTTGTTTAGGTCATAGTTAGTGTTTCTTAAAAGCTTTTTATTTGTTTCTTTTTGCAAATAAAATTTTATGAAAAATGCTTTCTGTTAACTTAGTTGATTTAAATTTTATTTTTTTGTTAAAATTATTAATTTAGTATTTTCTTTGTTAAGTTTTACTTAGGATAAAACTACTTTTGTAGTTAAGGCAAAAGGTTTTCCTAGTAGGTTCTTTATAGTTTTCCCCTATTAGTTCTTTCGATGTGTTATTTGTTTTGTATTGGGTTTTCTTATTGAGTTTTTTTATTGTTAGATTTGCTTGCTAGAATTCTTGCTTATGTGAATGTCATGTTTGTTATTATTAGATTTCATCGGAGAGTTGCGTAGTCCTATCAAGTTATTTCTGAGAGCGTTGTTATCTTCATCAAGTAATACCAGGCAAGTTCACTTTGACCATGTTTTTCATACCTATGTTTTATTTGCATGTAGTAGCACCCTTTCAACAATCCCTCCAGTAGTGTTATTGAATCTTGTAGTTGAGTAGAATGCATGAGGTAGGAACCCATCTCCCCGATTACCAAGCCCGGGACGTTATATAGTTTTAATGCTACGCTATAGTAGACGGGTTTGGTATGAGTGCACGAGAGTGGTGTGAAGAAGGAGAACTCTACGTCAATGGCGACAACTTCATGATGGCATCGGCAAGGACTGCATCTTCAGGACTCCAAGACCTCAAGATTTCGAGACTCGAGATAAGAATTCAATACACACTACTGGGTGAAGGACGGTTGACGGGCACCCTGGAGAAACCAGTGGATGGCCGGGATGCATGGAGAAGCGCCATGACATCTTGTGGAAAGCTTCACCCAGACTCAAAGAGACGGAAGAATACTTCATGCCCGGAAGCTTACCTGTGCAACCGCAAGTCACTATGGGCTCTGGCTTGGTTGACCTTAGTTGTGACTCTGGCTAGGACGGTGCTAGCAGATGTAGAACTACGGTAGGATTGGATGAGCACCGGACAGTGGTCAGGGAAACTCTTCGGAAGACCATGTTTCGGTCGTCTTGTTCTCAAACACCCTGAAGTGCGAGAACGTAAAAGAGGGATCGAATCTTGCAGGTAAAGTGTACAAACCTCTGCAGAGGGTTAAAACCTAATCGATTAGCCGTGTCCCCGGTTACGGACAGTTTGAGCCTCTGGACTTGGATCTATCTCGGAACTCTCAACACTGGACTGATAACTTAATTGTGGGCAAGTTATGATGATTTTGGGCTATGAGACATCGGTTGGCGGAACCATGTCATGATAGAAAACTCCGTAGTACAAACTCCTCATGTTCCTTTGTTATAGGAAAATAAAACCAGCTTTTACGCAAACAAAACTCAGATACAGAGCCACAAAGCCATATTGCATATACTATTGTTTATCATCTGTTTTTATTAGTGATCTTGCCTGTACATTCAATGTACTGACCTACACGGCTGCAACGTATCATGTTGCAGGATTATTTCTACGACGAGTGAGTTTCATTGATTGTGGTATGATCTACACTCAACCTGCCGATGGCGTTGATGGGACTCCACACCCGATTGTTTGTTTCCGCTGAGACTTAGGAGGTATATATCAGTTTTACGTTATTTATACATGTGATTGCACTTTGATATATACATTGATGTAAGCATACTGATCCAGGGATGGCACAGATACACAGAGACTTGACCGTCTGAGGTTGGGTTGCTACAAGTTATTTGCTCCAATAGTTCTTAAATATTCCATCAAAAATCCCCGTGAAGTTTCAGCTTGTTTGGAGTTGTGCAGAATAGGTGGCCTGACGTAGCTTTTCGAGGTCCAAATTTCCAGCTGTCGGAATTCTCCCTCTTGGTGTGTACCTTGCAAACTATGAGAGAAAAGGCATTAGAATTACTCCAGAAAGCATTATTATGGATACAAACATTACAAATAACAGTAGGAAAACATGGTGCAAAATGGACGTATCATCCCTTTCAAATTGGCCACTATGGGATCCTTTCCCGCCTACGTTTTTGGGGAAGAGGACCGAGGCCACTCATTCCTTCACCCCTGAACCTTGCGAGGTTGTTCATACCTTGTACTAGTTCATCCCCAGCCCCTCGTGAGGCCAATCCACAACAAAGCAGGAGTAGGGTCTTACACCGGAAGGTGGCCCTAACCTGGGTAAACTACCGTGTTCATCTTCTTCCTTGTCCATGCGAATCAAGCTAGGCCGTGGGGCGACGAGCTGGTAGGCTGGATAGGTTGGGTTCTTTGCACACGCCCCAGAGTTCAAACCTTTCTTGGGTCTGCGGAGCCCTGAATCCGACATTTAGCACGCCAGGTAGGGCGTGTCGAAGTCCTTCTTCCACCGTTCGTTTCCCCTCTGTTCTGTCACTCCCATGGCCGACACTCGCAGTGTCCGCGCCGAGCGCCGGCCGCTCGTGTCGCCTAGACGGCACCTGCGGGCAACACCGCTCCTCGCCGCTCTGCCTCCCCCGTAGCTAACACCGCCACTGACCCCACTACTCGCGAGCAACATGATTCGTTGCTGCCACCTTCGCTATGGCGCGATGGCCGCACCGCGACTCCATCGCCCACTCCGATCATGGCATCGTCCTCCCATGCTCGCCATGGGCCGGCAAACACGCAGACTGCACTACTCATGGCGCGCGAGCTCCTACGTTACCGCCCCGCCAACGACCTCTACAACGATTGGCTCGGCCATATCGCTGAGCTCGTCAAGGCCGCCGATGAGGCTCCTGCGCCATCCCGCTCGCTGCCTCTCCCACCATCCCAGGTGGGCGACGTGGCTCACAGCGCGCCTCCTTCTCCTCCTCGGCACAACGCTGACCCAGAGACTGGGTGTTACGCGCCCCGGCGTGACCTCGTGGATGGCGAGCTCCTCCTTCATCTTGACGTCGCGGACGCCATCAGAAAACGCGGAGATGATGGCCTCGTCCGTTACCTTGGGGATCTTGAGACGAACGTCGTTGAAGCGCTGGATGTACTTTTGCAGGGTCTCTCCTGGCTGCTGCTTGATGCGGCGTAGGTCATCCGCGGTCGGAGGGCGGTCGCGAGTGCCGTGGAAGTTGGCGACGAAGCGGTCGCGCATCTCGCCCCAGGAGGAGATCGAGCCCCGGGACAGGTTCAGGAGCCACGAGCGAGCGCCATCCTTGAGAGCCATGGGGAACCAGTTTGCCATGACTTTTTCGTCACCATTGGCCGCCTTGATGCTCAGCTCGTAGAGCTACAAGAACTCCGCAGGGTCGGGGTGCCGTCGTAGCGAGGAGGGAGGTCTGGCTTGAACTTGCCCAGCGAGGCGACACTGCGCAGCTCGGGAGTGAAGGCGCGGCAGCCTGCTGTGGCCACCGGGGCCCTTTGCTGATGCGGAGCCTGCCCTTGGTGACCGCGCATCGTCACCGCAGGCGGCACGCGGTCTTGTCGCAGTGGTGCTGGGAGCGCAGGCGCATTCTCTTGCGGCCGGGGAACTTCTTGGCAGCTTCCTTCTTCTCGCGCGGGCGCCCGACGCGGTGGGTCACGCCGGGGGGCCGCGCACCTTGGCGCCAGAACGCCGTCTTGGTGCAGAGGTGGTGGAGGCGCTCCGTGAGCCACATCGCCCGCAGCTGGCGGAGGGCGAGGTAGTGAGAGGGATGGTGCAGGGGAGCCCCCTGCGACGCTGACGAGCTCGGCAATATGGTCCAGCCAATCCTCGTAGCGGTCGTCGATGGGGCGGTAGCGCAGGAGCTTGCGTGCCATGAGCAGCGCGGCCTGCACGTCCGTGGGAGTGCGACGAGCGTGAGACGACGAGCCGGCTGGGGTCAGCGACGGAGTGGCGGTGCGGCCGTCCCTTCGTACCGAGGGGTGCAGTGAGGACACTTGCTGCTCGTTTCCCGCCGGGCCGGTGGCGGCGTTGGCGGCGGGTGACGGGGAGCAACGGGGAGGCCCGCCGACAGGAGAGGTCTGAGCGACGCGGGCGGCGAGGGCAGCCCGACGCTCAGCGCGGGCTCGACGAGCGTCCGCCATGGATGCGACGAAGCGACGGGATGCGGATTGGTGGAAAGAAAGCTTCGGCGCACCCCTACCTGGCGCGCCAAATGTCAGATTTCGGGTTCCGGAAAACCCTTGAGGTTCGAACACTGGGGTGCGCACGAAGATCTCTCCCTACCTAATCACGCCCTCACTCTCACTGCGATCTCAAAGCTTAGCGCGTCGAACCCACAGAAAGAGAGACACAAGAGTTTATACTGGTTCGGGCCACCGATGTGGTGTAATACCCTACTCTAGTGTGGTGTGGTGGATTGCCTCTTGGGCTGAGGATGAACAGTTACAAGGGAAGAACAGCCTCCTGAGGAGAGGTGTTCTTCTGCTTGGTGAGCTTGTGTGTGGCTATGGGTGGAATGGCTCTGATCCAAGATCAGATCAAGATGCCGCCTATGGTGGTGGCTAGAGGCCCTGGTCCTCTCCCCAAATATTGAGCGGGAAGGGATCCAACAACGGCCAAATTCGAAGGGAGACAAGTAGTACAAGTTATCCTGACTAAAGGTGGTCTTCGCCTGCCAAAGGCTCTGGTGCTGATGCCGTCTTGGGCTCCACGGTGACCTCCGTCCTGCCGTCCTTCTGGTCTTGGTCTCGTTGCACTGATATGAAAACCTTTGCCTGATGCCTCGGGACTCCTCTCCTGTGCTTGCCCCTTTAGCACCAAAGAGGAAGCAAGGACACTGCGCGCACTGGCGCCCGCCTGGCCCCAGTCATCATGGCTTGCGTCACGTGAACCTTGCGAGGTGTCCCTTGCCTTGATCTCTTCGCCCCTCGCGAGCCGGCCTAGTGAGATAGCCCCCGAGAAGGTCTTGTGCCGTCCGCCTCGCGAGGCTTGGCCCCGCGCGAGGGTCTTGAGTGTTTGCTGGTGAAGATGGGCCGTATAGGGCCGCTATTGGAGCCACGCCGTGGGCCACAGGCAGGAAAGTCTGGGGATCCCCGTTCCCAGGACGCCGACACACGCCATCCAAACACGCCGCCAGAGGCCCTGGCACGAGCGCAGTTCCTGCTGGATTTCCCTCTTGCGGCAGAGAAGATGGAGGACTGGAGAGGTACTATTCAGAGCCTCCTCAGCTTCGCCAACAGCGACAAGCCGCAGTAGGCGGGCCCTCGCGCCAACAGCCGACAACGCCAACATGTGCAACTGACTAGCTACCGGAGGTGGCGCACCTACAGTGCAATCACCGCTATGATAGCAACAGCAGAGCCAGCGGGTCGACGCCCATGACGACGTGTCCATGTCATTTTTTGATTCACAGGGCCGTCAAGACGAACACCAAGTCATTCAAGACCGACGTGTTGAGGACACTCGAGCCACCATCGAGCGGCAATGGGAAGCGCGTCGTCAATCTGACGCGCACGCGAGACCCATTGTTGACAAGCCTGCGCTAGGGTACCCTGGGTGCTTGCCTTACAAGGTAGGCTGCCCAGGTTCACCCGTGAGCCGCGACAAGTCCAGTGGCCGTCCTCACACACCTTCAAGCCCGAGCTGCCAGAGATGTACAACGGCAAGATCAATCCATCCGAGTTTTTGGGCATCTACACTGTTGCAGTGCAGGCTACCGGAGGACGAGATGACAAGATTCTCGCCAATTATTTCTCGTTGGTGCTCAAGCCCAATGTGAGATCATGGCTGATGAACTTGCCAGAAAATTCCATTTCTTCCTTGTCGGATTTGTGCCATGAGTTCGTTGGCGCTTATATTGGACGTCATAAGGTTCCCGCTCAGCCCAACAATCTCCATGTGCTGCCACAGAGGGATAGGGAGTCCCTTCGGAAGTATATACAGAGGTCCAACCGTGTGCACCATAACATCCCCGATGTACACCCAGTGTTGTTATTGCCGCATTCCACACGAATGTGCACAATCGCAGGATGCGAGAGGAGATGAACATCCAGAGGGTCAAGTCCATCAATGAGCTATACGCTCTGGCCGACAACTGTGCATGGGCTGAAGAGGGAGGCGACTTCCCGAGGAAGATGCTGGTGTAGTGGTCGACACTGAAGACGGCGATGCATCAACCCCAGAGAAGAAAGTCGGAAGCACAACAGGAAGTGCATAGGCAAAGTAGTTATGGCAGTTGAGGGCTTCGGCAATGCCAACACCGAGAAGAAACCCAAGACCGAGAGCTCCGGCAAAGAAGTTGCTGGATGCGCTTGTGGTCATGAGGTTGCAGCTGGCGACATGACGGAGAGCCCTAGCAAGCCATACTTCAAGATCCACCGCACCAAGGGCCATGATCTCTAGGAGTGCCGGCAAGTTGACCAACTTGCCGAGAAGCAGAAAGATGAATACGGGAAGTGCGACAACGAGAAGGGCCAAGATGGTGCTGGCGGGTCTGGCAAGAAGGCCATGGTGACCGCGGAGGTCGCCACAGTGAGGCCAAGCAGCAGAAAGAGAAGCATGCTCGGGGCCGTAGCAAAAAAAGAGGAAGATCAAGATGATGACGAGGACGAAGAGGAGTTCAGCGAAAAACAAGTCCAGAAGGCATGGAGGCCATGTGCATTGATGGAGGCACATCTTTGCACTCCTCCCACCATCAGCTCAAGCAGTGGACACGTGAGATAAATGCAGCAGAACCGGAAATGAAGGCGCAGAAGCCACTCAAGTGGTCCAACACGCCCATATCTTTGACACCGAGGACCACCCTGATCGCACCACCGCGGTCGGGTGCTTGCCGTGTTGGTTTCACCAAAAATTCACAAACCTTAAGGTGTCGAAGATGTTGGTTGATGTTGGGGTCGGCTTAAACTTGATCTCGCCTAATGTGATCAAGAGGATGCAGATTCCAAAGGAAGATCTCTAGGAAACAAGGATGTTTCAAGGGATCAATCCAGGAAGGAGCCAACAAAAGGGAAAGATCACCTTGCCAATGACGTTTGGCAGTGAATTAAACTATAGGACACAAAAGATCTCCTTTGATGTCATCAAGATACCTTTGCCGTATAATGGAATCTTGGGTTGCCCAGCTCTAGCCAAGTTCATGGCGGCGGCCCACTACGCCTATAACATGCTCAAGATGCCAGGGCCGATGAGCGTCATCACCATTCACTCCGACAAGAAAGACACAGTCATCTGCGCGGACAAGCTCTACCGGGAAGCAGTGGCAACATCTACCAACAAGGCACTTGCTCCCGCGGGGAAGAAGAAAAACAAGAAGAATGACAAGACCTCTGACAAGGACTCCAGGAAGCGCACCTCTTCAAAGTGTTCGCACCCGTTGAGTACGCGCCGGAGAGCTCTGCCGGCAAGAGCACGAAGTCCAAGGTAGCTCCATCAGCAACCAAGAAGGTGTCTGCAAAGGAGGACGAGACAGGAGGCACTTTCACCGTAAGTGCCACACTTGACAGCAAATAGGAAAGAGCGCTCGTTGCCTTCCCGTTGTGCGAATGTCGATGTGTTTGCATGGCAACCATCTGACATCCCCGGTGTTCCTAGGGAGTTAATTGAGCACCACCTTGCCGTCTGTCCTCATGCAAGACCCATCAAGTAGAAGGTCAGGAACCAAACCTTGGAGCGGAAGAATTCATAGCTTAAGAGATCAAGAAGTTAGAAACAACAAGCCTGGTCAGAGGAGTGTTACACCCAAATGGTTGGCCAATCTGGTTGTAGTGCGCAATGTAAATGGAAAATACAGGCTTTGTATTGACCATACTAATATCAATAAAGATTGTCCAAACGACCCTTTTACTTTGCCTCGCATCGACTAGATTGTGAACTCCACTGCCGGCGCTGATTTACTCTCTTTTCTTGACGCCTCCTCCGGTTATCATCAGATCTTTTGGCCAAGGAAGATGAGGAGAAAACCATACGTATGTCTTTCGGATTGAAGAGTGTTGGTTCAACATTTGAGAGAGCAGTCCAGATTGGTTTTCAGCCTCAGCTGCACAGAAATATGGAAGCCTATATGGATGATATAGTGATCAAAACCGACAAATCAACATTGATTGAAGACTTAGAAGAAACATTTGCAAATCTGCACAAGATCAACTTGAAGCTCAACCCCGAGAAGTGTGTGTTTGGCGTTCCATCTGGTAAGCTTCTCGGGTTCTTTGTATCTCAACGCGGAATTGAAGCCAATCCCGACAAGATCAAATCCATTGAGTAGATTGAAGCATCCAAGCGCGTCAAGGATGTGTGACGTCTCGCTGGCTGTGTTGCTGCACTAAGTAGGTTCATCTCCAAGTCTACTGAGCACGCCCTGCTGTTTTTCAAAATTCCGAAAAAGGCAGGTCCAATGAAATGGACTCCGGAAGCGGAGGCCATGCTGCAAGATTTTAAGAAGCACATCTCCTCTCCGCCAACACTAGTTGCGCCTAGGACACAAGAGCCGTTTTTGCTATATTTGGCAGCAACAAATCAAGTGGTTAGTGTTGCATTAGTGGCAGAGAGAGAAGCTAATGGTGAAGAAGTAGTAGCTGCAGAGCCGCCAATTGACAAGCGAGAATCTTCTCCGGCAAGGTCTGGTGCCGACAACTCAGATTCAGCATAGACAAATGAAGCATATCAACAAGTAGTGCCAAAGAAGAAGATAGTGCAACGCCCAACTTACTTTGTCACTTCCCTTCCAGAGGGGGCAAGGTCAAGGTATTCTGGTGTACAAAATTTGCTCATTGGTCTTATCATGGTCTCAAGGAAGTTGCGCCATTACTTCCAAGCACATTAGATCACCTTCGTCACTCGCTTTCCTTTGTGACACATTTTGAGAAATCCAGATGCCCCCGGCGGGATAGTGGAGTGGGCGTTGGAGCTGTCAAGTTTTGGTCTCAAGTTTGAAAGCACATCCACAATATAGAGTAGTGCCTTGGCGGATTTCATTGTACAAATGGACGTCAACGCAAGACGAAGAGATGCAAGAGACTTCTCTCCCCGACAAGGGAACAACGCAAGACTGGATTATGTACTTTGACGGTGCCTTTTCGCTGCAAGGCGCTGATAGTGGCATGCTGCTTGTCGCACCCACTAGAGAGCACCTCAAGTATGTGGTGCAGATGCACTTATCTAGAGAGAAAGTTACAAACAACACTCCTGAGTATGAAGGACTGCTTGCCGGTCTCAGGATTGGAGTAGACCTTGGGATCAGAAAGTTGATCATTAGAGGTGACTCACAGCTTGTTGTAGAGCAGGTCAACAAAGACTACCGTAGCCCGTTGATGGAAACTTATGTGGATGAACTGGGGAAATTGGAAGAGCAATTTGATGGATTACAAACAGAGCACATTCCTCGTGCGGAAAACAGCATTGCTGATGATTTGTCAAAACGTGCCGCCCAGAAGCTACCTGTGGAACCAGGGACTTTTGTGCTCCATTTGACTTAGCCATTTGTTACACCATCGATAAGGCCAAGCAAAAGAAGAAAGTTGAACACCGGCGAGTACTTTCTGGCACGCTCCCAGTTGTCACCGGGAAGGAAGTTGCCGGAGACAAGACAATGCTTGTCGGTGAGCAGCAGGCTCTGGCATACGGTCCTTGCCGTTGAGACAAGCGCTTCCACAACAGAAGAAATGCCTTTAATCCTTGTCGTCAAGCCATAGGCTCCGGCATGGGTACAACAGATCGTCCATTTCCTTCAGACATGAGAACTTCCCAAAGAGCAAGAAGAAGCTGAGAAAGTAGCCCAACAATCAAGTATGTACTAGTTTTTTTGACTGGGCACTGTAGGGAAACCCCCCACAGCCATTTCAATCTATTCAAAACTTGTACGCTATATACAAAGGTTACCAAAAGTAACGTACAAGGAAAAAAGAGAAAAAGCTTACCTAATACAATCTAGGGATACATGAAGAACTCATGGAGGAAGGAAAATGACCCATCTAACAAGCTCCTCTTTATGCCTAGACTTAGTTATATGAGAGAGAACATACATGTCATGTATAAAAGCACCTCCCGAGTGATTAAAATTAGGTCTTTCATGTCTAAAGACTTTTGCATTCCTGATCAGCCAAATATTCTAGCGCGCAGTGAAGACTACCTTGGCAAAAAAAGGTTTGCAAAATTCCCTTCTAGCATTATAGGAAATTTCTCCCATTTCATTGACTGCAGACCAATCAATCTGCAGATAATTCCAAACCCTCTGGCTAAAGTTGCAGTTGAAGAACAGATGATCTCTATCCTCCCTGGACTATGTGGGACACATCACACAATTCACTCCATCATTAATATGCCAGTGCCTCCTTTCCACCATATCCTTGGTGTTTAATTTGTCCATGATGAGCATCCAAGCAAAAAACCTTTATTTTCATAGTGCAGCAACTCTTCCAAACCCATGTAAGTAATGGATTGAAAGTAAGGTTTGAGTTTATGAATGTATAAAAAGTTTTGGGAATGTATGGTTTGCAAATGCCATGCCAGAACCAAACATCCTTCAAACCGGGCTATCTATCATGAGACTGAAGTAAAGCTTGCAAAGACTGAAGCTCCTGATAGGCTTGGCTAGATAGAGGCAAATTAAACGTAGCCAGAATATTCTGACACTCAAGGCCATATTTGATAGAAACCAGTGTTTCCTTTGCATATGAGAACAATCTTGGGAATGTATTTCGCAAAGGCAAAACTAAATCCCCAACCTTCCATTTTTCTAGCCAGAATAGAGCAGTAACCCCATGGTTAATTTCCACCCAGGAAACCTCTCTGAACTGATCAAATAACTTCAGAATGTCCTTCCACTAGAAAGATCCACAGGAAGCTGTTCCCTTAGGTACATGTCCATGATAATAGGAATTCCAAATCAGCTGCACCCAAGGAACATATGACCTGTTAAGAAATTTGTTAACATGCTTCATCATCAAAGAAACATTCTGAATCCCAAGATTTAGGGTGCCCAATCCACCTTTGCTTTTTGGTCTACAAATTAACTCCCAGGCAGCCAATGATGGAGTAGGCTCCTGCTTGTTTTTCCTCCAAAGACACTGCCTCTGAATTCTTTGAAGCTGCTTGAGAATGCCAGGAGGTATGAATAGACTACAGAGGAAGAAAATTGGCAGAGATGATAAATAAGAATTCAAATATTGCAGCCTTCCACCTTGGGTAAGGAAAGAAGAGATGGTAGTCATTCTCCTCTGGATGCAATCCACTTGGGGCATGAGATCATTTATTATTGCTCTTGTAGTACCAACAGGAAGACCCAAATATGTAAATGGCATCTTGCCCACTTGACATCAAAAAACAGAAGCTAGCCTCTCAGTTTCCTCCCGAGTAAAATTAATCGGCACCATTGAGGATTTATGATAATTAACATCCAAACCAGTGGACCGAGAAAACACCAAACGCATTCTCTTCAAGACAATAACTGATGTTCATCTACCGGAACAATGATAAGAGTATCATCTGCATACTGCACAATTGGGTAATCCCTGTCATGGCATGCAATAGGCAATTGCAATTCCCCTTTCTAGTGCATGTCATTAACCACATACTGCAATAGATCAATAGCTAGAACAAAAAGAAGGGGGATGTAGGATCACCCTGCCTAACCCCTTTTTGCATAAAAATTGTTTTCCAGGCACCCCATTGAGAAGGACGGAGGATGTCCAAGTAGTCAATAGTTCCTTAACCAAGTTAATCCATTTGGTGTTAAAACATTTATGCTTCATTATGGCAGAATGTTAAATGGAAGCAAAAGCTTCCTCAAAATCAAGTTTGAGAATTAAGATGGGACTTTTAGACTGATGACATTGATGCAAGTATTCCAGGGTCCATCCAATGCAATCCTGAGTGGTCCTAGACTTTATAAATCCATACTGGTTCTTATGTACTAGTTTGTTGACAACATTCTGCACAGAAGAGACCAAATGGGGGTGAAATTGAAGTGTATTTGTTAGGAAGATGGACAGAAGTTGTTGGCGGAGATACATGGAGGCATATGTGGCTCTCACATAGGATCAAGAGCCCTTGTCGGCAAAGCTTTTCAGCAAGGCTTCTATTGGCCCACTGCTCTCCAGGATGTGACAGCACTAGTAACTACATGTGAAGCATGCCAGTTCCATTCCAAGAATACACATCAGCCAACAATCCCTCTCTCCTGGCCATTCTCGGTTTGGGGGCTCGACATCTTGGGCCCGTTTCCCCGTGCTACCGGGGGCTTTGAGTTCTTGTATGTAGCAATCGACAAATTCACAAAGCGGACTGAGGTAGAGCCAGTGAGGAAGGTGACAACACAGTCAATCGTCAAGTTCTTCAAAGGACTTGTTTGCCATTTTGGAGTGCCTAACAGGATCATCACCGACAACAACTCACAATTCACGAGCCGCACCTTCATACAGTACTGCCAAGATCTTGGAAGCAAGATTTGCGTTTTGTCTATTGCTCACTCGAGAAGCAATGGCCAAGCAGAGAGAGCAAATGTTGATGTGTTGCACGGGCTCAAGACAAAGACTTTTGACATGCTACAAAAGTGCGGAAGGCGCTGGATTGATGAGCTACCGACAGTTCTTTGGTCACTCAGGACAATACCAAATTGATCTACCGGCGAGACACCTTTCTCCCTAGTCTATGGTGCAGACGCAGTGCTCCCCATGATACTCACATACGGGTCACCTTGAGTGCTCACTTATGATGAAGCTGAGCAAGAGCAGTTGCCGCAAGATGATGCCATGCTCCTTGAGGAAGATTGTCTTTGGGCTGTTGCGCGTTCTGTATGCTACCAGCAAGCTTTGCGCCGCTACCATAATTGCAAAGTACACACCCGAAGCCTTGAGGAAGGAGGCCTTGTTCTTCATTGGATCTAGTCCGTGAAGGGATCAAACAAGTTGATGCTGAAGTGGGAAGGCCCTTATCGGGTAGTGCGAGTCACCAGACCTGGCGCAGTCCATCTGGAGACCGAAGATGGCACTCCAATGCAGAACTCATGGAATATTTAGCATCTTCGCAAGTTCTTTCCATGAGGCGCGGTTGCCAGGCTGCCTGGCAACCACTTTTGCACAATTCTATCGGCAAGATGTGTAATCCTTTGTACAAAGCCAGGTGCAGACCCTGTGCATAGTAAAATAAAGCTAAGTGTTTCACAACTCTTTGTCAAAGTACATATTTATTTGTGTATGTTGCATGTGATGTTATGTTACGTTTTTCCTTGTATGAAATGCTTAACGAGCCGTCACGGTCTCCAGCCTCCTCTTTTCTCTTCTTTCGTTTTCTCAAAGGAGAGAAAGTTTCATCGTGTGCAAGTTTCCTGGGGTAGTGACGGTGGATACCCAAATGGCGTTTAAGTTATCATTTTACGACAAGAAGTACAACAAAGAGATAGTTAAGTTGAAAAACTTTGAAGGAAATTCTTCATTGTAGTGAAGCAAGGTGTCTACCACAACCATGGAGTAGGCCTGTCGAAGGTGTCCAAAAGCTTGCCGAAGTGTGCTGACACCAAGGAGGCCGAAGAAATTGTCACGCCAATTGCCTATAAAGTTCGCGAAATCCCTCGGTCTGAAGGCCACCTCAAGAACTAACTCCTTCATTTCCATCTTGGCGCAAGTGGTTCATGTAAAAGACAAATTCATCTTTGATTAGAACTGTAGCCCGATCTTGATGATGCTTCTCTGATGCCTTCATGAGATTTCAAAGAAAATGGTGAGCCTGACGCTTGGAACTTCATGCTCATTATTGGTGAAGATGTAGCTACCCATTTTCGTGAAGTTCAATTGCGAAGTGAGACATTCTGCAATGTCGACAAGGCGTGTGGTCCAGAGCTCCATGCTATTCTTCAGATAATTGAAAGTTCCCTTGGTGCTGGATAGTGAAGCTTTCTTGTTCTGCAAATTTACCAACAACTTCTTCTCCCTAGCTTTGCCGTCCTCAAGATCCTTCTCCAAAGTTTTGAGCTTTAACTTGAGGTCTGCAATGGCATCACTGGCTTTAGTGAGCTGTTGGTTCTTGGTGGATAATGAAGTTTGTAGCTCCGCCAACATGTGAGGTCACTACAAAAAAAGACACATCCGTGACATTTTGGGCCGAACGATTTTTTTCTATCATGCTTATGACACTTCTATGATGATAATTGTGACAAAACCCGGTATCATCATAGATGTGGTGGGCTCCTACTTCTATGACAAAAAATCATGACAAAAAATGGGCTTTTAGTCCTGGGCGGGCCAGAGACGCCGTTGCATGACATTCTTTGGGCCGTCCATGACGGAAAAACCCATGGTAGAAGCGAGGGCGAGGAAATATCAGGGAGTTCCCGGTTACGATGGGTGGTCGGGGCTGAGCAATGCACAAAGGGATTATGCGTTTGCCTCGTACACGTACGTGCGTGGTTGCAAGGCATTGGGCTCTTACTGAACTTGAGCGAGGCGTTCTCCTGCTGAACCCAAGCGCTTGCACTGGCTACGCATTACTAAACCAAAGCGATCGATCGATCCCTGGCTGTTAACCAAACTCGATCGAGCGATTCCTTCGCTACTGCTGCTAACTGAAGCCGATCAAACCTGCTGCCTCTTGATGAACAGTGAGCATTGTTGGGGGTTGGATGAACAGTTCCCGGTGGGGGGTTGGATGAACAGGACCCCGTGGTAGTAGCTAGAGGCCGTTGCCGCTGGATGAACAAGACCCCGTGGAGGGCCGGTTGAACAGTAGTCGGTGAAGGGTTGGATGAATAGTAGCCCGTGGAGGACTGGTTGAACAGTAGCCGGTGGAGGCTGGATGAGCAGGATCCCGTGGATGAACAGTAGCTGGTGGAGGCAGGAGGGAGACCTCGTGGATGAACAGTCGCAGGTGGAGGGTGGAGGAGGTCGACGGTGGATGATCAGTAGCCCGTGGAGGCTGGAGCGAGGCAGTAGACGGTGGATGAATAGTAGCCCATGGAGTCCTGTTTTGCGGTATGCCACACCCCACCCGATGAACAGGACCCCCGTTTCGACCGTAGGAGGTCAAAGAGAAGTCCGTTTCCTCCATTTTGCGAAACGCCACACCCCTCCCGATCAACAGGAACCCTTTTTGACCATAGGAGGTCGAAGAGAAGTCGGTTTCCTCTGTTTTGCGGTATGCCTGACCTCTCTCGGTGAACATGATCCCGTTTCGACCGTAGGCGGTCTAAGAAAAGGCCGTTTCCTCCGTTCTGCGGTACGCCAAGCCTCGTTTCAGCTGTTCCGTCCAAGCCGGTTGGCTCTCGATGAATAGGACGCATTCCGCTGCCTCCCATGAACACGATGCAGTTTCTGCGTTCCGACCCAGCCGGTTGGCTACCGATGAATAGGACGCCGTCGTTGCTCTCTGCTGCCTCTCCATGTACACGAGCCCTGGCCATACGTATGAGCGAGTAGGCGTTCGAGACCCCGCCCGTATGTATGTACGTGGCCGTATTTACTATCTTGCACCCAAGCTGTATGTACGTATACACGATATAGACGGGACTGCGTGACATGCTATGTCCACGCCTCTACTACGACACGTGCCCTTCCATACGCGGCCACGGTTCATCGCTGCAGCCTGCAGACAGACCGATCGACCAGTATGTATGTACACGTTTGCGACCAGACAAACAACCCTACATATGGTTCGACCGGGTGGGTCCTAGCTGTCAGGGAGGTAAGGAGGCACTTCCTTGCCTGCGAAGATATAGCTGGTGGGTCCTAGATATCAGGGGGAGAATCATATTTTTTGCCCATAATATGGACGCACTTCCTTGCGTGCGAAGATGTAGCTGGTGGGTCCTAGCAGTCAAGGGGAAAATGTTTTTGTTTGCAAAATATGGTGGCCCGTTCGGTGGGTCCCTACTATCAGGTGGAGGAATCAATATTTTGCGCGTAATAAGGAGGCACTTCCTTGCTAGGGCCGTGGACCCAGCTGTCAGCCTCTCCACGTACAGTCCCCTCCCGATGGAAGTCGTTCCTTGACCACGTTGACCATGGCGCGCCTAGAGCACCAAGGTGGTGGATAAAGACGATGCCTAGGAAGGGGATGACGCGGAGCCGGGGAAGACGCGACAGTGGATGCCCATGTGGAGAGGAGTACGAGGGTTGACTGGTTCGGCTGCGGTGTGAGGCTGCCGTCGCCGCAGTATAACAGGGGTTGTGGGTGAGTAGAGGGATGGCCTGCCCAGAGGTTGGAGTAGAGTGGGGCGGTGAGGCCTGCGCAACAGCAGAGCCGGCCACGAGAGGCAAGAGTAGGCGGCACGACCGGCGCTGGTTTGGGCGGCTGGAGCAAGAAGACTAAAGGTTGAAGAAGCACTACGGCCGTTGGATGGACATCGTATGGTCATTGGAGCTAGAATCGTTCATATTGACCAAGCTGACAAAGCCCTCCGTCCGCGTCAACTTAGTAGGCCCACAAGTCAGCCTCCCACTATGGTGGGTCCCAGCTAGCTGAGGGAGTATGCTTTTTTTGTGCGTAATAAGGAGGCACTTCCTTGCGTGCGAAGATATAACTGGTGGGTCCGAGCTGTCAGCGGGAGGAATGTTTGTTTCGCGAAATACAGAGGCCCTTCCAGTGGGTCCTAGCTGTCAGGTGGAGGAATCATTATTTTGCGTGTAATAAGGAGGCACTTGCTTGTGTGGGTCCCTACTGTCAGCCTCTCCACTTGCATCGCTCTTCTGATGGCTGTTGTTTGTTGACCATGTTGACCATACCGCACCAAGAGCACAAACACGGTGGACGAGGGCGAGGCCCAGGAAGGGAATGACCCGGAGCGGGCGAAGCCATAGTAGTGGATGCCCACGCCGAGGGGAGTACAAGCGCTGACTAGTCGGCTACGGGGGTCAGGCTGAGGTCACCGAAAAATAACATGATGTGCGGGTGGGTAGAGGGATGGCTCGGCGGCAGCACAACCGGCCACAGGAGGAGGGAGCAGGCAGTCTCGCTGGCGCTGGTTTGGGCTGCTGGAGCAGGAAGATCAGAGATTGAAGAAGCACGACTGCCGTTGGACGGACATCCAGGAGTCACTGCTCTGTGTTGACAAAGCCTTGCGTACGCGTCAATTTTTTTAGGACAACGTCATTGTCAACCTAGTAGGCCTAGAAGTCAGCCTCCAAATCTATGGAAATAGCATACAGCCCATTAGCCATTATTTTCAGTAATTCACAACCCATATTATTTTTATTAGCATTACAGACCATATTATAGGCACTGCTAAAAAATTCAACAAAATTGTGCATATTTTGGTGGGGTCCGAACTCTTTTAATCACGAAAAAGTCACGTTAAAAATAATTTTTAAAAAATTATATCAAAATAAAATTCAAAAAATTATCCGCAAAAAATTAATGAAATTTAAAATCTTAACTAGCAAGATGCCCGTGCGTTGCACGGAACATCAAGATGCATTTGTATAAATAGTTTATCTTATGGGAGAAAAGGATGGACAAGGGAAGGCCGTATCTGCAAATGTGGAGAGGAGTGCGGGTAAATTGTCATATTTTCCTTCCTATCCGTTAGATATAGATCAAACGACCTATATTGCAGGATGGCAAGTGATACGTCTCCAATGTATCTATAATTTTTGATTGTTCCATGCTATTATATTATCTGTTTTGGATGTTTATGGGCTTTATTAAACACTTTTATATTACTTTTGGGACTAACCTATTAACCCAGAGCCCAGTGCCAGTTCCTGTTTTTCCCCTTGTTTCAGTGTTTCGAAGAAAAGGAATATCAAACGGAGTCGGAACGGAATGAAACCTTCTGGAGAAGTTATTTTTGGAAGGAAAGCAACCCGGGAGACTTGGAGTGCACGTCAGGAAAGCAATGAGGGAGGCACGAGGCAGGGGGCGCGCCCTCCACCCTCGTGGGCCCGTCGTGGCTCCCCTGACGTACTTATTTCACCTATATATACCAATATACCCTAAAACCTTCGGGGAACAGAATAGATCGGGAGTTCTGCCGCCGCAAGCCTCTGTAGCCACCAAAAACCAATCGGGACCCTGTTCCGGCACCCTGCCGGAGGGGGGAACCCTCACCGGTGGCCATCTTCATCATCCCGGCGCTCTCCATGACGAGGAGGGAGTAGTTCACCCTCGGGGCTGAGGGTATGTACCAGTAGCTATGTGTTTGATCTCTCTCTCTCTCATGTTCTTGAGGTGATACGATCTTGATGTATCGCGTGCTTTGCTACTATAGTTGGATCTTATGATGTTTCTCCCCCTCTACTCTCTTGTAATGGATTGAGTTTCCCCTTTGAAGTTATCTTATCGGATTGAGTCTTTTAATGATTTGAGAACACTTGATGTATGTCTTGCGTGGGATACCCATGGTGACAATGGGGTATTCTATTGATCCACTTGATGTATGTTTTGGTGATCAACTTGCGGGTTCGCCCATGAACCTATGCATAGGGGTTGGCACACCTTTTCGTCTTGATTCTCCGGTAGAAACTTTGGGGCACTCTTTGAGGTTCTATGTGTTGGTTGAATAGATGAATCTGAGATTGTGTGATGCATACGTATAATCATTCCCACGGATACTTGATGTGACATTGGAGTATCTAGGTGACATTAGGGTTTTGGTTGATGTGTGTCTTAAGGTGTTATTTTACTATGAACTCTAGGGCTGTTTGTGACACTTATAGGAATAGCCCAATGGATTGATCGGAAAGAATAACTTTGAGGTGGTTTTGTACCCTACCATAATCTCTTCGTTTGTTCTCCGCTATTAGTGACTTTGGAGTGACTCTTTGTTGCATGTTGAGGGATAGTTATGTGATCCAATTATGTTATTATTGTTGAGAGAACTTGCACTAGTGAAAGTATGAACCCTAGGCCTTGTTTCCTAGCATTGCAATACCGTTTACGCTCACTTTTACCGCTTGCTACCTTGCTGTTTTTATATTTTCAGATTACAAAAACCTATATCTACCATCCATATTGCACTTGTATCACCATCTCTTCGCCGAACTAGTGCACCTATACAATTTACCATTGTATTGGGTGTGTTGGGGACACAAGAGACTCTTTGTTATTTGGTTGCAGGGTTGTTTGAGAGAGATCATCTTCATCCTACGCCTCCCACGGATTGATAAACCTTAGGTCATCCACTTGAGGGAAATTTGCTACTGTCCTACAAACCTCTGCACTTGGAAGCCCAACAACGTCTACAAGAAGAAGGTTGTGTAGTAGACATCAGCAGGCACACCATCATCACCAACTCTGCTTTTTATAAGAGTAGAGAAATCCAGAAAAAAAATATTTGAATGTAATTGCCGGTTGGCTTTGGTTTAAAAATTTACAGCTCATTTCTTACAACTTATAGCCCATTTTCTGGGGAAGCCCATTTCTTACTACTTACATCCCTCCTCGTCTTGAATGATTTGTAGCCCAACAGGGCTGAGAAAAGCAAGTAGGCCTCGGTTGGGTATTCTAAAAAAATACTGGGCTAGCCATTTTCAGAAAGAGAAAATATATCTATTGGGCTCGTCATGTGCTTAAATAAAAGAGTAAGCATGGGCTAGACGGGCCACAACCCCCGCACAACGCGTAGCTGAGCTCCGTCTCTAAAACTAAAAAACAACTGGGCGAGCTGCTGGGTCCCTGGTGTTATCCGCTCATTGTGTAATTTTCTCGTTTATTGACTACATTGACAATGGCGTGGGACCTAGTTGTCAAACAATTAGGAGGAAGTTTTTTTTGCTTGTAATAACGAGGCACCTGCTTGTGTAATGCAATGACCCTGGTGGGTCCCTACTGTCAGCCTCTCCACGTACAGTCATCTCCTGATTCCTCTCGCTAGTTGACCATGTTGACAACGCCAGACGGCGGCAGGCGCAGTGAGCGAACCAAGGCGGAGAACGACGGCTAGGCCTCGGACGGGAACGAATAGGAGCCGTGGAAGATGCGGCAGTGTAGTGGCAGGCGGAGGGGAGTACGAGGGCAACAATTTGTAACTCAAGCTTACAAACGGTACAAAAAGCCCAAGGATTAATTCTTCATCAAATTTAGACAAAACCCAGATTGAACATGGCAATAACATCTAACCGAACCACTCTTTTTCGCAGTCACAATCAAATGGATCGGTCTGATCTATAAAATCAACATCCTGTGCAAAAAAATTATTGGAGGATGACTAGAAGTTGTTGTAAATAGAAGCCGAACACGTTCAGAAGCCCATTTGTCCACCTGAAGCTTCTTTTTTTTGCTATTCAACATGTCCGTCCGTGAGATCTCTTGTTGGAAAACTTAAGCCTCAAGGACAATAGTAACCTCACATTCAATAGGAAGAATGTGACAAAGCTTCTATTTGCTTGGTTGGATGCATATCCTTCCATCGTTATTGTCCTCAAACGAATATCATGAGAACTGAGAAAATCCTAGTGCTTATTACACCACCGATTGGTTATTTGTTTTTCTCCATGTGTTAGTGCCTAAGTAGACATGAAGATTGGAAACAGTTAATGTCTGAAAAAAGAGTATGTCGAAAGAGCGACAACTGAACGGTTAATTCTAGTACAATATATACGGGCTTTCAATGTGCATGAAATCATCACCTTTATATATAAATTCTCTAGAGATCGAAAGCATCGCAACAAGCCAATAGTTGTGTTCAAATCAAAACTAAACATTCCGATATATAAGATCTTGACAGATTCGAGCAACATTGATAGGCTATCCATGGACGAACTCTTCATTGAGCATATAACATAATATTAGTACCCAAAGTGTACTCCAAGATGATATAAAACTTAAGAACACAAATGAAAAATGCAGCTTATGATTACAAATGTGTACATGATAATATACGGTACCTGAAAAAGTTAGGAGCCAAACACCAACTTGTTGTGATCATTAAACGGATCACTAATTACACCCAAGGTCTCCAGTTTGGGCGCAGAGACGACAATTATTTGCGAAGGTTTATAACAATAATGAAGGAGCAACCTTTGAAGTGAAGCAGCATCTTCGATGATGAGCTGTTGTCCTTCAAAACAAATTCAATGCTTTTAAGGTGAGGCGACTTTGTTTGGAGACAACTGATAGGGATTTCTATTCCCAAAACAATTAGCAAGCGCTCCAGATAGGGCAACTGGAGTGGAAGATGCTGTGCAGTGAGGCCTCCAACAGATAAACCACCACAAGCAAAAGTTTTTTTAGAAGTGGGAGTCGAAACATTTGTACCATATCGTCTGGTAGATGGCACCAGGCGAAGGTGGCGGTGTGGAGAGAGGCAGAAAACCACGAGATGGACAACGGTGGTGTGGGCACAAATTCTTGGTGTTCGGTTCGTGGTATGAAACTTTCGTGGTAACGGTAGAACTCAAACTGCTGGAGTTTTTCGAATTCAGGGGATGTCAGCCAAGCATCCACCGTGCAGGGTATGGACACCCGGTAGCTTTTTGGGATGTAGAGGCGATGAACGGGGCCCTGCTGGTGGGAGGAGACGACGGCTCTGAGGAGATCAAATTCAGGAAGGACAGATATCTGACGACAGTCGAGATTGAGGGGCGCAGTGCGTCATAGAGGGCGCCACAAAGTTGAGAAGACTTATGTGTGGCAGCAATCCTTGGTGGGGAGAAGCGAGATGATCTCCCCAAGGATGTCATCCGGGAGATCGCTGCTGCAGTCCACCGGAGATTCTACGGGTTCCTCAGATCCGGGTGGGTGGGGGGCTCGCCGCTTCTCCCCGTGCTGTCATGTGCGGGATCTACAACCAGCGTCGCCACTGGCGGGAGCCTCATCTTCTTTGCGTTGGGGCCAGCCGATTCCATTTTCCGTGCGGGCATTGCGCCGAGCTCATGAGTTTGAGCGGAGTAGCCAGAGATGAGCCTAGTGGCAGTGCGATTGGGGAAGAAGGATGGCTAGGTTTTTTTGTAGGAGTGGAAGAAGAGGAGCAGGCGTTTTCCGTACGAGTGAGGAAGAAGGTGAGCGGGGGTTTTCTGTACGAGTCAGGAAGATGGGGAGCAGGAGGAATTGGGCAGCAAAAACCCCTCTCTAAACAACCCAAAACTCGTCTAAGTCTCTTCCATGCTCTAGGTCGTTCGATCACGATCGTGTGGGCGGAAACCGTGCTCCATTTGGACTATCCTAGCTCCCTCGACCTATATATACACCTCCCCTCCCGAAACATTTCGAAGATCAAACCCTACCCTTCTTCCACCTCTCGCCCGGACAAACCCGCCGCCGCCAGACACGTCCACCCGCCACCTCACCTCGGCCAATAGGGCGCTGCCATGTCGCCTTCCCCGTCGCCTCAGCCAACCATCCGCCGCCACGTCGCCAAGCCGCCTTCCCCCTTCGCACCCGCGGTCGCCGAGGCCCGCCGAGCCCAGCGCGGGCCCGTGGGGCCCGTTCGCCGCCGCCAGCCGCCCGCGGCTCGGCCCGACCGTGCGCCGCCCCGCGCCTCGTTCCGGCGCCGCCCGCCGGCTCCCTCGTCACCGCTTCCAGCCCTCCGCGCCGCCGCGCCAAACCCCGCCGCCGGTGAGCAGGGCGCCGCCGCGCCTCTTCTCCTCCTTCCTCTCCCTCTCCCTCTTGCCTCCCTCTCTCTCAGATCTCTCTCTCTCTGTAGTGCGCCGGTCGCCGCGCCCTCCTCCTTCCCCTTCGCCGGCGAGCACCCCGGCGGCCCGAGCTCGAACTCCTCCGGCCAGATCCAATTGATCCACGGGTTGACTTTTTCATCTCCTCTCCGAAATATTTCTAAGTCATTTTATTTTACAGTATGTGCACCTGTTCAACGCATCATAACTCTCTGCATATAGCTCCATTTCGTGCGTTTAATATATCTAAATGTTCGTCTCGTGATGCTCTACATTTTGTTCAATTGCACCATGTTCATTTGAGTCCATCTTGATGCCCAAATCTCTGGTGCAAGAGTGCTAGTTGCTGTTATCTGCTGTTACTTAGCAGAACTTGGAGATTTGTTATTTTTGTTGCTTTTAATCTGTGCATCTTATGGGCATGAACTCTACATGTGTTTTGTTGTATGCCATGCCATATTTCGAGAGGTGTATTCCATGTATTTTTGTGATATCTATGGTGACTCTCACAAGCATGCAAACTAGGCCCCGTAATGTTTCTGATTTCAGAGACTTGGTAAATTTACTAAGTCTTTGTCTGCTGTTATTTTGTTGCTATGTATCCATGTGGCTACAGAGAGATCCATGCATATTTTGGGGATGTTCAGTAAGGATGTTTTGCAGCTATTGTTGTAATTGATCCATTATTTCCCTTGTTTGCAATTATGGAGTGCCATAGCATGACTCAATCTTGCTCTACTTTTGCTATAAAATATTTCTGGCAGATTGTTAACATGATATTCAATTTTGCCAAGCTTCTTGTAGTTGATCCATACATGCTATGTACTTGCTCTTGCCATGGGGATGAGGACATAAATACCATAGTTACACCCACAGCCCCTGCTGCTATACATACTGGACCAATTACTAGTGCTCGCGCACGCCAATTAAATTACCACGTACTTCCGTTTCTTGGTAATGATTCTAATGTTCATGAGAATATGATGCTGCATAAATTGGATACATTTGTTTTGCTTACAAATGAAGGGCCTAGCTTTGAGAAGGATGAACATTGGAGCAAGAACAAGCATGGAGATGATGGCATGCGCATGGGGAACAAGAACGGAGTTACAAGTGATGATTTCAGGACGTTGAAGCCACCATAATGCGTGCATGAAGCCTTGGACGAAATATACAAGATGCTACTTCATAACTTTCGTCCAGAGGCTATTCTAGGTGCTGCGTCACCTTATTATTGGGCCAGGCCCATGTAATTTCGAAATACTTGAGTATAGGCTGTTTTTAGAGTCCGTATGTGTGGGGAAACAAGAGATAGGGTTGGTTTCGGACCCCTTCCCCAAGGGCCACGAAATTCCCCCCTCTTCCTCCATATATACAACCCTTAGGGCATCGTTTAGACTTCGGGTTTTGTTTAGATTAAAAGTTCGCCATAGCTGCAACTTCGCGTACTTCGTTTGTGTTCAACGACCAGACAAAGGCGTCACAGAACCCCACCTTGATCAATAAAGCTTTCATCTTATATTCGCAACATCCAGATTGCAATCTCAGTTTCTTGCTTGTTCTTTGTTTGCTCGCAGGAAACAGACCCTCGTGGTCAGGTTGATCGTGCTCCGGTGTGGTCAATAACCTCTCGGAATTGGTTTAGCGATTGCTAAGGCGCGACGTCATCGCACGTTCGTAATCGGATCGTCAAAGTCGACTTCCACCAAAGCGATATCCATCATCTCATCGAAAGACGGGACACCTTTGCCTCTATCAAGTGGTATCAGATTTCCAGGTTGCTCGGTTAGATTTTACAGTTTTTCATAGTTTAGATCGAGTTTGTTCTTGATACCTATAGTCCACGAAAAGGCCAAAAAAAAATTAGGGTTAGTTCATCGTATCCGAACCCATTTGAGCCTTTGCATAATCTTTTCTGTGTTTGCTTTGTTGAATTTGCGGTTGCATCGTCGTGTCAAGTTGCTGGTCTTAGCGTCTAGTCCTTTAGAGTTTCGAGTTCTGTTCACAGGTTGTCGCGTCGCCGCTGCCATATATCACCACCGCATCATCAACATCGCTGCTGCCATATACCACCACCGCACCAACTTCATCGCCGCTGCCATATACCACCACCACATATTCACCGCCAATCCGAGTCCATATACGCCACCACATATCCGCCGCCATCACACCAATCCGAGTACACCTGCAACATATATCCGCCACCAGTCCGAGTTCCACCAGATTCATCTCCGCCACCAGTCCGAGTTCCACCAGATTCATCTCCGCCACCAGTCCGAGTTCCACCAGATTCATCTCCGCCACCAGTCCTAGTCCAAGTCCAGTATTTTGTTACTCTGTTTTGGATTTCTAGATCACGCCATACTCCGAGTCGTGACAGAGAAGGACTCCCAAACTTTTGTGTTACCCGCAGTAGAAAAATAGTTCCAGTTTAAAAAAACAAAGTCTGGAAAATTCTGGCTAGGCAGTTTTTAGACCATTTGTAGACTTTTTCGAAAAAAAATTGTTGCGGAGCTAATAATAATTCAGAGTGTGCTCCTCCCTTGTTTACGTGCAGCGCCGTGATTTTGTTAGTGTTCCAGGCTCGCGTCTCTAGGACGGTCTAGCCTAGGACCAGCACAGTACCGTCGTTGAGCGTTTATTCAACTTTGCATATCTGAATTGATTATTGCTGACCCTTTTTGCTACCATATTATAAGCCTTCCCAGCTCCACATACATCTACGTCGTGCGTTTGACTCTCCCTGGTAATCGCTCTATCCAAGCTTTAAGAGTTTTGACTACAACGGTTGCCGATCACCACCTGCTGCTGGGTAAGAACTGGTAAGAATTTGAGATTCGCTTGAAGGATTTGTGACACACCACCATCACCACCACTTCCTAGTAATCTGTAGGATCATATTCTTTTGTGTTTCTATTGCTGCTAACCATGGCAGGATCACAAGCCGATGAGACTCATTGGGAGAACATGACGAACAAAGGGTTGCATGATAAATTTCAGCAAATGATGAGTGGCCAGGTGGGAGATGTGCTAAACAGATTTGAAGAGGCTATGGAGAAGATAGATGCCGTGGAGAAGTCGTTTGAGACAAAGCTGGATAACAGGTTTAATGAATTTCTCAAGCGTCTTCCCCAACCACCACCGGCTGCACCTGTCGCACCTCTACAACAACAACAACCACATCTCCAACGTCGCCTTCCAAATCAAGTGGGACGAGCACAGCGCGTTCCAATTGAGACTGGTCAAAATTCGGGTGCCGCTGCACCTACTGTTGATGCTTCTTTGGCTCCTGCTACTGCGGCGGCTGAGGAGGATGACGATTATGCGGGCGAGGTTGATCAAAATCAGAACTACGTGCAGCCACCAGCACCACCTCCAGCAGATCGACCTTAGGTATATATTCGCAATGGTAGGCCTGCACCACCACCTCAGGTACGAGATCATGACCATGTTCCTAAACTGAAATTGAATATTCCACCGTTTGAGGGTAGATACATTCCTGATGTATATCTTACTTGGGAGTTAGAAACTGAACAACGTTTTACATGTTTACAATATCCCGAGGAGAGACGGGTTGCTGCTGCTGTTTGTGCTTTCACTAGTTTTGCATGTGTATGGTGGTCTGAACATTATAGATTATATCCTATTCCAGCTACTTGGGCTGCTTTGAAAACTGCTATGCGTACTCGTTGGGTTCCACCATATTATCAACGTGAATTGCTTCAAAAACTGCAGCGTTTACGACAAGGGAAAAATTCTGTAGAAGAATATTATCAGGATTTACAAACTGGCATGATTAGATGTGGTATTGTTGAGGAGAATGAAGCTATGCTTTCATGTTTTATGGGTGGTTTAAATAGAGAGATTCAGACCATTCTAGAGTATAAGGATTATACTAATATCACTCGTTTATTCCATCTTGCTTGTAAAGCTGAACGTGAAGTGCAGGATCGACAAGCATTGGCGCGAACTAACTTATCTGCAGGTCGACCTTCATCATGGACACCGCGTGCATCTTCTACTTCCACTGCACCAGCACCTCCATCAGGTTCCACCTCCAGCCGTGATACAAGAAAGCAGGCACAACCACCACTATCTGCCAAGAGCGCACCTGCCGGGCCTGCACAGAGCTCTTCTTCTTCCATGGCATCAACAGGGCACACAAGTGATATTATTTGTCGTCGTTGTAAGGGAAGAGGACATTATGCGCGAGAATGCAAATCTCAGCGTGTAATGATTGCTACTGAGGATGGTGGGTATGAGTCCGCTAGTGACTATGATGAGGAGACTTTGGCTCTTATTACACGTGAAGTACATGGTGGAGATGATTCTGAAAATGAGACGCAATACATGGCTCCTGAAGACGCTGACAAGTATGAATGTTTAGTTGCTCAACGTGTTTTGAGTGTGCAGGTCACACAAGCAGAGCAAAATCAGAGGCATAATTTGTTCCATACAAAGGGAGTTGTGAAGGAACGTTCTGTTCGCGTCATCATAGATGGAGGGAGCTGTAACAACTTGGCTAGCATGGAGATGGTGGAGAAACTATCTCTCACCACAAGACCACATCCACATCCTTACTACATCCAATGGTTCAACAACAGCGGCAAGGTTAAGGTAACACGTACTGTTCGTGTGCATTTTAGTATCTCTACATATGCTAATTATGTTGATTGTGATGTGGTACCCATGCAAGCATGTTCCTTATTACTTGGTAGACCATGGCAATTTGATAAAAATTCTGTACACCATGGTAGAAACAATCAGTATACTCTTGTTCATAAGGATAAAAATATTACTTTGCTTCCTATGACTCCTGATTCCATTTTGAAAGATGACATTAATAGAGCTAATAAAGCAAAACAGGAGAAAAATAAGAGTGAAAATCAGATTGTGGCAAAAGAATTTGAGCAACAAATGAAACCTAATAATAAACCATCTAGTGTTGTTTCTGAAATTAAATTGAAAAGTGCATGTTTACTTGCCACAAAATCTGATATTGATGAGCTAGATTTCAACAAATCTGTTTGCTATGCTTTTGTGTGCAAAGAGGCATTATTTTCATTCGAGGACGTGCCTTCCTCTTTGCCCCCTGCTGTCACTAACATTTTGCAGGAGTTCGCTGACGTCTTTCCACAAGACGTGCCACCGGGATTACCACCTATTCGAGGGATTGAGCATCAAATTGACTTAATTCCCGGTGCATCGCTACCCAACCGTGCACCATACCGTACCAATCCAGAGGAGACGAAGGGGATTATGCGTCAAGTACAGGAGCTACTCGACAAAGGTTATATACGCGAATCTCTTAGTCCTTGTGATGTTCCTATTATACTTGTGCCTAAAAAGGATGGTACATCGCGTATGTGTGTTGATTGTAGAGGCATTAATAACATTACTATTCGTTACCGTCATCCTATTCCTAGGCTAGATGATATGCTTGATGAATTGAGTGGCTCTACAATATTTTCCAAAGTTGATTTGCGTAGTGGATACCATCAAATTCGTATGAAACTGGGAGATGAATGGAAAACAGCATTTAAAACTAAGTTTGGTTTATATGAGTGGTTAGTCATGCCTTTTGGGTTAACGAGTGCACCTAGTACTTTCATGAGATTAATGAACGAAGTTTTACATGCTTTTATTGGACGATTTGTGGTAGTCTATTTTGATGATATACTGATTTATAGCAAATATTTGGAAGAACATTTGGAACATTTACGTGCTGTTTTTATTGCTCTACGTGATGCACGTTTGTTTGGTAACCTTGGGAAGTGCACCTCTTGCACCGACCGAGTATCTTTTCTTGGCTATGTTGTTACTCCACAGGGAATTGAAGTTGATAAAGCCAAGATTGAAGCTATTGAGAGTTGGCCGCAGCCCAAAACGGTCACACAAGTGAGGAGTTTCCTTGGCCTCGTTGGTTTCTATAGGCGTTTTGTGAGAGATTTCAGCACCATTGCTGCACCTCTCAACGAGCTTACAAAGAAGGATGTGCCTTTTGTTTGGGGTACCGCACAGGAAGAAACCTTCACGGTATTGAAAGATAAGTTGACACATGCTCCTTTAATCCAACTTCCTGATTTTAATAAGACTTTTGAGCTTGAATGTGATGCTAGTGGAATTGGATTAGGAGGTGTGTTATTACAAGATGGTAAACCTGTTGCATACTTTTCTAAAAAATTGAGTGGGCCTAGTCTGAATTATTCTACTTATGATAAAGAACTATATGCTCTTGTTCGGACTTTAGAAACATGGCAACATTATTTATGGCCCAATTTTTTTTTATACATTCTGATCATGAATCTTTGAAACATATTAAAAGTCAAGCTAAACTGAATCGTAGAAATGCTAAATGGGTTGAATTCATTGAAACTTTCCCTTATGTCATTAAACACAAGAAGGGTAAATAAAATGTTATTGCTGATGCATTGTCTCGTCGCTATACTATGCTGTCACAACTTGACTTCAAAATATTTGGTTTGGAGACCATCAAAGATCAATATGTGCATGATGCTGATTTTAAAGATGTTTTGCAGAATTGTAAAGAAGGAAGAACCTGGAACAAGTTTGTCGTTAATGATGGATTTGTGTTCCGTGCTAACAAGCTATGCATTCCAGCTAGGTCTCTTCATCTTTTGTTGTTGCAGGAGGCGCATGGAGGAGGATTAATGGGACACTTTGGCGTGAAGAAGACGGAGGACGTACTTGCTAGACATTTCTTTTGGCCAAAGATGAGACGGGATGTTGAGCGTTTTGTTGCTCGCTGCACTACATGTCAAAAAGCTAAGTCACGACTCAATCCTCATGGTTTATATATGCCTTTGCCTGTACCTAGTGTTCCTTGGGAGGATATATCTATGGACTTTGTTTTAGGTTTACCTCGAACAAAGAAGGGGAGGGATAGCATATTTGTTGTCGTGGATAGATTCTCAAAAATGGCACACTTTATACCATGTCATAAAAGCGATGATGCTGTTAATGTTGCTGATTTGTTCTTCCGTGAAATTATTCGTTTGCATGGTGTGCCAAATACTATTGTTTCAGATCGTGATACTAAATTTCTTAGCCACTTTTGGAGATGTTTATGGGCTAAGTTGGGGACTAAACTGCTTTTTAGTACTACTTGTCACCCCCAAACTGATGGACAAACTGAAGTAGTCAATAGAACATTGTCTACTATGCTTAGGGCTGTTTTGAAGAATAATAAGAAAATGTGGGAAGAATGCTTGCCTCATATTGAGTTTGCTTATAATCGTTCATTGCATTCTACTACTAAGATGTGCCCTTTTGAAATTGTGTATGGTTTCCTACCTCGTGCACCTATTGATTTGTTGCCTCTTCCATCTTCGGAGAAGGTTAATTTTGATGCTAAACAACATGCTGAATTGATCTTAAAAATGCATGAGTTAACTAAGGAAAACATTGAGCGTATGAATGCTAAATATAAACTTGCTGGAGATAAGGGTAGAAAACATGTTGTGTTTGCACCTGGAGATCTTGTTTGGTTACATTTGCGTAAGGATAGATTTCCTGATTTGCGCAAATCAAAGCTAATGCCACGTGCTGATGGTCCTTTTAAGATGTTAGAGAAAATAAATGATAATGCATATAAACTTGAGCTGCCTGCAGATTTTGGGGTTAGTCCCACTTTTAACATTGCAGATTTGAAGCCTTATTTCGGTGAGGGAGATGAGCTTCCGTCGAGGACGACTTCATTTCAAGAAGGGGAGGATGATGAGGACATCAATACCATTGTTACACCCACAGCCCCTACTGCTATACATACTGGACCAATTACTAGAGCTCGCGCACGCCAATTAAATTACCACGTACTTTCGTTTCTTGGTAATGATTCTAATGTTCATGAGAATATGATGCTGCCTAAATTGGATACATTTGTTTTGCTTACAAATGAAGGGCCTAGCTTTGAGAAGGATGAACATTGGAGCAAGAACAAGCATGGAGATGATGGCATGCGCATGGGGAACAAGAACGGAGTTACAAGTGATGATTTCAGGACGTTGAAGCCACCATAATGCGTGCATGAAGCCTTGGACGAAATATACAAGATGCTACTTCATAACTTTCGTCCAGAGGCTATTCTAGGTGCTGCATCACCTTATTATTGGGCCAGGCCCATGTAATTTCGAAATACTTGAGTATAGGCTGTTTTTAGAGTCCGTATGTGTGGGGAAACAAGAGATAGGGTTGGTTTCGGACCCCTTCCCCAAGGGCCATGAAATTTCCCCCCTCTTCCTCCATATATACAGCCCTTAGGGCGTCGTTTAGACTTTGGGTTTTGTTTAGATTAAAAGTTCGCCATAGCTGCAACTTCGCGTACTTCGTTTGTGTTCAACGACCAGACAAAGGCGTCACAGAACCCCACCTTGATCAATAAAGCTTTCATCTTATATTCGCAATATCCAGATTGCAATCTCAGTTTCTTGCTTGTTGTTCGTTTGCTCGCAGGAAACAGACCCTCGTGGTCAGGTTGATCGTGCTCCGGCGTGGTCAATAACCTCTCGGAGTTGGTTTAGCGATTGCTAAGGCGCGACGTCATCGCACGTTCGTAGTCGGATCATCAATGTCGACTTCCACCAAAGTGATATCCATCATCTCATCGAAAGACGGGACACCTTTGCCTCTATCACATGGATAGCTTCATAAACATGCCATCTTGCTGTAGGTATGCTTGTTTTGTCATGCATTGCTTTGTGGTGAGTGCATCAAGCTCACCAAGATGCCTTCATATTACTGTTTCTGCCATGCTCTGTTTTGTGCTAAGTCTGAGACATGTTAACGAAACTTGCTATGTTTACATGGTTGCCATCATATCTTCTGGTCCTTTTTGGCTTATGGTCAGTAAGGGACTTTTGTCATATGCATTTAGTACAATACTGCCATGCCTTGTTTTGCCATGTTAAGTTCCTGTAGCATGTTGATTTCGTGCTCTGAACATTGCTACCTGATGCTGTTTCAGGCATATCCAGTAATTTCACCGTCTGTGAACCTGATATCTTTTGCACTTTTGCCATGCTTGTTTGAGCCTGTTATGTTGTGATCTAGCCGTAGCTCAGTGTTCATCTTTTGTCAAGTATCTCCTGTAGATTGCTGCCATATGCTTTGTTGCTATGTTGGAGTGCTGTAGCATTGTTACTAGTTGCATTCTAAGTGCTATCATGCTGTTAATTGCAGATTCGTGTCATTCTTGTTTTGCTTGCCATTTGCAAAACGTGCATCCGTTTCCGGTGATCTTTAGATCGATTTCGACCGAAATCATCTCATCTTTCTAGTGGCATGCTTGGTTTGCCAAGTTACTGCCTTGTTCATCATTTTCCTTCCGGAGCATGCATATGCATCGCATATCATATCTCGCATATCATACATGTTTTCCATCTTATTGCTTGTGCTTTTCCCGTGATTGATTGTGGTTCCGTTGCTTGTGCTCTTGTTTTGGGTAGAGCCGGGAGATGAGTTCGTGAACGAGGAACCTGTTGAGTACGCTTACGAGGATCAAGCTTTCGACAACTCTGAGAACCTTGCAGGCAAGATGACCATACCCTCGAAATCACTTCTATCTTTGCTTTGCTAGTTGTTCGTTCTATTGCCATGCTGCGCTACCTATCACTTGCCATATCATGACTCCCATATTGCCATGTCAGCCTCTAACCATCATTTCCTAGCAAACCGTTGTTTGGCTAAGTTACCGCTTTGCTCAGCCCTTCTTATAGCGTTGCTAGTTGCAGGTGAAGTTGAAGTTTGTTCCATGTTGGAACATGGATATTTTGGAATATCACTATATCTCTTATTATATTAATGCATCTATATATTTGGTAAAGGGTGGAAGGCTCGGCCTTATGCCTGGTGTTTTGTTCCACTCTTGCCGCCCTAGTTTCTGTCATACCGGTATTATGTTCCTTGAGTTTGCGTCCCTTACGCGGTAGGGTGATTTATGGGACCTTGTCGTGGAATTGTCACGGCAGATGTCATCGAGCTAGGACTTAGTCGTGGAGCCATCGCATCTAGGAACCTTAAAGGGGTTAAACGGGACAAGGAACACGGGGATTATACTGGTTCGGCCCCTTACGGTGAAGGTAAAAGCCTACATCCAGTTGAGGTGGTATTGATTATGGTTTTAATGACCAGGGAGCTTGATTGCTATGCCTGGCTCTCGATGAGATCTTACTTGTCCCTAAACCGCCGCCGGGTCGTCCCTTTATATAGAGAGGTTGACGCCCAGCGGCTCTCAGAGTCCCGGCCGGCTCATAAGAGTGTCCGGCTCGGACTCTCAACTATTCTTGCCTTACACTACAAGTCTTGCCATACGGCGGTTTATCACTACGGGCCTTAAGCCTCCTCCGGGTCTTAAGCCCATTATCTGACCCGCCGTCTTCAAGCTTGGTACTGGGCTTCGCGTGATGACCATTTCGACGTAATCCGGCCCCTCCTGGGCGGGTGACTCTAATGGTTATATCCTCAACGTTAGGCCCCAGATTGATTTGGACTGGTTCATGTCAATCTTCAATTCCTTTTGAGAGAAAAAATCTTCCGGCTTATGGTCGGGCGAAGGTTATAACCCGCTGTGATGTCATCTTCCGGATTCCTGGTAACCCGCCATGACGTCATCTTCTATTAACTCCATTTTTTTATTCTGTTATACTACAACGGATCTTATCTTTAATGGCTATCCCGAAAATCGAGGCGCTTTCGTGGCGAGATAATCACGCTGTGGCCTCCTCGTTTCTCGCGCTCACTTATGAGCCTCACCTTATAAATAGCCTGGCCCATGAGCCTCCAGTTACTCGTCGCCTCCATCTTCTTTATCCTCTCGCCACTGTGCTGCCGCCCAAGCTCCGCCGCCGCCGCCGCGGGTTCCCTCGTCTTCACCAACTCAGGCCGCTGCATCAACCTGACGTGACCAGAGAAAACGCGACGAACCTCCGCAGTAACTCCGCATCTGTAAGTCCCTGCACCTCTCCACCGTAGATCCACATTAGGGTTCCACTGTTCTTCCTCTGTTCCTCGCTGTTCTTCTCGGGTTTCCGGTAGTTCTTCCACTATAGTCATGTTTGATTCAAGAGTAGTACAGAGCTCCTGCGGTAGTTGTTGCGCATCCATTTTTATGCTAGTAGATCCCCTTTGTCTGCAATAAGATCTCGTTCTAAATCCATGAACTTCTTCTGCGCCAGTTCTAGGTCTAGAAAATTTTCCTTTTAGCCAACCGTTTGATCCAAAATAATTACTGCAATCTATGAAACTTGTTTTCACCATACTTAGTAAAAAATTGCATCTGTTTAACTATGGTGGCTCACATTTCCGGCTTAAAAGAAGCCACGCACTGTAAAACTTCCGGCTCATTTATGATAAAGCTGTAGACAATTTGAATCACTCACGATGCCCTCAGTGGCTTAGATAACTCGATGCACTTAGCCATATGTCATTAGGCCCCTTCATAAGCCGCCAATTAAGTATTGAACTGTAGACGTCTGCCGGCTTATAATTGAACCGAACATAGGCTTCATCTTTCACAATGCCACCCAAAGCTCCCAAGGCACCCATCACGTGCAACTGGATGAGATCCAATGTCACCGACGACACTTTAGCTGATTTTGTGAAGACGGGTTACTTGCCCAAGAAGGAAATCATGTCTTATCGTGCCCCTGACCCGTCGAAGGAGAGACCTCAACCTAGAGATGGTGAGGTGGTGATATTTTGCTGATCACATGAGCCGGGGCTTCGCACCGCCCGGCTCAAAATTCTTTAGAGAGGTTCTAAACTTCCTTGATCTGCGGCCGCAAGACATAGGACCCAATTCCGTGTCAAATATATGCAACTTCCAAGTATTCTGCGAAGTCTATCTTGGAGAAGAGCCCAGCCTACTGCTCTTTAGGGAGTTGTTCTATCTGAACCGCCAGAATGAGTGTGCCAACGGGCCTAGCTTGGAACTTGGCGGAATCTCCATTCAACGACGGAGAGACTGCCTTTTCCCTTACGCTGAACCGCCGAGCCATCCAAAGGACTGGAACTAGACGTGGTTCTACTGCCAGGACACCTCTCCGGCTGACGAGAGCCCCCTACCCGGCTTTCGTGCCCTGCGTCTGGAGCCAAATCACCCTCTGCCAGACAAACTATCTCAAGCGGAGCGTCAACCTCTGATCCCCATCATCAACAAGATCAAGGCTCTCCTGGGAAACGGCCTCAACGACATTGATCTGGTCCGGGTCTGGATCTCTTGGCGGGTGATCCCCTTGAGCCGCCGCCCCGGCTTAATGTGCGATTACACGAGCCGGAAAGATGACCCTCTGCGGCACAGCCCCAACGATCTCCCTGAGGACGTTGTGCACGACATGACCAAGTCTCTCCTGAATGAGAGCTTAGCTGACTGTGGGAGAACCGGCTTAAACCCCTTCTGCCAAGCTAACCCGGCTCCGGCGGTAAGCCACTGATCTGAACACCTTGGGTTTCCTTTTAATAGTTTCCATCTGAACTTTAAGAAATCTTTGTTGTATGTTTCAGGCTAATGACAGGTTCTGGAAGGTCAAATATGACCATGAGGCGGCCAAAAAAGCCAGGAAGGCTAAGAAAGCCGCCAGGAGAGCCGCCCCCCGCAAGAAAGGAAGCAGGCCTACTGCCTCAGAGCTGCTTCAGCTAAGTGACAGCTCCGAGTCAGAGATAACTCCTGAATCTGTAGGCTCTTGTTTTGTTTCTTGTTTATTCCTATCCACCTTATCGATACTGATCATCAGCAGGATGACACCGGAGCAAGTAACCCGGTGACTGAAGAGGTAACGACACTTCCCTCCGACTCGGAGCCCTTGCCAAGGCTGAAAGTCCGAAGAGTAACCCGGAAAGTAAGATTTTCACATCCTTTAGCTTATCAAGATCCTCAATTTCTTTTGAAGCAACAGATTCATAAGAGCCGGCGGCGCACCCGGACCAACAAGGATGCAGACCTCTCCTCCTGCTTACCTGAAGCGTCAAGGAAGCGCCGGACCGAGGTTATCTCCAACTTATATCCTTTTCATCCTTTGGCGGGCGTTACACGTCAACCGCTCAATTCTTCTGATTCAAATTATCAGGAAACTTCACCTTCCTCTGGTGACTCTATGCAATCGAACCTGCCGGCTTTCAAGACCGCACCCGGGTAATGATGATCATCTCTTGTTGTGCCTATCTTTACTCATGCTTTTGTACTAACCTTTTGTCCTGTCAGTGCTCAAGCAAAGCTCAGTAAGAGGGCGAAGAAGAATAAACCGGTCGAAGAGCCGGTCCTGACTGAACCGGAGGCCTCTGCTCAAGAGCCGCCAGCTGCTTTACCTCCTGAAGCCACCGCTCCAACCGACGAGCCAATCATAGAGATTTCTGCTAACCCGGAGATCTCCAGCCCAGCTCAGCCGGCCGATGACCCGGATGTGGTAATCACCCGGACGGAGTTTGTCGAGCCGGGGAGACCCACTGCACTGGCTAAGTGCTCTGCCAAGGAAGAGTTGCTAGAGCGCCGCAGGGCCAAGCTGGACATCACCAACTATGCTAACTTGAGCATTGGAGATATCATCTCCGGCTATGTCAATCAGGTGCACAGCAGCCGGGATCTGGAGATTGACATGGTGAAGCAGATTCAGCAGAAATCTGAGGTACCACTCTCTTGCTTACTGCATAGTCATCTTTACCATACTAGCCCCCAAGTCTACTACTTATGATAGAATATGTTGTAGACTTAACTTCTGGCTTACTTTCATGAACCGACAATTTGTAGATAGAACCTTTCAGCATGCATTAGCCCCCAAGTGCCAAGTGTCTTTGCTTGGAAAGTGCTTGGGACTTTAAAGTTGTATAATAATTATTCATACTATAACCCGGAAATTGTACAGGCTGCTTGCAAGAAATTTGAGGCTGATATCTCTGAGCTGAAAAACCGCCCGAAGACTCAAGAAACTGAGACCCGGAAGGCCAATGCTAAATTTGAGTCCAGTGTTGCTGCACAAGAGAAGCTGAAGAAGAAGTTTGAAACCGAAAGGAAGACTTGTGCCGAAGAGAAGGCTGCTCTGGTCAGCCGGGCCGAACAGGCGGAGGCGGCTCTGACGGAGAGAACCGCCGAACTCTCCGGCTTAAAACGCCATGTGTCACAGATGGTCGCCGCAATCTTCGGTAAGTCATTCTGCGAGCTTTCAACAAGTGTACCTTCTTTATGTCTCATAAGTCCCATTATTGCTAGCGGCTTACCTGACGCTGTAAAACAGGTCCCAGAAGCGCCAACCTCAATCAAAATGTGCTGACCAAACTGAAGGCCGTGTACACTCTGGTGGAGCAACTCTACACCGGGTCACATCGCGCCTTGGCCGTTGTGGCCCTGTCCAATGAGGTTCTGACTCACCTGGCGGACGTACTGCGGCGGCTTGTCGTTCTTCCTCAGCGTTTCGAAGAGCTGCGACGGGCCTCTGCAAGAGCCGGAGCCATAGCTGCTCTGAGCCGGGCCAAGGCTTTCCTCCCGGAGCTAGACCCGGCGGAGATCGCGCTTGGATACCCCAGTCTGAAGGAAGACGGTACTCCCTTCGATCAAAAAGACTTTGCAGCCTGCGTGAAGAGTGTGCGCCCGGTGACTACCTCGATTGGGAATGACACCGACCTGACAAAGTATCAACCGGGCTATGACTCGGAGAATCAGAGGATCCCCACTCCACGCTACGAAGCAATCAACTGGATCCCGCCGACTCATAAGCATACCTTCGCCCCAGAAGTTGACCCGGCCGGGTTAATTGACGAGGAGGCTCAATTTGAAGCTTTGAGCGGCATTGACTGGAAATCGTCAACCTTCCAGGTCATGGGAACAGCCGGAGGAGCGGAGAGGGATGAGCCGGAAGCTTCGACCCAGCAAGCATCTTGACTCTTAGGCGGCCCATGGTTATACCTTTAAAACAATGCCTCATCTTTTGGACTCGGGGAGTCTTGTAATAGAGTAGGACAAACATGTTAATCTTGTTGTGCCATCGTGCACATGTTGAATGCTTAGCTCCGTTAAGGTTGCTTCCTTATATTCCTCCGGGTCATAATTGATCACTTGTTGTTCTTAACCATCCTGCATAGAAAAACAAGTCACAAGTCTCTAGGCGGCTTACCGCACTGAGAACCATAGACCTTATATATATATAACCTGGAATATGCATTAAAAATCACCGAAGACTGGCCCTTAATTACATCTTTGATGTAACCATAATGGCATACTTACGAGCCTTCGAGTATAGTTCCGGCTTATGTAACCCGAATAATGAGGTGAAGATCTCAACTCCGGTTCACCAGCGTCAAGAATACTTACCATATGTTATCAACATTGTGAATCAAAATTAAGTCGGCAAAGGAAAAGCCGCCCTTGCACACTGTTGATGTGACCAACAGAACTTGTTGTAAGTCAGAAGATCAAAAACTTTAGGGGCTTCCGGTTCGAATACGACCAGAGAACCGTCCCAAAGGGGTTAAGCTAAGATTCGAATGCGATCATATAGCCCCCAGTGGCTTTGGCGATGCCAATCAAGAGGGTACCGACAACTATGTTCTCTTTGGTTCGAATACGACCCATGTTTGAACAGGAAGCCCCCAAATGACCTTAAGAGTTGTTTAACGACGCTGATTCGAATACGATCCATGTCGGTTCCCAAAAGGGGGTTGAGCTATGATTCAAATATGATCAAAGAAAAATCCCCAATGAGCTCGGCACTTTGCCAATCAAGTGGGTATCGACAGCTATGTTCTCTTTGGTTCGAATACGACCTATGTTTGAACAGGAAGCCCCCAGGTGATTATATTGCGTACGGCTAGATTTGAATACGATCATAAGCCGGATCCACCTCCAAGTGACCATGTGATGGTGTAATGGAAATAACACTTTTACCTTTGGAGGAAAAGGACAGAGGTCCTGCTTTATTATTTAACATAATATATACATGGCTATAGAAATATGTACATTATGAGAGCCGGTGGCTCAAGTGTAATAAGGCCGAAGCTGAGCTACGTTCCACGGCCGACGGGTCTCTTCCTCCGACTTGCGTGAATCTTTATGCTCCCGAACGTCAATAAGGTAGTATGACCCGTTGTGCAAGTTCTTGCTAACCACCAAGGGCCCTTCCCAAGGCAGGGATAGCTTGTGTGCATCTGTTTGATCTTGGATGAGCCGGAGCACCAGATCACCTTCCTGGAAGACCCGGGACCTAACCCGACGACTATGATAACGGCGCAGGTCTTGTTGGTAAATCGCTGAGCGAGCTGCTGCCACGTCACGCTGTTCGTCCAACAAGTCAAGAGCATCTTGGCGCGCCTGTTCATTATCCGCCTCAACATTAGCCGCCACTCGAGGCGAGTCATGACGGATGTCACTGGGGAGGACTGCTTTCGCTCCATAAACCATGAAGAAAGGCGTGTAACCCGTAAACCTGTTAGGAGTAGTATTGATGCTCCATAACACGGAGGGTAACTCCTCCACCCAACAACCCGGCGTCCGTTGCAAAGGGACCAAAAGTCGGGGCCTGATACCCTTCAAGATCTCCTGATTAGCCCTCTCAGCTTGACCATTGGATTGAGGGTGAGCCACTGAGGAAACGTCAAGTCGAATATGCTCACGTTGACAAAACTCCTCCATGGCGCCTTTAGACAGATTAGTCCCATTGTCAGTTATAATGCTGTGCGGAAAACCAAAGCGAAAAATCACCCTTTTCATGAACTGAACCGCCGTGGCTGCGTCACACTTGCTAACGGGCTCTGCCTCAACCCACTTTGTGAACTTGTCAACTGCCACCAAAAGGTGAGTCTTCTTATCCTTGGACCTTTTAAAAGGCCCAACCATATCAAGCCCCCAGACCCAAATGGCCAGGTGATTGGTATCATCCTCAGCTCCTGAGCCGGCACATGAGCCCGTCGCGAGAACCTCTGGCAACCATCACATTTACTGACCAAGTTCTCCGCATCAGCATGAGCTGTCAGCCAATAAAAACCATGATGAAAAGCCTTGGCCACAAGGGATTTTGAGCCACTAAGTCTGAGTCACTGAAGCATCTTACCCGGCTCAAGCTCATCTCCTTAGCCATCCGAAGACCATGGAGCAAGGCCTCGTACTCAGCCGCATTGTTAGTACAAGGAAACATCAACCGTAGCACATAATGAAACTTGTCACCTTTAGGGGAAGCCAATACAACTCCAGCCCCCGAGCCCTCCAATTGCCAAGACCCATCAAAGTGAATAGTCCAATATGTATTATCCGGCTTTTCTTCAGGCACCTGTAGCTCTGTCCAATCGTTGATGAAATCCACCAAAGCTTGAAATTTAACAGCAGTGCATGGCACGCATTTCAGACCATGAGGCCCAAGTTCTATAGCCCACTTAGCCACTCTCCCTGTGGCTTCTCTGTTTTGGATGATATCTCCAAGGGGAGCAGAACTAACCACAGTGATGGGGTGACCCTGAAAATAGTGCTTAAGCTTCCGGCTTGCCATGAATACACCATAAACAAGCTTCTGCCAATGTGGATACCGCTGTTTGGACTCGATGAGCACTTCACTAACGTAATAAACCGGCCGCTGAACCGGATATTCCTTACCCTCTTCCTTGCGCTCCACCACCACAGCCACACTGACGGCTCGTGTGTTAGCAGCTACATACAGTAATAAGCGCTCCTTGTCAACCGGAGCAGCGAGGACTGGGGGCTCGGCCAGCTGTCTCTTCAAATCCTCAAAAGCAGCATTAGCAGCATCATTCCAGATAAAGTCATCAGTTTTCTTCATCAACTGGTATAGCGGCATGGCCTTCTCACCCAAACGGCTTATAAACCGGCTTAAAGCAGCGATACGACCCGCCAGGCGCTGGACGTCGTTTATACACGCCGGCTTAGCCAGAGAGGTGATTGCCTTGATTTTTTCCGGGTTAGCTTCAATGCCTCTGTTAGAAACCAAGAAACCCAAGAGCTTGCCTGCAGGAACACCAAAAACACACTTGGCCGGGTTAAGCATCATCTTGTAAACCCGGAGATTATCAAAGGTTTCTCTAAGGTCATATACCAGGGTCTCCTTCTCCCTGGACTTAACCACGATATCATCCACATAGGTGTGAACATTGCGCCCAATTTGGTTATGAAGACAATTCTGCACACAACGCTGGTAAGTCGCCTGTGCACTCTTGAGTCCAAAAGGCATAGACACATAACAGAAGGCTCCAAAGGGAGTGATGAACACCGTCTTCTCCTGGTCCTTAACTGCCATTTTAATCTGATGGCATCCAGAATATGCATCCAAGAAACTTAAACGCTCACAATCCGCCGTGGCATCAATGATTTGATCAATACGGGGGAGGGCAAAAGGATCCGCCGGACATGCCTTGTTTAAGTCCGTGTAGTCCACACACATCCGCCAGGTGCCATTCTTCTCGAGCACGAGCACCGGGTTAGCTAACCATTCTGGATGAAATACTTCAACAATAAACCCGGCCACCAAGAGCCGGACCACCTCCTCACCAATGGCTTTCCGCCTCTCTTCATTAAACCGCCGAAGGAATTGCCTGACCGGCTTAAACTTCAGATCAATATTGAGAGTGTGCTCAGCGAGTTCTCTAGGTACACCTGGCATGTCAGAAGGTTTCCATGCGAAGATGTCCCTGTTCTCACGGATGAACTCGATGAGCGCGCTTTCCTATTTTGGATCCAAATTGGCACTGATGCTAAACTGCTGAGATGAGTCACCTGGAACGAAATCAACAAGTTTAGTCTCATCAGCTGACTTAAATTTCATTGCCGGCTCATGCTCCGTGGTCGGCTTTTTTAGAGATGTCATATCTGTTGGGTCAACATTATCCTTGTAAAACTTCAGCTCCTCTGTTGCACAAACAGATTCTGCATAAGCCGCGTCACCTTCCTCACATTCCAAGGCTACCTTTCGGCTACCATGAACCGTAATGGTCCCATTGTGACCCGACATCTTGAGCTGTAGGTATATGTAACACGGCCGTGCCATGAACTTGGCGTAAGCCGGCCGCCCAAATATGGCATGATATGGACTTCTTATCTTGACCACCTCAAAGGTCAATTTTTCCACCCTGTAGTTGTACTCATCTCCAAAGGCCACTTCCAATTCGATCTTACCAACTGGATAAGCCGACTTACCAGGCACCACGCCATGGAAAATAGTATTGGACTGGCTGAGGTTCTTATCAATCAACCCCATACGACGGAAGGTCTCATAATAGAGGATGTTGATGCTGCTGCCTCCATCCATGAGCACCTTAGTGAACTTATATCCTCCCACCTGAGGAGCCACCACCAGGGCCAAGTGACCCGGATTATCAACCCGGGGAGGGTGTTCCTCCCAACTCCACACAATAGGCTGCTCAGACCATCTTAAATAGCGTGGAACCGCCGACTCAACAGCATTCACAGCCCTCTTATGAAGCTTCTGATCTCGCTTACACAGACTGGTGGTAAACACGTGATATTGTCCACCGTTAAACTGCTTTGGATTGGTCTGGTAACCCCCCTGCTGCTGTTGATGACCCTGGCCGGACTGCTGATTAAAGCCCCCTTGACCATTCTGAGGATTAAGATTTGAGCCGCCGCCCGGGCCATGAAAACCGCCAGCGCCTGAGCCGCCACCCGGGCCATTGTTGCCATTAAAGGCATTGGAATTCTTAAAGGCCTTCATGATTGTGCAATCTTTCCATAGATGAGTAGCTGGCTTCTCCCTAGAGCCATGCCTCGGACAAGGCTCGTTCAACAACTGCTCGAGCGTCGGGCCTGACCCGCCAGCTCGGGGAGGTGGCCTCCCTTTACGTCGCTGGGTGGTTACCCTGTGAGTTGGCATTGGCCACAAACTCTATGCTGCCATCAGCCTTATGCTTGTTACCTCCTTGGTTTGCCGGGTTATGCTGAGGACCCTTGCCATTGCCGTTCTTCCTTCCCTTCCCTGTCCTTTCATCATCTGAAGCGGGGTCCTTGGTACTATCAGAGTCGGCGTACTTGACGAGAGCCGCCATCAGCGTACCCATATCATTGCATTCGCGTTTGAGCCGCCCGAGTTTCATCTTCAGGGGCAAGAAGCGACAATTCTGCTCCAACATTAAGACTGCAGAGCCGGCATCCATCTTATCAGATGAATGTATTATCTCTTTGACCCGGCGAACCCAATGTGTCGTAGACTCACCCTCCTGCTGTTTACAGTTAGTCAAATCCACAATTGACATAGACTGCCTACAGGTATCCTTGAAGTTTTGTATAAACCGGGCTTTCAGCTCAGCCCAAGACCCGATAGAATTCGGCGGCAGCCCTTTCAACCAAGTGCGGGCAGTCCCATCTAACATCATGGTGAAGTACTTGGCCATCGCCGCTTCGCTGACCTCCAGCAATTCCATGGCCATCTCGTAACTCTCGATCCAGGCTCCGGGTTGCAAATCAGCCGTGTAATTAGGCACCTTCCTAGGCCCTTTGAAGTCCTTGGGTAGACGTTCATTGCGGAGAGCCGGCACTAAACAAGGGACACCTCCAGTCCTCGTAGGGATACCCACGTCGACAGAAGCCGTCGGATAAGCCGGGGGTGTCTGGTAAGCCGTCAACTGAGGCACCTGCTCCGCCTCTTGCCGTGCTCTGTCTTGGTCTGCTGCGTGAAAGGCTCTGTTATGAGCCGGGCTGTGGCCAGGTGGCAAGTCACGGCGTCGGACATTACTTGAGCCAGTCGCTGAGACCATGTGTCTGCTATAACTCGGGCTCCGGCCTGGACGAGGGGTTGAATGGATCCTGTCCCGGCTATAAGAGTACGCCTCTTGCTGCGCCAGAGCTGTCTGAAGGAGCTCCCTGACCCGGCGGGTTTCGACCGCTGTCGGAGAGTCGCCATCAATTGGGAGAGCCACCAGCCATGCCGCCGCGGCGACCATGTTTTCCAACGGGTTGGCATAATGACCCGGTGGTATTGGCACATACTGAGGCGGGGCAGGGTTCACCCGGGGCGGTCCCATTACTTGGGGCTGAATTGGTGTCCCAGCCCCGGGCACTATGATCTCCGGCGGGTTACTAGACCCTGCACCTGGCGTGTTGAAGAGGTTTCGAGGATCGTAAACCGGAGGGAGTCGAGATTGGGCCTTTTGATGCCTCCTTCTCATGACCTCATTGGATGCGTTTTGATCCATCGTGAGCCGGAAGGACTGTGCCTGAACCAGCTGAGTCTGGGCGTCGAGAGCCGCCCTCTTTGCAACCATCCTGATCCCCTCCGCCGCCAGATCCTCCTTGGCCTTTGCTAGATCCAACTTTAACTGTGCCACCTCCGCATCATGTTGAACTTGATCCACCGGAGCTACCGTAGCGGTCAACATGACCGTCATCTTATCTGTAAGATCCATCAGCACCTGAGCCGGCGAAGGCACCGGGCTTCCTGACCCGGAGGCGGGGTTTTGAACAGGTTGCGCGTCGGCCATGAAGATTCCAACCCGGCTCGGCGGTTCAAAGGGGTCCGGAATGCTGTCGCCATCAGAACAACCCCTGAGCCTGCCATCTTGAAGTTGATACAACGAGTTTGACTCATCCGTAGACGACTCGCCATCAGAGCCGACGGCCGTCTCATCACCAGATCCAGATCCATCAGAGAGTCCTCCATGAACACATCCCACAAAAGCATGCTTCAAGGCAGGTAGGGCCCGGGCGGGTCGTGCGCGCTGAGCCGTCTCGATGAGATCGGCGCAGTGATCCGGCTCAGGGCCCGGCTCACCAATCTTGCCAATGAAGACATGAATTCCGCCGAAGGGACCCGGTACCCGTACTCAATTGAGCCGGCGTCGGGGCCCCAGTTTGCATCGTCGATGTAGAGCTTGCCGCGATGACTCTTGGTCATCCGGCCCACAGCGTATCCCTTGAGCCCTTCGAAGCTCCCCTTCAAGAACTCAAATCCACCGTGCGCTGGCCCCATGGTGGGCGCCAACTGTCGTGGAATTGTCACGGCAGATGTCCTCGAGCTAGGACTTAGTCATGGAGCCATCGCAGCTAGGAAGCTTAAAGGGGTTAAACGGGACAAGGAACACGGGGATTATACTGGTTCGGCCCCTTACGGTGAAGGTAAAAGCCTATGTCCAGTTGAGGTGGTATTGATTATGGTTTTGATAACCAGGGAGCTTGATTGCTATGCCTGGCTCTCGACGAGATCTTACTTGTCCCTAAACCGCCGCCGGGTCGTCCCTTTATATAGAGAGGTTGACGCCCAGCGGCTCTCAGAGTCCCGGCCGGCTCATAAGAGTGTTCGGCTCGGACTCTCAACTATTCTTGCCTTACACTACAAGTCTTTCCATACGGCGGTTTATCACTACGGGCCTTAAGCCTCCTCCGGGTCTTAAGCCCATTATATAACCCGCCGTCTTCAAGCTTGGTACTGGGCTTCGTGTGATGACCATTTCGATGTAACCCGGCCCCTCCTGGGCGGGTGACTCTAATGGTTATATCCTCAACAGACCCCCTTGACAGTTCGCCTTGAATAAAACTCCTCCAGCAAGGCCCAACCTTGGTTTTACCATTTGCCACCTAAGCCTTTTCCCCCGGGTTTTCGCGATCCCGAGGGTCATCTTTATTTTAAACCCCCGGACCAGTGCTCCTTCGAGTGCTGGCCCAAACTGGGCGATGTCCGGCGCCCCCTGGGCAACCAGGGTCTATGCCAACCCGACGTCTTGCCCATTCGTTGTGCCCTGAGAACGAGATATGTGCAGCTCCTATCAGGATTTGTCGGCACATTCGGGTGGCTTTGCTGGTCTTGTTTTACCATTGTCTAAATGTCTTGTAAACCGGGATTCCGAGACTGATCGGGTTTTTCCGGGAGAAGGTTTATCCTTCGTTGACCGTGAGAGCTTATAATGGGCTAAGTTGGGACACCCCTGCAGGGTATTATCTGTCGAAAGCCGTGCCCGCGGTTATGAGGCGGATGGGAATTTGTTAATGTCCGGTTGTAGAGAACTTGTCACTTGACTTAATTAAAATACATCAACCGTGTGAGTAACCGTGATGGTCTCTTCTCGGCGGAGTCTGGGAAGTGAACACGGTTTGAGTTATGAATGATGTAAGTAGGATGATGTATGAATTATATTTATGTATTGTATGAAGTGGCGATTGTAAGCCAACTCTCGTTATCCCATTCTTGTTCATTACATGGGATTGTCTGAAGATGACCCTTCTTGCAACAAAACCACAATGCGGTTATGCCTCTAAGTCGTGCCTCGACACGTGGGAGATATAGCCGCATCGTGGGCGTTACAAGTTGGTAATCAGAGCCATCCCCGACTTAGGAGCCCCCTGCTTGATCGAATCGCTGGCGTTGTTGAGTCTAGAGCAAAAATGTTTTGAGTCTTAGGATTATATATATCGGAGAGTAGGATTCTTTTTACTCCACAGTCCCTTCGTCGCTCTGGTGAGGTCTCCTGACGTAGAAGTTTTGACTCTTCTCTCCTCAAATTTCACTAATTTTTTTTAGGATCACGCGGGTATCTTAGAATCGTTCCGATGGTTTTGTGACAAGAACATTGTTCTTGGTGCCTCCTGACATTTAGGGGTTGTGGTAGTGTCCCGGGGAGTTGAGCTCCGAGGTGTTGTCGTCACAATTTTATCGTTGCAGTTCTGGAATACCTGAGTTTCGCCGACATCGAAATCTCTTTTATGCAGTTGTTGGTGAGATCACCTCGACGCCACCCAGTACTGGGGTGGGAGTTCGGGAGTATTGCCATAACTCGTATAACGGATGTTTTTCGAAGGTTGAGGTACACGATTTCCGAAGGTTTCTTGGTTATGTGTTGACGGATGGATACAGCTGGATCTAGGGATTGCTAGTTTGGGTGATATATTTTGTGTCCCCTGTATCCCCGACACCAGATTGCATAACCAGAAAGTTTCGGGAGTTTATAAGTGGGAATTCAAGTAGCTCCTAGGACATCTTTCCGACAGACGCATGATATGAGATTGGGGTTCGACGTCTAGTGGTCCGCCTTTCCACGGTTGGTTTACAGTGGTCTCGTAGTGTCTTAAAGAGTCCTTGGCTATGCCGACTCGGGGACGCTTCGTATGTCATGTGCACAGCCTTGTACATGATGGTGCTATACGATCGAGCCCGTGTGGGCCCCACCACGAAAACTTCGGATGAAATATCTATCATATGTTTGTTCCGGCTTATTCTGCAAGCCGATACTTTGTTTTGTTTTCAATTGTGGTATTCGAGTTGCTTCGAAATCAAATGTTGTTTCCATACCTTTTTCTAAGTGGCTTCTCAACTTAACGGAAGTGTGATGATTTACTATGGAATTCATTCGTTCATCCTCGTTCGAATGTTTATTGTGAAGACTATATGTTGCAATTTCTATCCGTTGATTCTACTTGCCTATTTGTCTATCAAGATGCTAACGGATGTCACCCTCTTCAGGATGGCTCCGCCAACGCGTCAGAATCCGGATCGCAATGAAGGGAGTCAGGCGAACCCTCCACCACCACCTCCGCCTCCGGAGGCATGGCAAGCTATCATGGCAGCCACCAACGCCAATGCTCAGATGATTCTGCAACTCTTGCAAGAACGCACCCAAGGGCAAGGCAATCAAGGAAATCAAGGTCAAGGCAACAATCAGCCTCACTTCGCTACCCTCAACCAGTTTCTCACAAATCAGCCCAAGTCTTTCAGCTACTGTGCCGGGGCCACGGATGCCGATGATTGGCTCGTGGACATCAACAAGCATTTTGAATGTAGCAATGTCAGGCCTGAAGACTATGTCAAGTTCGCTTCTTTTCAGCTCAAGGACCAAGCTGCTGATTGGTATCAACAATACAAAGATTCCAGAGGAGGTCGTGTGATCACTTGGACTGACTTCTGTCGGGACTTCAAAGCGCACCACATTCCACAAACTGTTGTTGAGAGCAAGCGCGAGGAGTTCCGCAATCTCAAGCAAGGCAACATGTCTGTGTATCAATTCAACATCCAGTTTTAGAAACTTGCTCGCTTCGCTAAACAAGACGTTCCTGATGAAAAGAGCATGATCTATCACTTCAGAGGTGGCCTTAGAGAGGATCTGCAGTTAGCTCTCATTCTTGTTGAGCCTACTCAGTTTGATCAATTCTATAACATGGCACTGAAGCAAGAGGCTGCTCAGCTCAAGTGTGAGGCTTCTAAGAAGAGAGTCAGGGATGCAGTTCAGTCTTCTTCTTCCTCACTAGTGGCTGCTAAGCAACAGAAGTTCTGGTTGCCTCCTCCTCCTCCGTTTCGTCAGCCTTACCAGCAGAAGAACAAAGGTGGCCATGGATCTTCCCACTCTTCCAACTCTGGCTATCAGAACAAGTCTCAGAATCAAGCTCCAAAGTCGAATGCTCCTTATCATCGTCCACTCTCAGAGGTGACTTGCAACAAGTGTCAGCAGAAAGGTCACTATGCTAACAAATGCTTCAACCAAAGGCGCCTTCCGCCTCCTCCTCCTGTCAGATCTTCCAGCAATGCAGTGGTCAAGCATAATCCCAAGTCTGCAAAGGTGAACATGATGAATGCAACTCAAGCGGAGGAATCTACTGATGTGATAATGGGTAATCTTCCTATTAATGATATTCCTGCAAAAGTCTTGTTTGATATGGTGCATCTATTTCTTTCATATCAAGACCTTTTGCATCCATGAACAATTTGCATACTTTTGATCTGCCTAAGCCGATAGCGGTTTCCTCTCCGGGATTATTCATGAATACCAAAATGATGGCTCCGGATGTTTCTATCAAGATGGGCAACTATAAATTTCTGTCTTCTCCAATGGTTCTTGGTGACTCGGATATTGATCTTATTCTCGGGATGGACTGGCTTTCCAAGCACAAGGCTCAACTTGATTGTGCTGCCAGGGAAATTCAATTGACACACTCTTCTGAGGATGTGATTATTTATGCCGCTCGTGATGAAACCATTCGGTTATTTTCTCTCAACGAGAAGGGCGAATTGAATGCCATCTCTCAAATTCCAGTCGTTTGTGAGTACCAAGATGTCTTTCCAGAAGAGCTTCCGGGCATGCCTCCTCACCGGCCAATTGAGTTCGTTATTGATCTTGAGCCGGGCACTGAACCCGTTTGCAAGCGTCCATACAAGCTTGGGCCCAAGGGGCTGAAGGAATTGAAGAAACAACTCGATGAACAAGAGCATCTGGGTCTGATCAGACCGAGTTCTTCTCCATGGGGTTGTGGTGTTCTTTTTGTCCAGAAGAAGGATGGCACGGAACGACTTTGTGTTGACTACCTTCCATTGAACAAGAAGACAATCAAGAACAAGTATCCACTTCCCAACATCAATGAGCTATTCGAGCAACTCAAAGGTGCTAAAGTGTTCTCGAAGCTTGACCTTCGTATGGGTTATCATCAGATTCGCATTCGTGAAGAAGATATTCCCAAGACAGCATTCAAAACAAGCTTTGGTTCTTATGAATATACTGTCATGTCTTTCGGCCTTGTCAATGCTCCTCCAACATTCTCTCGGATGATGAATTTCATCTTCAACCCCTATACCAATGAATTCGTCCTGGTGTATCTCGATGATATCTTGGTCTTCTCCAAGAATAAGAAGGACCATGCCAAACATTTGCGATTGGTGCTCGACAAGCTCCGAGAGTATCAATTCTATGCAAAGTTCTCAAAATGTGAGTATTGGCTTGATGAAGTTCTTTACCTTGGTCACATCATCTTTGCCAAGGGCATCGCTGTTAATCCCGAGAAGGTGTCCGCAATTGTGAATTGGGAACCTCCTCAGAATGTCAAGCAGCTTCGCAGTTTTCTTGGTCTTGCAAGCTATTGCCGAAGATTCGTTTAGAATTTCTCTAAGATTGCAAAGCCTCTTTCCAACCTCCTCCAGAAGCATGTGAAGTATGTCTGGTCTCCTGAGTGTGATGTTGCTTTCAACACTCTCAAAGGGAAACTAGTCACAGCTCCTGTCTTAACTCCTCCTGATGAATCCAAGCCATTTGAAGTTTTCTGTGATGCTTCTCTTCAAGGGCTCGGTGCCGTGTTAATGCAAGAGAAGAAAGTTGTGGCCTATACCTCTCGTCAGTTGAAGCCCAATGAGAAGAACTACCCCACTCACGATCTTGGGTTGGCGGCAGTTGTCCATGCATTAATAACGTGGAGACATCTCTTGTTGGGAAGACAAGTGGACATTTTCACCGATCACAAGAGTCTCAAGTACATCTTCACTCAGCCCAACCTCAACCTCAGGAAAACTCGATGGGTCGAAATGATTCAAGAGTATAATCCGAGTATTGAATATACTCCAGGCAAGGCCAATGTCATTGCAGATGCTTTGAGCAGGAAGGCTTATTGCAACAGCTTAATTCTCAAGCCATTCCAACCGGATCTTTGTGAAGCTTTCCGCAAGCTGAATCTCCAAGTTGTTCCTCAAGGCTTTCTTGCCAACCTCATAGTCTCTCCTACTTTGGAAGATCAAATTCGTGAGGCACAACTCCTGGATACCATGGTGAAGAAGGTGAAACGTGGTATCGACAAGGGTCTTTCCAAATACAAGTGCTATCGCATTGATGACAGAGACACTTTATTCTTCGAGGACCGGATTGTGGTTCCTAAAGGTGATCTAAGGAAAGTCATTATGAACGAGGTGCACAATTCTCTTCTTTCCATTCATCCTGGAAGTACGAAGATGTACCATGACCTCAAGCAGTCGTATTGGTGGACTCGAATGAAGCGAGAAATTGCTCAATTCGTGAATGAATGTGATGTCTGTCGAAGAGTGAAAGAAGAACACCAACGACCAGCTGGTCTCCTCCAACCTCTTGCTATCCCAGAGTGGAAGTTTGATCATATCGAAATGGACTTCGTGACTGGATTTCCCAAGTCAAAGCATGGAAATGATGCTATCTTCGTTGTCATCGACAAGCTTTCTAAAGTGGCTCATTTCCTTCCAATCAAAGAATCTATCACAGCAGCTCAGTTGGCAGAGCTATACACCTCCAGAATTGTCTCCTTGCACGGCATTCCACAATTGATTTCTTCATATCATGGAAGCATCTTCACCTCTAAGTTCTGGGACTCCTTTCAGAAGGCCATGGGCACCAACATTTGCTTCAGCACAGCTTTCCATCCTCAAACTAGTGGCCAAGTCGAGCGAGTCAATCAAATTCTTGAAGATATGCTCAGGGCTTGTGTCATTTCCTTTGGCATGAAATAGCAAGATTGTCTTCCATATGCCGAATTCTCCTACAACAACAGCTTCCAAGCGAGTTCGGGCAAGGCCCCATTCGAGATTCTCTATGGCAGAAAGTGCCGTACTCCTCTCAATTAGTCAGAGACTGGTGAACGCCAACTTCTTGGCAATGACTTAATCATAGAGGCTGAAGAAATGTGTAAAGTCATCCGTCAAAATCTCAAAGCCGCGCAATCGCGCCAGAAGAGTTACTATGACAGTAAGCACCGTGATTTGGTTTTCGAGATCGGAGACCATGTCTACCTCGGCGTCTCTCCAATGAAAGGCACTCGTCGCTTCGGTATCAAAGGGAAGCTTGCCCCTAGATACGTGGGTCCTTTCAAGATCATTGGAAAAAGAGGCGACCTCGCCTATCAACTTGAGCTTCCATCTAACTTCGCGAACGTGCCCGATGTGTTCCACGTGTCACAGCTTCGCAAGTGCTTCAAGATGCCTGAGCGCACCATCAACTTCGAAGAGATTGACATTCAAGAAGATCTGTCTTATCATGAGCACCCCGTTGCTATTCTTGAAGAAACTGAACGCAAGACTCGCAACAAGTCAATCAAATTCCTGAAAGTGAAGTGGTCGCACCATTCCGACCAGGAAGCCACCTGGGAACGCGAGGACTAGCTCCGTTCCGAATATCCGCAGTTTTTCCAGTCCTAGATCTCGGGACGAGATCCTCTCGTAGTGGTGGAGTGTTGTAACACCCCGGATGTAACTTTCCATATTTGTAACTCCAACTCTTGCCATTTTCGGCTATGTGTTATGATATTCCCTTCGTGGTCGGGTTTTGTCTTTCGTTTTGCATTTTGTTCTTGTCATGCATCTCATACCATGTCATCATGTGCATTGCTTTTGCATACGTGTTCGTCTCAGGCATCCGAGCATTTTCCCCGTTGTCCGTTTTGCAATCCGGCGCTCCCACCTCCTCCGGCGCACCCCTCTTGTTTCTTTTTGTGAGCGGGTGTTGAGCATTCTCGGAATGGACCGAGGCTTGTCAAGTGGCCTTGGTATACCACCGGTAGACCACCAGTCAAGTTTCGTTCCATTTGGAGGTTGTTTGGTACTCCAACGGTTAACCGGGCAACCGCAAAGTCCATTTGTGTGTGCAGCAAAAACCCCAACGGTTAACCGGGCAAACCCTCCTCCGCCCGCGGCTCGGCCCGACCGTGCGCCGCCCCGCGCCTTGTTCCGGCGCCGTCTCCAGCCCTCCGCGCTGCCGCGCCGAACCCCGCCGCCGGTGAGCAGGGCGCCGCCGCGCCTCCTCTCCTCCTTCCTCTCCCTCTCCCTCTTGCCTCCCTCTCTCTCAGATCTCTCTCTCTCTGCAGTGCGCCGGTCGCCGCGCCCTCCTCCTTCCCCTTCGCCGGCGAGCACTCCGGCGGCCCGAGCTCGAACTCCTCCGGCCAGATCCAATCGATCCACGGGTTGACTTTTTCATCTCCTCTCCGAAATATTTCCAAGTCATTTTATTTTACAGTATGTGCACCTGTTCAACGCATCATAACTCTCCGCATATAGCTCCGTTTCATGCGTTTAATATATCGAAATGTTCGCCTCGTCATGCTCTACATTTTTTTCAATTGCACCATGTTCATTTGTGTCCATCTTGATGCCCAAATCTCTGGTGCAATAGTGCTAGTTGCTGTTATCTGTTGTTACTTAGCAGAACTTGGAGATTTGTTATTTTTGTTGCTTTTAATCTGTGCATCTTATGGGAATGAGCTCTACATGTGTTTTGTTCTATGCCATTCCATCTTTCCAGAGGTGTATTCCATGTATTTTTCTGATCTCTGTGGTGACTAGCACAAGCATGCAAACTAGGCCCCGTAATGTTTCTGATTTCAGAGAGTAAATTTACTGTCTGTGTGCTGTTATTTTGTTGCTATGTATCCATGTGACTACAGAGAGATCCATGCATATTTTGGGGATGTTCAGTAAGGATGTTTTGTAGCTATTGTTGTAATTGATCCATTCCTGCCCTTGTTTGCCATTATGGAGTGCCATAGCATGACTCAATCTTGCTCTACTTTTGCTATAAAATATTTCTGGCAGATTGTTAACATGATATTCAATTTTGCCAAGATTCTTGTAGTTGATCCATACATGCTATGTACTTGCTCTTGCCATGGATAGCTTCATAAACATGCCATCTCGCTGTAGGTATGCTTCTTTTGTCATGCATTGCTTTGTGGTGAGTGCATCAGGCTCACCAAGATGCCTTCATATTACTGTTTCGGAGACCTGTTAACGAAACTTGCTATGTTTACATGGTTGCCATCATATCTTCTGGTCCTTTTTGGCTTATGGCCAGTAAGGGACTTTTGTCATATGCATTTAGTAGAATACTGCCATGCCTTGGTTTGCCATGTTAAGTTTCTGTAGCATGTTGATTGCGTGCTCTGAACATTGCTACCTGATGCTGTTTCAGGCATATCCAGTTATTTCATCGTCTGTGAACCTGATATCTTTTGAACTTTTGCCATGCTTGTTTGAGCCTGTTATGTTGTGATCTAGCTGTAGCTCAGTGTTCATCTTTTGTCAAGTATCTCCTGTAGATTGATGCCATACGCTTTGTTGCTATGTTGGAGTGCTGTAGCATTGTTACTAGTTGCATTCTAAGTGCTATCATGCTGTTAATTGCAGATTCGTGTCATTCTTGTTTTGCTTGCCATTTGCAAACCGTGCATCCATTTTCGGTGATCTTTATATCGATTTCGACCGAAATCATCTCATCTTTCCAGTGGCATGCTTGGTTTGCCAAGTTACTACCTTGTTCATCATTTTCCTTCTGGAGCATGCATATGCATCGCATATCATATCTCGCATATCATACATGTTTTGCATCTTGTTGCTTGTGCTTTTCCCGTGATTGATTGTGGTTCCATTGCTTGTGCTCTTGTTTTGGGTAGAGCCGGGAGACGAGTTCGTGAACGAGGAACCTGTTGAGTACGCTTATGAGGATCAAGCTTTCGACAACTCTGAGAACCTTGCAGGCAAGATGACCATACCCTCAAAATCACTTCTATCTTTGCTTTGCTAGTTGTTCGTTCTATTGCCATGCTGCGCTACCTATCACTTGCCATATCATGCCTCCCATATTGCCATGTCAGCCTCTAACCATCCTTTCCTAGCAAACCATTGTTTGGCTAAGTTACCGCTTTGCTCAGCCCTTCTTATAGCGTTGCTAGTTGCAGGTGAAGTTGAAGTTTGTTCCATGTTGGAACATGGATATTTTGGAATATCACTATATCTCTTATTATATTAATGCATCTATATATTTGGTAAAGGGTGGAAGGCTCGGCCTTATGCCTGGTGTTTTGTTCCACTCTTGCCGCCCTAGTTTCTGTCATACCGGTATTATGTTCCTTGAGTTTGCGTCCCTTATGCGGTTGGGTGATTTATGGGACCCCCTTGACAGTTCGCCTTGAATAAAACTCCTCCAGCAAGGCCCAACCTTGGTTTTACCATTTGCCACCTAAGCCTTTTCCCCCGGGTTTTCGCGAGCCCGAGGGTCATCTTTATTTTAAACCCCCGGACCAGTGCTCCTTCGAGTGCTGGCCCAAACTGGGCGATGTCCGGCGACCCCTGGGCAACCAGGGTCTATGCCAACCCGACGTCTTGCCCATCCGTTGCGCCCTGAGAATGAGATATGTGCAGCTCCTATCAGGATTTGTCGGCACATTCGGGTGGCTTTGCTGGTCTTGTTTTACCATTGTCGAAATGTCTTGTAAACCGGGATTTCGAGACTGATCGGGTTTTTCCGGGAGAAGGTTTATCCTTCGTTGACCGTGAGAGCTTATAATGGGCTAAGTTGGGACACCCCTGCAGGGTATTATCTTTCGAAAGCCGTGCCCGCGGTTATGAGGCAGATGGGAATTTGTTAATGTCCGGTTGTAGAGAACTTGTCACTTGACTTAATTAAAATACATCAACCGTGTGAGTAACCGTGATGGTCTCTTCTCGGCGGAGTCTGGGAAGTGAACACGGTTTGAGTTATGAATGACGTAAGTAGGAGTTCAGGATCACTTCTTGGTCATTACTAGATGACGACCGTTCCGTTGCTTCTCTTCTCGCTCTCTTTCGCGTATGTTAGCCACCATATATGCTTAGTGCCTGCTGCAGCTCCACCTCATTACACCATCCTTTCCTATAAGCTTAAATAGTCTTGATCTCGCGGGTGTGAGATTGCTGAGTCCTCGTGACTCACAGATTCTACCAAAACAGTTGCAGGTGCCGACGATGCCAGTGCAGATGATGGGATCGACCTCAAGTGGGAGTTCTATGAGGAACGTGGTCGTTACTTTGTGTCTTTTCCTGATGATCAGTAGTGGAGCCCATATGGGACGATCGGGGATCTAGCATTTGGGGTTATCTTATTTTCATTTGGATCTTGATCGTAGTCGGTCTATGTGTGTATTTTGGATGATGTATGAATTATATTTATGTATTGTATGAAGTGGCGATTGTAAGCCAACTCTCGTTATCCCATTCTTGTTCATTACATGGGATTGTGTGAAGATGACCCTTCTTGCGACAAAACCACAATGCGGTTATGCCTCTAAGTCGTGCCTCGAGACGTGGGAGATATAGCCGCATCGTGGGCGTTACATTATATTATCTGTTTTGGATGTTTATAGGCTTTATTAAACACTTTTATATTACTTTTGGGACTAACCTATTAACCCAGAGCCCAGTGCCAGTTCCTGTTTTTTCCCTTGTTTCAGTGTTTCGAAGAAAAGGAATATCAAACGGAGTCGGAACGGAATGAAACCTTCTGGAGAAGTTATTTTTGGAAGGAAAGCAACCCGGGAGACTTGGAGTGCACGTCAGGAAAGAAACGAGGGAGGCACGAGCCAGGGGGCACGCCCACCCCCCTGGGCGCGCCCTCCACCCTCGTGGGCCCCTCGTGGCTCCCCTGACATACTTCTTTCACCTATATATACCAATATACCCTAAAACCTTCGGGGAACAGAATAGATCGGGAGTTCCACCACCGCAAGTCTCTGTAGCCACCAAAAACCAATCGGGACCCTGTTCCGGCACCCTGCCGGAGGGGGGAACCCTCACCGGTGGTCATCTTCATCATCTCGGCGCTCTCCATGACGAGGAGGGAGTAGTTCACCCTCGGGGCTGAGGGTATGTACCAGTAGCTATGTGTTTGATCTCTCTCTCTCTCTCTCTCTCTCTCTCTCTCGTGTTCTTGAGGTGATACGATCTTGATGTATCGCGAGCTTTGCTACTATAGTTGGATCTTATGATGTTTCTCCCCCTCTACTCTCTTGTAATGGATTGAGTTTCCCCTTTGAAGTTATCTTATCAGATTGAGCCTTTTAATGATTTGAGAACACTTGATGTATGTCTTGCGTGGGATACCCGTGGTGACAATGGGGTATTCTATTGATCCACTTGATGTATGTTTTGGTGATCAACTTGCGGGTTCCGCCCATGAACCTATGCATAGGGGTTGGCACACGTTTTCGTCTTGATTCTCCGGTTGAAACTTTGGGGCACTGTTTGAGGTTCTATGTGTTGGTTGAATAGATGAATCTGAGATTGTGTGATGCATATCGTATAATCATTCCCACAGATACTTGAGGTGACATTGGAGTATCTAGGTGACATTAGGGTTTTGGTTGATGTGTGTCTTAAGGTGTTATTTTACTACGAACTCTAGGGCTGTTTCTGACACTTATAGGAATAGCCCAATGGATTGATCGGAAAGAATAACTTTGAGGTGGTTTTGTACCCTACCATAATCTCTTCGTTTGTTCTCCGCTATTAGTGACTTTGGAGTGACTCTTTGTTGCATGTTGAGGGATAGTTATGTGATCCAATTATGTTATTATTGTTGAGAGAACTTGCACTAGTGAAAGTATGAACCCTAGGCCTTGTTTCCTAGCATTGCAATACCGTTTACACTCACTTTTACCACTTGCTACCTTGCTGTTTTTATATTTTCAGATTACAAAAACCTATATCTACCATCCATATTGCACTTGTATCACCATCTCTTCACCGAACTAGTGCACCTATACAATTTACCATTGTATTGGGTGTGTTGGGGACACAAGAGACTCTTTGTTATTTGGTTGCAGGGTTGTTTGAGAGAGATCTTCATCCTACGCCTCCCAAGGATTGATAAACCTTAGGTCATCCACTTGAGGGAAATTTGCTACTGTCCTACAAACCTCTGCACTTGGAGGCCCAACAACGTCTGCAAGAAGAAGGTTGTGTAGTAGACATCAGCAGGCACACCATCATCACCAACTCTGCTTTTTATAAGAGTAGAGAAATCCAGAAAAAAAATATTTGAATGTAATTGCCGGTTGGCTTTGGTTTAAAAATTTACAGCTCATTTCTTACAACTTATAGCCCATTTTCTGGGGAAGCCCATTTCATACTACTTACATCCCTCCTCGTCTTGAATGATTTGTAGCCCAACAGGGCTGAGAAAAGCAAGTAGGCCTCGGTTGGGTATTCTAAAAAAATACTGGGGTAGCCATTTTCAGAAAGAGAAAATATATCTATTGGGCTCGTCATGTGCTTAAATAAAATAGTAAGCATGGGCTAGACGGGCCACAACCCCCGCACAACGCGCAGCTGAGCTCCGTCTCTAAAACTAAAAACCAACTAGGCAAGCTGCTGGGTCCCTGGTGTTATCCGCTCATTGTGTAATTTTCTCGTTTATTGACTACATTGACAATGGCGTGGGACCTAGTTGTCAAACAATTAGGAGGAAGTTTTTTTGGCTTGTAATAACGAGGCACCTGCTTGTGTAATGCAATGACCCTGGTGGGTCCCTACTGTCAGCCTCTCCATGTACAGTCATCTCCTGATTCCTCTCGCTACTTGACCATGTTGACAACGCTAGACGGCGGCGGGCGCAGTGAGCGAACCAAGGCGGAGAACGATGGCTAGGCCTCGGACGGGAACGAACAGGAGCCGTGGAAGATGCGGCAGTGTAGTGGCAGGCGAAGGGGAGTACGAGGGCAACAACTTGTAACTCAAGCTTACAAACGGTACAAAAAGCCCAAGGATTAATTGTTCATCAAATTTAGACAAAACCCAGATTGAACATGGCAATAACATCTAACCGAACCACTCTTTTTCGCAGTCACAATCAAATGGATCGGTCTGATCTATAAAATCAACATCCTGTGCAAAAAATTTATTGGAGGATGACTAGAAGTTGTTGTAAATAGAAGCCGAGCATGTTCAGAAGCCCATTTGTCCACCTGAAGCTTCTTTTTTTGCTATTCAACTTGTCCGTCCATGAGAAATCTCTTGTTGGAAAACTTAAGCCTCAAGGACAATAGTAACCTCACATTCAACAGGAAGAATGTGACAAAGCTTCTATTTGCTTGGTTGGATGCATATCCTTCCATCGTTATTGTCCTCAAACGAATATCATGAGAACTGAGAAAATCCTGGTGCTTATTACACCACCGATTGGTTATTTGTTTTTCTCGATGTGTTAGTGCCTAAGTAGACATGAAGATTGAAAACAGTTAATGTCTGAAAAAAGAGTATGTCGAAAGAGCGACAACTGAACGGTTAATTCTAGTACAATATATACGGGCTTTCAATGTGCATGAAATCATCACCTTTATATATAAATTCTCTAGAGATCGAAAGCATCGCAACAAGCCAATAGTTGTGTTCAAATCAAAACTAAACATTCCGATATATAAGATCTTGATAGATTCGAGCAGCATTGATAGGCTATCCATGGACGAACTCTTCATTGAGCATATAACATAATATTAGTACCCAAAGTGTACTCCAAGATGATATAAAACTTAAGCACACAAATGAAAAATGCAGCTTATGATTACAAAAGTGTAGATGATAATATACGGTACCTGAAAAAGTTAGGAGCCAAACACCAACTTGTTGTGATCATTAAACAGATCACTAATTACACCCATGGTCTCTAGTTTGGGCGCAGAGACGACATTTATTTGCGAAGGTTTATAACAATAATGAAGGAGCAACCTTTGAAGTGAAGCGGCATCTTCGATGATGAGCTGATGTCCTTCAAAACAAATTCAATGCTTTTAAGGCGAGGCGACTTTGTTTGGAGACAACTGATAGGGATTTCTATTCCCAAAACAATTAGCAAGCGCTCTAGACAGGGCAACTGGAGTGGAAGATGTTGTGCAGTGAGGCCTGCAACAGATAAACCACCACAAGCAAAAGTTTTTTTAGAAGTGGGAGTCGAAACATTTGTACCATATCGTCTGGTAGATGGCACCAGGCGAAGGTGGCGGTGTGGAGAGAGGCAGAAAACCACGAGATGGACAACGGTGGTGTGGGCACAAATTCTTGTTGTTCAGTTCGTGGTATGAAACTTTCGTGGTAATGGCAGAACTCAAACTGCTAGAGTTTTTCGAATTCAGGGGATGTCAGCCAAGCATCCACCGTGCAGGGTATGGACACCCGGTAGCTTTTCGGGATGTAGAGGCGATGAACGGGGCCCTGCTGGTGAGAGGAGACGACGACTCTGAGGAGATCAAATTCAGGAAGGACAGATATCTGACGACAGTCGAGATTGAGGGGCGCGGTGCATCATAGAGGGCGCCACAAAGTTGAGAAGTCTTATGTGTGGCAGCAATCCTTGGTGGGGAGAAGCGAGATGATCTCCCCAAGGATGTCATCCGGGAGATCGCTGATGCGGTCCACCGGAGATTCTACGGGTTCCTCAGATCCGGGTGGGTGGGGGGTTCGCCGCTTCTCCCGTGCTGTCATGTGCGGGATCTACAACCAGCGTCGCCGCTGGCGGGAGCCTCATCTTCTTCGCGTTGGGGCCAGCCGATTCCATTTTCCGTGCGGGCATTGCGCCGAGCTCATGAGTTTGAGCGGAGTAGCCAGAGATGAGCCTAGTGGCAGTGCCATTGGGGAAGAAGGATGGCTAGGTTTTTTTGTAGGAGTGGAAGAAGAGGAGCAGGCATTTTTCGTACGAGTGAGGAAGAAGGTGAGCGGGGGTTTTCTGTACGAGTCAGGAAGATGGGGAGCGGGAGGAATTGTGGGGCAATGGAAGCAGGAGCTTCTAGCGAGCTGCAATATAAGTGGAAGCTAGGAGGAAGGAGGGTTTTTCTGGGATCGCCCCCACTTCAAGAAATATGGGCTTCTCCTCGCAAAAAAACAAAAACAAATGTGCTTTGAGATGGATAGGCTTTTGTATCGGCCCAGTCGGCTGCCCGTGTATTGTACTAGAGGGCCTTAACACTAGAGGCAGCCCATTAGAGACACTCTCCAGCTCTCCAGCTTATTGCCCATTCGAAAGAAAATAAGAGACGCCTCCAGCTTAATTATGGCTCCTCATCGGTAACATTTTTCAACTTGAAAAAAAGTTATAGCTCCTTTTTCGGCCGGCTTGGCATGCGCCAAATTAGAGGATGGTGTACTGCATGCAGACACTCACACTGGTCGTAGCGCGGCAAAATCAGGGGTCAAATAACATGCCCATAGTATACATAGATTAAGAGGGATTGTGGGGGATTAAATCATGTACAAGCCAAATTCCCCTCCATTCCTCTCCAAACCCCTTGGGAGGAGGTTGAACCGAACAAGGCCTAAGACTAACCGCAGTGGGAGTAACTTAATTCAATACGATATCATAATATGATACTCAACCCTCTCTTTCTTCATTTAATTCTATGCCACCTCATCAAATTTTCCTAGTTGGCATGCATGATACTACTGATGATACCCCCATTACAACAAGCCTGGTAGAATTAATATACCTAATCTAAATGGTCGCCACCCAATCTCTTTGTCCTCCTACAGCATCCTGCTGAAGAATAATCGTGCAAGACACCGGCTGTTTTCGCCGGCATCGCCACGGCGGTGGCCTTCATGGGATACAATCGGCGGCGGCCTCCCGTGTTCTACTTCTCCTCGATGATGGCGGGGGTGGGGACATGCTGGTCGTTACCTCGTCGACATCCGTGTAGCCGCGTCACCTCATCGACATCCGCGACGGCTTCTTTCTCTACCTAAATGGCGCGGCTACGCGCGCGTCGACGACGGATGGCACAGTCATAGGCACTGGAGGAGCTGTATGACGCGGCGGCATCGAGGGCAGCAACGATGCCCGTGCCGCCATGCTCACCGACAAGCCGGTGTGGAGCAAGTCGGCACTCTTCCTCGAGCTGTATTGGAGCGGACAGCTGCGGAACCACATGCTGGCTTAGTGCGGCAACTGCCTCCGATGGGCTAGGCGAGGTAGGTGGAGCAGCGAGCTGCCTCGCTCGTAACTGCCGGGCTCCGCGGACCACCTAGCCGACTTTTATGTCGGAGAGTCTTCCTACTCGTCGGATACCGCCGAAAGAGTAGAGAAAATGGTGGAAGGAGGAGCTTGGTCGGCGTCTTGCTCCTGAACAGACATGTGTGGCCGGAGTGGGTTTCTCACATTCCACGCGGGTTTCTCTATCTCTACTCTTACAAAAACAGAGTTGGTGATGATGGTGTGCCTGCCATCCTGCAATATAGGTCGTCCGATTTATATCTGATGGATAGGAAGGAAACTATGGCAATTTTGCAAAAAGATACCCACACCGCTCTCCACATTTGCAAATGAGGCCTTCCCTCGTTCATCCTTTTCTCCCACAAGATAAACTACTCATACAAATGCATCTTGATGTTCCATGCAATGCATGGGCATCTTGCTAGTAAGTGTAGGTTTTTGAATGCGGCGAGGAGGTGGGTATAGCTAGGATTGCAGTGGGCGGCGTCCTCGGCAGGCGCGCCGCTTCAAATGGCGGACGCGGTGGGAGGTCGTGTCCGTCCTTACCCCCTTGACCATGGACCTTGACCATGTACGTCCGGCTTTGCGGACAACATTATCCTTCACGGTGTACGTCACGTTGTGTCCAGATCTGAGATGCAACGTGTACCAGATGAATGACTCCAAGTTCGACCACCGTGATGCTAGGTGCGAGCCGAGGAACACTGTTGGAGAGACCCCCCTCACTGTTTTCCTACATTGGTCGTTTGATTCATAGGATAGAATGCTATAGGATTTTTTTCCTATGTAATCATGTGTTAATTGGAAATCTAGCATCCACTCCAACTTTTTTTTTCACTTCCTTTGTTTTTCCTGTGTCAAACACTCTGTTTTTTAGGGAAACACTTTGTTAATGCTATGGGATTCAAGTGGACATGCCACTCCAATCCTTTATTTTTCCTATTCCTGTGTTTTAAGTTCCTACGAAGAGAGTACTTTCTCTAAATGATGTGCCGCTGCAAGAGCCGCCTATGTTAATTAAGAGTGCTCTAAAACGGTGGACCAGCTTTGGCTATAGTATACTACTGGTTAGTAGGTGACCTTGCGCTTGGCTATTCTCCTCTTCCGAAAGTCGAACAATAATGATGGTACTACAGTAGTACTTCTGGCAATCTGACACCAAATGAACTGCTCCACGTCCACCGCTTGTAAGCAAAAGTTTCTCCTCATGCTGCGAGCCACCGCCCATGCGTTGGCGAGGGAGAAGGCATAGTAAGCAAGCTTCTCGTCATTCTGCGAGTTGACGGGACACATCAAAGTTATTTAGTACTCTCTCCAAAAAGGGCCGACCATGTCCATGGCTACCATCCCGTGCTCCGTCATTGAGTACGTGCACTATTCACATGCCATCGAGGAGAAAAAATATTGCATAGTATTAGGTGCCATCGAAGAGCACGATTCACTTACGCACTTCTTATCTCCATTTTCTTGCATGACATGTGCACCTTGATGCTAGATGCCCCACATGTTGGCAAAAGGATGAACAAAGCTCACGTCAAAAAAAGAGTGGAAGAACATAGATTCCCGACGACCGAGAAGGAGCAAGGAACCTTGCGTTGGAGCGTCTACACTCATAATATTTTATATTATTCAGCGATATAAAATCAACCAAATCTCTCATCTAGCTGGTTCGCGTGTTTTCCCCTGTTTTTTGCCTCCTGCCCACCTATAGAACCGCCTCGCGACGGCCAATTCCTCTCCAAACACCTAGGGAGGCGGTTGAAGCGAACAGGTCTAACTTGTTTTTAGTGAGTATATTGATGTGGCATCGAAAGGGTGTGATAGGTGACTCTGGAAAAATAATTGACTACCACATTGGCATACATGAGCATGGGGCCCACTTGTCAGCGTGCTGGACGCAGGAAGGAACGCTAGACAAAATGGAGCGCGAAAGGGTGCGAATCGATTGGCTCACATGTGATGACCACTGGAGCAATCCACTCATATTGCACTACGTTAAAAAATTCATGCAAACATGGCCAGTTATACTGTGAGTAGGTGACCATGCACTTGGCTCTTCGCCTCTCCGGAAGTCAAACAATGATGATGGTACTACAGTATAGATACTTCTAGCAATCTGACACCGAATGAACTGCTGCTCATCCACCGCCTTCATTAAGCGCACTATCGTAAAGCAAAAGCTTCTCCTCGTCCTGCAAGCCACCATGCGCTCGCATGAGCGATGGAGAGGTTGTACTAGTAGACTAGCCATAGTGGGAGTAACTTCAACAGTAACATCGAGTCCAACTCAGCAAATTTGCTTATGTGGCAGTGAGTTAATGAGGAGAGAGGTAGTTTCAGTAACTTAGATAGTTACTGTAACATCACATGTCCCAATGCAATATGAGTCTATAACCTAATAAGTGCAGCTTTGCATGACACCACACTTATGTTACTACCCACTATGAAGGGAGTAACATAGTCTAGGAATATGTGTATGTTACTAGTGTATGTTACTCTCCACTATGGCTTGTCATAGTAAGCAAAGCTTCTCCTCGTTTGCGAGTTGACGGGACACATCAAAAGTAGTGTATTAGTCTCCAAAAAGGGCTGACCATGTTCATGGCTACCATCCCGTGCTCTGTCATTCAGTGCGTGCACGATTCACATTCCATTGAGAAAATAATGTTGCGTACGTGCCATCGAATAGAATAACTTAATTCATAAAAAATGTGCCACCGCGTCATGATCGAACTTTGATTCGTCCACTTGTGCTTCCCATGAACAACTACTACACTCGCCAAATTATCTGGTGAGCTACCTCTTCGTAAAGAAATGAGCTCACCGTGTACCCACGCGTCAGTATTAGGGAAAGAGGCAAAGCGTACCTGTGTCGGTGACTGCACCTCTTCTCTTCGTGCTCGTATTCCTTTTTTTCCGGGTGATTCGTGCACGTACTCCACCTATGTTCGTGAACGTTGGTGAGTCTCTCCTACTATACTTGACTCCATTTTCATGCATGACACGTGGACCTGGATGCTGGATGTCCCACGTGTCGGCAAAACTTAGAAGAACGCTTTCTGACGACCGAGAAGGAGCAAGAAACCGCACGGTGGAGCGTCTGGACTCTTTAATATTTTTATTCGGCGATATAAAATCTACCCAATCTTCTCCAAAGTAGACCGGAAGAGTCCGAAACACGACAGCCTAGTGTACTTACATCATACATGGCCAGCCCACGCTATCACCATATTTCTTGGCCTCCGTGCGACACCTAGCTCTAGTAATCCACTAGCCCGTATCGCTTCTCGCTCCTAATCTCTCTCAAAGTGCGGCGGGCTGGCGATTTTGCCGTCTATTGAGGTTGGTTAAATTATCACATATTAGCGACATGCCAAGAGCATTCTAAAAAAATTTACTGTACTCTATTGTTATGCCAAGAAGAGGAAGCGCTTTGACCGATGGACCAAACGAGATAGGCGTGCCGTGGCGTGAGTGGGTCCAGTTTCTCGTTTTGATCTTGTTTGGTGTAGTAGTAACACTTGGTTTTGACTATTGATAAGATTTTATATAGGGCCTAATGTATTCTTTGAGGTTGCCTTTGACTATTGATAAGATTTTATATAATTTGAAAATTATATCATTCGAAGATCCTTTCACGTTCCGTTTCAAAAAAAAGATCCTTTCACGTACGAATTTGACTGTATGCTTTAAGCAACTTGCATGTCCTATACTGCTCGTGTTTGGATACTCTAACTTAGTTAGTCTCGGAAAACGCATTAAGCCCTATATACATGGACAGACGGAGTACATGATACTAGCAAACGCTCACCATTTGTCGGTGTACAAAAGTAGGGGCCTTTCTGTACCCCTTTACTTGTCCATGGGCAGTCGTAGCCACACCTGCGGCCATGCTGGGCGGGGCAAACGAAGGAAAGGTATGAGACTGCCAAAGCAGCACTCAAGCCAGAGGCATGGAGAGCAAAGGGGCAAGATGGACTTCCCCCAGCAACACCCTTGTCGGGGCGGCCTACATAGCCCCGGCAAGGGCCTTGCCGGAGCAACTTGACCAACACCAGCAAGGCCGCCACCCTTGAGCCTGAGAGTTCTGACACCATCGACTACATCGAGACCAAGACTCAGGGTCGCCTGCGTGGTGGCATGCAGATCTTTGTGAAGACCAAAGGCCTGCGAGTCTACATAAGAACCAGAAGACGAAGACCCCCGACAAGATCCTTGCCGGGGACAGCCGCGAGGCCCCGGTAAGATCCTTGCATGGGGCATCTGTGGGGCCACGGCCTGGCCTGCACCTGCCAAGGTTTCGTCGCCCCGCGGCCGTTCCGACGCGGCAACCAGCCCGCCAACTAGGCAAGCGCCTGCGTGGCATCATGCAGCTTCTAGGCCAACTAGTCAAGCACCTGCGTGGTGGCATGCAGATATTTGTGAAGGCCCTGTCACCGCACCAGCACAGCAGCCAGCCAGCCAGCGTGGCGCTGCATGCCTCGTCAGCTTGGACGCGCATCGAAGCAAGGCGAGGCGGCGACGGAGGCGATGAGCTCTGTTGCCGTTCCCGATAAAGCAAGAGGGCACGTAGGCAGCGCATTAAATGCATTTGTCCTACGGTGTCAGGCGATAAACTTGTACATTGTAGATACTTTCCACCACCTGTGTGCCATTGTGGCGACCCCTTTGCCATATAAAAGGAGGCCCGAGGCATACTGTGGAAGGATTCAGACTTTTTGGACTGGGCACGCATAGTAGCGAGTCCAAGAACTGAAGAACACAAGATAAACACAGACAAGCAGGACTAGGGTTTTATGCATCATTCGCGGCCCGAACCTGGGTAAAAATCCACTTTATCACTAGACCTGCTCTTTGCGCAGCCCCCGCTCTGGCCCCTAGCATGAGTCTGTTATTCACTCCCCATCGACGGGTGCTGGGGTGTTTATCCTTTGCGCTGATCTTGCCGGGTTCGCAAGAGGAGAGCAGCAACAGGAGGAGCCGCCGAGGGCCGCCCCTGACACGCCGCCCCTGTCGACCATGCTGCGCAGAGGGGTGTCACCTGCAAGGGCGCCTACCGCTGAGCCCACGCGTATGGAGGAAGAGGGGGCAAGCATGGGCGCTGGTAGTTCCTTCCCGGCAACGAACGTTGGCGGGGATGGAACCACTCCCCCTCCACTTGGCACGGGTAAGCTGCCTGCCTCCCGTCCCTTGCTACCTCTGCCACAGGATGTTCTTTTTTTCTTTGTTCCGAACTTTGATTTTGGCCTCGGTTCATTCTCCTTTCTGGTTTCTAGACCCTCCCTCGACGGATCAGGTGGACGTCGATGTTGTTATCGAGGAGGTCGCCAAGGATGTCGAAGCTAAGGCCACCAAGATCGCTGCCGGGGAGACCGCCAAAGTCGCCGCCGAGGAGGCCACCAAGGGGCCTGCCGGGGAGGCCAGCAAGGCTGCTACCGAGGAGGCCGGCAAGGCTGGTGCTGAGGAGGCCGCCATGGAGTCCGCCGGGGAGGAGGTGGCCTAAGACCAACCTTCCTCCCCTATAGCCCCCGCCCCGGGCAAGTACTTGAAGGTGGGCGACGATCTGTTCGTCTACCTCCCAGGGACGGCAAGCACGAGAGCGCTAGCCGAAGGGGAGGTTTTCGACGATGAGGCCCTCGCCGCCGCCGGGCTCCAGGTTGTCAATGAACCAAGCACCAGCAGCGGTGGTTCCCAAGAGGAGCAGCTCCTTCGGGCCATGAGCGCCAATTTCCAGATACTTCAGGTGCTCCACCGTGCCCGCCAGGATAAGGTGAACTCCAGGACGGCGGCCGTGGACAAGGCAGAAGCAGACTTTCAGGAGCGCATCGCTCAGATGCAAGTCTGGTTCACCGAGGCCCGACAGGACCTGTGGGCCACCCAGGATCAGCTGGACGAGCGCAAGTGGGAGCTCCTCCTGAAGCAGGCCGACATCAAGAAGGCCCAAGAGGCGGCGAAGGAACATGCCGCCAAGGACGAAGCTTACCAGAGGCAGCGGCAAGCTCTGTTGGACACCCAAGAGGAAGACCTCGTTGCTCGTGAACAGGCGCTTGCCGCCATGCTCTGCGACAAGGACGAGGAGATCGAGAAGCTCATCATGTAGCGGACCCAGGAGCTGGAGTAGAAGCACAAAGATGCACTTGATGCTCTGGCCCTGGACCAAGCCGGCAAGGTGGAGAAGCTGGAGCTGGAGCTGGAGGAGCTGAAGGAGGAGATCTCAAAGCTGACGAAGGACAAGGACGTGGCTAACCGCACTCTGGAGGATTTGCAGGTCACCATCCCCAACGGCATTCTGCAGCAGCTACCTCTCGCCCTCAAGGGCCTTGTTCAGGGTCTTGTCACGGGCCCTGACCTCCAAAAGCGTCCCTTCCAAGGTGTCCAGCTTCAGCTTCAGATCATCGATGGAATCATTGGCCTCAGAGAGCAGCTTGGTCTTGTCGGGATGGTGACCTGCAAATCCGCTAGAGTGCGGTTAGCCACGTCCTTGTCCTTCGTCAGCTTTGAGATCTCCTCCTTCAGCTCCTCCCGCTCTAGCTCCAGCTTCTCCACCTTGCCAGCTTGGTCCAGGGCCAGAGCATCAAGTGCATCTTTGTGCTTCTACTCCAACTCCTGGGTCCGCTACACGAAGAGCTTCTCGATCTCCTCGTCCTTGACGCAGAGCATGGAGGCAAGCACCTGTTCACGAGCAATGAGGTCTTCCTCTTGGGTGTCCAGCAGAGCTTCCGCTGCCTCTGGTCAGCTTCGTCCTTGGCGGCCTGTTCCTTCGCCGCCTCTTGGGCCTTCTTGATGTCGGCCTGCTTCAGGAGGAGCTCTCGCTTGCGCTCGTCCAGCTGATCCTGGGTGGCCCTCAGGTCCTGCCGGGCCTCGGCGAACCAGACTTGCATCTGAGCAACGCGCTCGTGAAAGTCTGCTTTTGCCTTGTCCACGGCCGCCGTCCTGGAGTTCACCTTATCCTGGCGGGCATGGTGGAGAGCCAGAAGTTTCTGGAAATTGGCGCTCATGGCCCGGAGGAGCTGCTCCTCTTGGGAACCACCACTGCTGGCGCTTGGTTTGTTGACAACCTGGAACCCGGTGGCGGCGAGGGCCTCATCGTCGAAAACCTCCCGTTCGGCTAGCGCTCTGGTGCTTGCCGTCCCTGGGAGGTAGACGAACAGATCGTCGCCCACCTTCAAGTACTTGCCCGGGGCGGGGGCTATAGGGGAGGAAGGTTGGTCTTCGGCCACCTCCTCCCCGGCGGGCTCCATGGGGGCCTTCTCAGCACCAGCCTTGCTGGCCTCCCCGGCAGGCCCCTTGGCGGCCTCCTCAGCGGCGGCCTTGGCGGCCTTCCCGACAGCGATCTTGGTGGCCTCAGCTTCGGCATCCTTGGGGACCTCCTTGATGATAGCATCGACGTCCAGCTAGTCCGTCGAGGGAGGGTCTGGAAACCAGAAAGGAGAATGAAGCGAGGCCAAAATCAAAGTTCAGAACAAAGAAAAAAGAACGTCGCGTGGCAGAGATAGCAAGGGACGGGAGGCAGGCAGCTTACCCGTGCCAAGTTGAGGGGGAGTGGTTCCCTCCCCGCCAACGTTCGTTGCCGGGACGAAGCCACCAGCGCCCATGCTTGCCCCCTCTTCCTCCATGCGCGTGGGCTCGGCGGTAGGCGCCCTTGCCGGTGACACCCCTCTAGGTGGTGTGGTCGACAGGGACGGCGTGTCAGGGGCGGCCCTCAGCGGCTCCTCCTGTTGCCGCTCTCCTCTTGCGAACCTGGCAAGGTCAGCGCCAAGGATACACACCCCAACTCCCGTCGATGGGGAGTGAATAACGGACTCACGCTAGGGGCTGGAGCGGGGGCTGTGCTGAGGGTTGCCGCCTGTCGAAGCTTTGGCTCTCTTAGCCGCCCTCTAGGCCAGCGTCTCCATTTCACTGTGAAGATAAGATCAAGTCCAGGAAAGATAGCGCAGGGGGAGGGTCAGGAGATGATGAGGGGCAAGGTGCTGACTTGTCCTCCTCCTCTGGCCTCCTGTTCCTCTTCGGGCTAAAGGACCCAAGATCGAAATCGGCCTCCGAGGACGCGTCTGCGAGGGGAGGAGAAGGGGATAGAGTCCGGGGCCGCTTGGACGAGGAGGAGGTGGCGGCCGCAGCCCCCTGCGTTGCCGCTGCTTTCGCTGCTGCAGCCGCACGCCTCGTCTCGCGCACGAGCTGCGTCTGGGCCAATTGCTGCCACGCGGTCTTGCCAGACCGGACTGGCTCGCCTGAGCCAGCCCACCGCAGGACGTGTTTCTTCCCTGGGGCCGAGGAGTTATCCGCATCGGTCTCCTCCTCGGACGACTCCTCGACCGCTCCTTCAACAAGGGGAACCCCAGCGCCGGCACTGCTGGGTTCGCCGACAGACCCCGTGCACTCGGCAAACTCCTTCTTTTCTGCAGCCACGTCGGCCTCGTCCTCCATAGTGTTGAGGCCGCCGGCCTCCTCGGCAAGTGCTGCCTCCTCCGCCCTGGCGGCAATGTACACCAACTCTTCCTCAGTGGTGGCGCGGATGAGCTGTGGCTCGTCATGAACATACCTCTCCGACAAGTTGTCAAAGAATGTCTGCACCAGCTCCGCTTTTGGCTCGGCCCAGGTCGAATCGAGGCCGTGCGCGCTGAAAACCGACATCATGGCAATAATGGCGGTCAGGCAAGAGTTGTTGCTCAATGGGACCACCCCCGCTGGCAACCCGAACAGGCTATCAGATTTGCCGTCCTTGGCGGCCTTGCCGGTCTTCTCGGCCTTGCCGGTCCTCTCGACCCTGCCGACCTCGTCAACCTTGAGCTGGAAAAGCCTCTAACAAAGATGAGCATGTTGTAGCGCCGTGAAGTTGTGGTTCAGGGCGGGGCGGAGCCTCATGATGTCGGCCGCATTCCTGAAGTCCCAGGCCGGCTCCCCTTATTGTGCAGTGGGGCAATCCGGAGGCGGATGAAGTCGGCCCCGATCATTTTGAGAGTGAGCTCGGCTGAGGTGAGGCGATGGATCCTGGTGATGGCAACCGTGAGCTTCCGGTCATCGGCGTCGAGGTCGCCCCAGTCCTTGCTGCGGACCGACCGCCTCCGATGGACTCGACATAACTCCTGCGGATCAGTCTCCTTGATCCAGCACCACCGGCCCCGCCACTCGTCCCACCTCTCCTTTTGGGCACCCTCCGGGTACGTGCCCCTGCTTTGGGTCCTCGGGATCCAAGTGATGCAGCCAGATATGGCACCCCCTGGCTGGATGCGAGGGGTGAAGTAATGGCGGAAGAGCGCCGTGCTGGGGTACACTCCGGCGAAGCCCTCACAAAGGTGAGCAAAGAAGGCCATGCACGCCATGGCGTTCGGCGTAAGATCCAGAAGGTGGAAGCTGTCGGTGTGCATGATATCATTGAAGCAATCTGAGAAAGGGGGGCAGAGCCCGCATGAGAAGTAGTCGACAAAGAAAGGATATCGATTAGGACCGGGCTTGGCAAAGGAGGCAGGGACGATGCGCGTGGCGGGATGCCCCGACGCCTCCCTCCCCTACAGGGGCGTGAACTTCTCCTTGAGGGTGAGCATGTCGACCGTCGGGGTGAAGAGGGCGTACTGCGTCCGCAGCTCCACCAACTCGCTCTCCGGCACCTCCTTCCCCCCGGCGTCCTTGGCCGCTCCCTTGCCCTTGCTTGCCTTGGGCGCCATGGCGGCTGAGAGGGGGTGAGGGATCAAGGGCAATGGGGGCGTGGCAGCGGCGAGCAGAGGCGAAAACTCCGATTTGCGCTTGAAGAAGAAGAGGGGAACGGCGGTTCCAAGATTGGAAAAGGCGCGGAGGGTAAAGGAGCAGCGCCCCTGCGGTTTCCTCTTTTTTATGGGGAAGACGCGGGCTGCTGTCTTTACTATTCACCGCGAGGTGACACAAGCGTGCTGCGACCGTTCCACGCATGACCCCCGCGTCACGCACTTGATGCAAATCATGGGGAAGCGCAACTAGCAAAGAAATTATCGCGGTTAAAACTCTGCCACGCATGCCCGTGCACCGTTCTGGGCCTGGCCCAACAACGCTTCATGCTTATATGTGGCCCATGCCCGGGGGCTCCTATGGGTGTACAAAAGTAGGGGCCTTTCTGTACCCCTTTACTTGTGCACGGGCAGTCGTAGCCACACCTGCGGCCATGCTTGGCAGGGCAAAGGAAGGAAAGGTACAAGACTGCCATGCAGCACTCAAGCCAGAGGCATGAAGAGCAAAGGGGCAAGATGGACTTCCCCTGGCAACACCCTTGCCGGGGCGGCCTACATAGCCCCGCCAAGGGCCTTGCCGGGGCGACATGCCCAACACCAGCAAGGCGGCCACCCTTGAGCCTGAGAGTTCTGACACCATCGACAACGTCGAGACAAAGACTCAGGGGCACCTACGTGGTGCCATGCAGATCTTTGTGAAGACTAAAGGCCTGCGAGTCTACATAAGAACCAGAAGACGAAGACCCCCGGCAAGATCCTTGCCGGGGACGGCCGCGAGGCCCTGGCAAGACCCTTGCCGGGGGCATCTGCGGGGTCGCGGCCAGGCCAGCACCTGCCAAGGTTTCGCCGCCCCGCGGCCGTTCCGACGTGGCAACCAGCCCGCTAACTAGGCAAGCGCCTGCGTGGCAGCATGCAGCTTCTGGGCCAACTAGTCAAGCACCTGCGTGGTGGTATGCAGATCTTCGTGAAGGCCCTGTCACCGCACCAGCACAGCAGCCAGCCAGCGTGGCGCTGCATGCCTCATCAGCTTGGACGCGCGTAGAAGCAAGGCGAGGCAGCGATGGACGGGACGAGCTCTGTTGCCGTTCCTAATAAAGCAAGAGGGCACGTAGGCAGCGCATTAAATGCGTTTGTCCTACGGTGTCAGGTGATAAACTTGTACACTATAGATACTTTCCACCTCCTGTGTGCCACTCTGGTGACCCCTTTGCCATATAAGAGGAGGCCCGAGGCATGCTGTGGAAGGATTCGGACTTTTTGGCCTGGGCACGCATAGTAGCTAGTCCAAGAACTGACGAACACAAGATAAACACAGACAAGCAGGACTAGGGTTTTACGCATCATTCACGGCCCGAACCTGGGTAAAAATCCCCTTGATCGCTAGACCTGCTCTTTGCGCAGCCCTTTGCCCCTGCCGACCGTCGTAGGGGTCTTCGGGATCCAATAGGTGTCATTTTTCCCTGACACCATTAGTAGTAGTTCGTTGGTTGGTTTCGATTTTTGATTCAGTTGCTGTGCTGCTACCGTCCAATATTCACGTGTGATTGTTTCTAGAATAAATAAAGGAGGTAGTACTTACTATGGGAAAGGTCAAGTGATGGTTGCTTCTCCCGAGCAACTTATTACTCTGGGAATATTGGAGTACCAGCGGATTCAACGAAGAGAGAAATGATGGTTGCTTCATCCAAGCAACTTACTGTGGCGAAGTTGGGGCTCTGTGATTTGACTGCTCACTAGTCATTATTACTGCGGCACAATGACTGGGGTGAATAATCCCTGTAGTTGCGCACTCAATATTACTGCATGGCAGGTGGAGCCGGATGAAGGATGTCCCACATGTTGGTGAAACAAAGTTGAATTGTTTCTGGAATTGCTATCAATCCTCCAGGATTTGTTTATATGCACGCATAATTTTCCAGCATAATGAAATTGTACTGTGATGCTATGAAGGTTTCAACTTTGGTTCCCGCAGGAAAAAAAGGTTTCAGCTTACGATTCATGTCTCCTCTTGCCTCAAGATTGTCTCGTTACAACATTCCATCAAATACAAATGAAACTGCCATGGCTGCTAATGCATCTCAATGGGTTGCAGATCAGCGCCAATATTCACAGCACAACTTAAGATAAAGTTGTGAGAAGGTGTTAAAATAAAGAAAAATATATAATTGATCGATGTTGTTCATAGGCATGGCTCCATTTCCTGGGCACCGTGTTCATTGGTTGACAGCTAGTTTCACCTAGCTCTGTAGCAAAAAAAGAGGTGTATGGAGGACATCACAATCCGATCATTTTCTGCAGCTCCACTAAAATCGAGTTGATCATCCCTGTTTGAAAAGATATTCAGTGAGTGTGATTACAATAATAGTGGAACTAGATGATGAAACATAACACACACAAATAGAAGCCGATCACCTCTGTGATCTCTCTTTACGACTAACTACTTGTTGGACAAGATTAGGCACGGAGTTGGATAGCAAAACTAATCTCCCTTTCTGCAGTCCCATAGAAATGTAAAAATGTTGCCCGTGTGACATTTTGGTGGAACTGCACAAAGCACTCTAAAGAAAAAAAGTGATTTGTGTAGTTCACCAAAAGGTCGCAATAGCAACGAGGTGAAATTGATAGCCCTGTTTGCAAAAGGTGGTAGAAAGGAAACCATTACTGCCCAATAACACGAGTTGAAGACACATACGCCGAAAAAAAGAAGCATATTCCATGTAAATGAGGGAAAGATAGTAGCATGGTGGTTTATCAAAAACGGTTTGAGGACGAGATTGCGAGATGGAAAGTACGCCGGCCGAGATACGTTTTAAGCAAACAACTAAAAAGATCTACATGGAGGATTTTCCACATGCCGCAACGTGGGAAGATGGGCAGTGGAGCAAGGCCAAAGGAAGCTATACCTGAGGGTCATCAAGATGTAACTAGGAGGACGCCGGCAGCCGGGATCTGCCCATACTGCGGCAGAGAGCAAGTGGCGAAGGCCCTACCGCGCGGGAGCTTGGTCAGAGAGAACGGCGGGTACCGCAGATCGGGACGTGTTGCCTCAATGCCGTCGAACGGAGAAACGATGCACATCCTCCTTTCCGCCGGTGGACGGGATGCGGCCGGATCAGTGACCAACGGTAGAGAGGCCACCGCCACCTTGTGTGAGATAGTGTGACGAGAGACAAACCCCGGCAGGCAGGCTCCATTGTATATAGTGGAGCGGATTTTTCTTTTTTCCTGACGACAATCATTTTATATTGTGTACGTGCCATTGAGGAATATAACTTTATTTAATACTAACGCATAAAGTCGAACTTTGTTCCGTCTATGCGTGGTACACGACCCTACTTCGGGTAAACAACCACTACACGCATCAAATTATCACATGGGCTGCCTTTTCGTACAGAAATGAACTCCATCGTGTACCCGTGCGGGTGTGGCCGGGAACGAGACGTGAGTAAGTGCATCGTGCGTGCACCTCTTCTTTAGGTGCTGGTCCATACATGGGTGGGTGTGAGAGAGATGGTTTGTGCGAAACAGAGACAATGTGTTGATGATATCTCAAACAAAAAATGTAACATACGCAATGTGTGTGAAATAGAGTCATGGATATATCATATATAGAGGGAGCGATCCACGAGAAGAGAGTGGAGGTATCATCGGCGTGAGATATCGATAGAATCAAAAACAGGGATGAACTATGTGGGTACACGATCGATAAAGAGTGCCGTCGATTTTGTGTTTGCCCACGTCAAAGATACAGGGCGTCTTGCCTACTAGAATGTGAGAGGGCAGAGGTGCAGTTTTTCTCTGTGGCATGGATACCTACCTACAACGTTCGACTATCGGTGTGTATGTGTGAGGGGGGGGGAGGGGCAGAGACCTAACTATAGAGAGGTAGATCGACTAGTATATGTCTGGAGAAGGAGAGAGACCTAGCTATGTATTGAGGGAGATCGATCGGCATCCATGCATATGTGTAGCAGAGGAATAAGGTTGGGAGAAAGACAAAGGTAGAGTGTCGGAGGGCTGGTGGTGGAGTTGCTTCACACAAATGGTGGGAGAGGCCCGCTAGACAAACGGAGGGTACAAGTGCAATATCAATAAGAGAGGGGATGTCTGCCTGTCTATGCACGTGCGTGTGAGAGACGGGTCAGGAAGTATGCAAGGATGATGAGGGGGCGATATGGTTGTGGTAAGCAGACGTAACTACATAGGAAGATCAATCGTCGAGTGTCCGAGAAAGGGAGAGACATAACTAGTGAGGTAAGTTGATAGGTGCGTGGGGAAAAAGAATTATAGTCGACCTAGCTATATGTAGGGAGATCGGTACGTATACATGCATGCATGTGTTAGAAGCAAATAAGGTCCAGAGAGACGGACAAGGGGAGAGGGGTGCGGCGAGGAGGTGGTGCGAGAGGCCTACTATGTCGAGGCGGGAGGAGTGTGCGAGTATGAGATTGATGAAAAGAGGGGCGAGAGTGTGCAACTGCGTGGAACCGTATTGGACATAGGGGGCATGGACGGTGAGAAGAGAAGAGGGGAAGTGTGTGTTTGTGGTAGGCACACTTGGCTAGAGAGGTATATCGACTGGTGTGTGCCGGAAAGAAGGAGCCGGGGGGCCTAAACACACCGTCGGTGAACGACCTAAAGAGAAATAACGAATGTGCGCGATGGAGGGGACGCTGGGGGATTGTGAAAGGGGGGGCGGGTGTGTGCATGCACGATAGAAAGTTAGCGCCAGCTAGCTACAAAGAGAAGAGGATTGTGAAGGTGTAAAAGACGAACATAGATAATAATTCATTATAAAAAAGTGGATTCGGATATTTGAAGAAGATATCATAGTGTTTTAAACCGTCACATGCATGAATATAATGGTGATACGCATGGTATGGTTATGAACATGTTATACTACATATAATATATAGAACATTGATTATAATTTGGGATAATGTGTGGCTTTTGCAGCTTAGGGCTAAATACTTGTCATAATGTAGGGGGCGGGGCACTATACTTTGTGTGATAAACACGGTGTAGGTATGGAACATGGTTTAGATTATGAATATCTAGTTAGTACATCAAATGTACTATTATTTGGAATCAACATCAAGTGTATTCAAAAATTTGAATCGAGTTCATATAGTACACATAGTTCATATCTATCTCTATAGTAATCATGTGGTGTGTTGTTAAGGTAATACACGAATGATGGTTTAAGTTGGCAACAATCATGATTGTAGATTCTTATTCAAATAGACAAACTAATTCAAATTTAGTTCGAATTGCAGCAAACTTGTGAAATTTGACTTTTCAACAAATCTATATGCTGTGGACCGAAGAGAGTGCCTAAGTCCAGAGAGATCAAGTGCGCGTGAAGGAGAAAGAGTGACTGTGCAAAAAGAGTGCGTGTGTGAAAGAGAAATGACAACAAATGATTAAATAGAGAGAGTGTGTGTGTCCTATGCAAACATAACACGCATGCATCTCCAAGATAGAAAGCGAGGAGAGGAGATACACCGAGATAGCTAGTGGTCAGTTGTTTGCAACGGAGAGAGACCCCCTATAGCACCTGTCCAATAGAGGTCTAGCCAACAAGGGACAGAGGTCGAGAGGGATGTATGGAGAAGATGGACCCATGGGGAGGGAGAGAGGGTGTGTTTATGATAGAGAGATCCCCTCAAGATCGCGAGGGGACTATATGGGTGGGAGATCGAGGACGAGGTGTTTGTGCAATAGAAAGATGCCCCGAGAGAAATCGAGATAGACCAAGTGAGGGAAAGAGACAATGCGTACGTTTGTGATGGAGACTGAGAAATAGTCATATACATAGGGGGGACTGTGTGTGCCTACAATGGAGTGAGAGACAGTCATACTTAGCTAGGCGTAAGATTGTGTGTGTGTGTGTGTGCGCGCGCATGTGAGATGGAGAGAGAATGAGGGAGAGAGAGAGAGTTTTAGATGGGTCTATCTAGTGCGAGTGAGATATGCATGTGTATGTGTGACCTAGGGAGATGGAGAGTTTGAGAGAGAGAGGGAAGAGCCCCAAGACGGCAGAGTCGTGCACCATAGATATTTAGCTTGGATAGAGAATCATACATTGTGTGCCAGAGAGACCTACACATGGAGTGTGCATGTGAACTAGAAAGACCGACAGAGAGTGAGAGAGACAGAGAGAGAGAGAGAGAGGGAGGGAGAGGGACCGACAAGGTTTGTGTTTGTATGTGTTTGATAGAAATGAAGATTGTCGGCTAGATAGAAAACAGGAGTCCATGGGAGGGGGAGGTCATGTTTATGCATCGAAGACTGATATATACCATGTTGCGATATAAATTTACATTCAAATATTTGAATTGGAGAACATGGTGTCTGCAATCCACACATGAACGGAGATATGCGTATCAAACAAGTTCATTCATTTGACTTTCAACATGTTCATAGAGTACTATAATACAACATGCTACTCAATTGAGGTGTTCCATTTTGGATTTAGTCCACTATTTTGACCGAGTGAAGGAGCTATTTCATTGAATCGTGATATTTCATTTTGGGTTTAATTCCCGTTTTTTGAGTGGGTCAACTATTTATCATATAGTAAATTGTTAGCAATGACCATGTAAAAACACATTAGTCCCGAGCATCATCTCACCATCTAAAAAAGAAGTGGCAAGATAATATTTCAAAATTTGATTCGAATCGACTTGGTAAGGTAGACGTGGATGCTCGTTCTCCCAGATATTGAACGAACTGCTCAACACCCTCTGCTCGGTGGAATTCGCCTGAGCAAATAAATGGGAGATGCGAAATTATCGGCCTATGTGGGACATGGATCAATTGGCCCGTTGTACATCGTGGATAGGTTTGTAACTTCATCCAAGCACGCCCTCTCCTCGGCCAAACTGACAGGTGCCGATTAATTCATAAACAATGGGTGGCAAAACACCCTCCCCTCGGCCGAAATGGCAGGCGCCGAATAATTCATAAACCATGGGCCGCAAAACACCCTCTCCTCGGCCGAAATCGCTCGCGCCGACTATTTCAAAACATGCTCTCCTCGCCCGAAATCACTGGCTCACACTATTTGGGAGAAGCAAAGTTACCCTACTATCCCTAACCCTCAAGACATAGACCCAAGCCCAGAAGCCGAAAGGCAGGGGTAGAACTGTAGCTTCCCCCACATTTCAGACAAATGCGTCCTTAAGACATGGTTCCCCCTCCCAATTTCCCATTCATACAGCATGGGCGCCAAATCACCTTCTCCACACCCGCGAAAACTCAGCCCCTCATCCATGGCGCCCCCATCGCACCAAATTCACTGCCGCCCTCCTCCATAATGCCGGAGCCACTGTCTGTTTGCCGTCATGCACTGGGCCGTGTGCCTCTTAATCCGTGCTGCCAAAGCTGCCTCGACAATGATCGCGTGAACCATACTGGAGCCGATTCACCCATGTCGTTGTGCACGGTGCCGGAGCATCTCCAACTCCGGACGCGTGCAGGGCCCCGGTGCTGCTTCCCCGTAGGCGTCCACCATCGTGACATATCTGCTTTCCTGCCACCGAGAGCCAGCACAACCGCGCTAGCCTCACCGACTCAGCAGCTGGAGCTGCCTACTTCACCGGGCCGCAATATAGGTCGTACACTCATCTTAAATCACTTTATTTAGGCGTCAGTCGCCTGAAATTTTATTCTAGGCCAGTCGATTCCCAATGGGAAGCAACACCCCTCGAGGCGGTGGGGCTCCTAGGCTGCCGGTTGGCTGGGGCAACAGTGCATCGGTGTCTATCATAGGGGTGCGGGGGTGCAAGTTCGCTGCGGAAGCAGCACTTAGGTGTCTATCTTAGAGTTGCGTGGGTTGAAGGTACTACCGCCGCCTGATCTGGATGACGACGAGTCTTTGTGGTTTGGCCAGGGGCGGCACAACCATGCCAGTCTGGTGGGGCAGGGCGGGGTTTTGGTCGCAGCCCTCGCGGCCAGGGACGGCGGAGGCAGGTCGCTCTGCTGGTGGTCACTGGCTCTTAGGGGAAGATTCTGAACATTGTCAGCCGGGAGGCACAAGATGGCCGTCCAGCCATCCGGTGTAGATCAGACAGTACAAAAATAAAATAAAATAAAATAGTGTGACCCCAATTTAGTTTTCAATCAACAGACGTGTGACCAGTCTCGTACCTTAGTGTTGATCTCTTAGGGTATTTCTTCAGATTAGAGATATGTGTCGTTCTTAACATTATGTGTTTTCTGCATCTTCAGCTACACCGTCTTCCTTCTCACCGCAGCTGCTCCAACAAGGGAAGCATACACCAGAAGGGATCTATAGTCCCCACTCAACAGTACCCTACCTCAAAGTGCGTTCCTGACAAGGACAGCCACGACAACCGCAGGGCGATCGACAGTCAGCAGATGATGCTCACTTCTATGGATGGCGGCCATATAGGTTGTACCCTCATCTTACATGTGTGCAACATTTATGGATTTGTTATTCATCTATGCATAGAAAATAGATTATCACATGTCATTGTATATTCATGCTGATCTCTTCAGACTATTGTTCAGGAGTTAACGATGTTCCATAGTTCAGATAATATACTTGTTCAGGAGTTAACTTTGCTCCATAGTTATCATTGATCAACCAATGCTATCCCAGAGGCTGGTGATTATACCACTTCTAGTATTACCTATGTTGTTGTTCTTTAATATTTTTGTTTGCCATCTAGTTAATCTCGAGTACAAACAATACATATTCTGTAGCTTTCATCTGTGTTCTCCCTTTAGTTTTTGAGACCCGTTGCTACTATTTAAGTGCAGTCCTACTATTTATGTCGTCTCCTACAGGCACTCATTACATAATATAACTACTAGTTGTCTTCCATGCATGTCAAATATAATTGAACACACTGATATATCCACATGAACCTTGCGGAGCAATGTAACGACCAACAAACTTGACGTCAATGAAACCCAATATGATGGAACAGATAAAGGCAGTTGTTCAGAAGACTTGCAGAAAGATGATGAATCCTGTTCACCCCACAAGGTCCTTGCTCCAACTTGGCCGGTGATATGGGTACATCATGCATATAATGTCCTGGAGTGCATCTACTCTGTTGCAATGCCATGTGCTTAGCCTGCTGCTCATACATGTAAATATGTCCTGCCCTCCTATTTTTCAGTACCTATTCCATTCATGATAACATGTTTTCAAATTCTAGTACTGTCATTCTATTCCGTCACAATGCCATCTACTTAGTTTGGACATCATGCTTCTGAATATCTTATGCATTGTTATTCATCAGTATGTACTCCATCCGTCTACCATACCAGTTTTTTACATTGAAGTGTTGTTCTACTGGTCTGTTGCAATGCCATCTTAGTTTCCCAATCATACACGCATATGTCACCTTCGTATTTTTCTATACCTATTCCGCTATCATACAGTTTTACATTCAACTAGTGTTTTTTTACTTTGTTGTCCTGTTGTATCCCCGGCTCTTACATCATACTCCCTCCATCTGGATTACATGTCGTAGAAATGGATAAAAATGGATATATCTAGAACTGAACTACGGCTAAACACATCCATTTATTTTTGGATGGAGGGAATACATGTCAATATGTCATGCCTTTGTATTCTTCAGGACCTATTCCATCTCTCTGAAGGAAATATGCCCTAGAGGCAATAATAAAGTATTTCCTTATATCATGATAAATGTTTATTATTCATGCTAGAATTGTATTAACCGGAAACATAATACATGTGTGAATACATAGACAAACAGAGTGTCACTAGTATGCCTCTACTTGACTAGCTCGTTGATCAAAGATGGTTATGTTTCCTAGCCATAGACATGAGTTGTCATTTGATTAACGGGATCACATCATTAGGAGAATGATGTGATTGACTTGACCCATTCCGTTAGCTTAGCACTCGATCGTTTAGTATGTTGCTATTGCTTTCTTCATGACTTATACATGTTCCTATGACTATGAGATTATGCAACTCCCGTTTACCGGAGGAACACTTTGTGCGCTACCAAACGTCACAACGTAACTGGGTGATTATAAAGGTGCTCTACAGGTGTCTCCAAAGGTACATGTTGGGTTGGCGTATTTCGAGATTAGGATTTGTCACTCCGATTGTCGGAGAGGTATCTTTGGGCCCACTCAGTAATACACATCACTATAAGCCTTGCAAGCATTGTGACTAATGAGTTAGTTGCGGGATGATGTATAACGGAACGAGTAAAGAGACTTGCCGGTAACGAGATTGAACTAGGTATCGAGATACCGACGATCGAATCTCGGGCAAGTAACATACCGATGACAAAGGGGACAACGTATGTTGTTATGCGGTCTGACCGATAAAGATCTTCGTAGAATATGTAGGAACCAATATGAGCATCCAGGTTCCGCTATTGGTTATTGACCGGAGAGCTGTCTCGATCATGTCTACATAGTTCTCGAACCCGTCGGGTCCGCACGCTTAACGTTACGATGACAGTTATATTATGAGTTTATATGTTTTGATGTACCGAAGGTTGTTCGGAGTCCCAGATGTGATCATGGACATGACGAGGAGTCTCGAAATGGTCGAGACATAAAGATTGATATATTGGAAGCCTATGTTTGGACATCGGAAGTGTTCCGGGTGAAATCGGGATTTTTTCGGAGTACCGGGAGGTTACCGGAACCCCCCGGTAACTTAATGGGCCTTAGTGCGCCTAGGTGGTAGGGAGGAGAGGAGGCCAGGGCAGGGCCGCGCGCCTCTTCCCCCCCCCCAGTCCGAATAGGACAAGGAGAGGGGGGCGGCGCCCCCCTTCCTTCCTCCCCTCCACCTCTTCCCCCTTCCTCTCCTAGTCCAACATGGAAAGGGGGGAGTCCTACTCCCGGTAGGAGTAGGACTCCTCCTGGCGCGCCTCACCTCCTTGGCCGGCGGCCTCCCCCTTGCTCCTTTATATACGGGGGCAGGGGGGCACCTCTAGACACACAATTGATCAACGATCTTTTATCCGTGTGCGGTGCCCCCCTCCACCATATTACACCTCGATAATATCGTTGTGGTGCTTAGGCGAAGCCCTGCGTCGGTAGAACATCATCATCGTCACCATGCCGTCGTGCTAACGAAACTCTCCCTCAACACTCGGCTGGATCGGAGTTCGAGGGACGTCATCGAGCTGAACGTGTGCTGAACTCGGAGGTGTCGTGCGTTCGGTACTTGATCGATCGGATCGTGAAGACGTACGACTACATCAACCACGTTGTGTTAACGCTTCCGCTTTCGGTCTATGAGGGTACGTGGACAACACTCTCCCCTCTCGTTGCTATGCATCACCATGATCTTGCGTGTGCGTAGGAATTTTTTTGAAATTACTACGTTCCCCAACAGTGGCATCCGAGCCTGGTTTTATGCGTTGATGTTATGCACGAGTAGAACACAAGTGAGTTGTGGGCGATATAAGTCATACTGCTTACCAGCATGTCATACTTTGGTTCGGCGGTATTGTGAGATGAAGCGGCCCGGACCGACATTACGCGTACGCTTACGCGAGACTGGTTTCACCGTTGCGAGCACTCGTTGCTTAAAGGTGACCGGCGGGTGTCTGTCTCTCTCACTTTAGTTGAACCGAGTGTGGCTACGCCCGGTCCTTGCAAAGGATAAAACAGCACCAACTTGACAAACTATCGTTGTGGTTTTGATGCGTAGGTAAGAACGGTTCTTGCTAAGCCTGTAGCAGCCATGTAAAACTTGCAACAACAAAGTATAGGACGTCTAACTTGTTTTTGCAGGGCATGTTGTGATGTGATATGGTCAAGACATGATGCTATATTTTATTGTATGAGATGATCATGTTTTGTAACCGAGTTATCGGCAACTGGCAGGAGCCATATGGTTGTCGCTTTATTGTATGCAATGCAATCGCCATGTAATTGTTTTACTTTATCACTAAGCGGTAGCGATAGTCGTAAAAGCAATAGTTGGCGAGACGACAACGATACTACGATGGAGATCAAGGTGTCGCGCCGGTGACGATGGTGATCATGACGGTGCTTCGGAGATGGAGATCACAAGCACAAGATGATGATGGCCATATCATATCACTTATATTGATTGCATGTGATGTTTATCTTTTATGCATCTTATCTTGCTTTGATTGACGGTAGCATTATAAGATGATCTCTCACTAAAATTTCAAGATAAAAGTGTTCTCCCTGAGTATGCACCGTTGCGAAAGTTCTTCGTGCTGAGACACCACGTGATGATCGGGTGTGATAGGCTCTACGTTCAAATACAACGGGTGCAAAATAGTTGCACACGCGGAATACTCAGGTTAAACTTGACGAGCCTAGCATATGCAGATATGGCCTCGGAACACGGAGACCGAAAGGTCGAGCATGAATCATATAGTAGATATGATCAACATAGTGATGTTCACCATTGAAACTACTCCATCTCACGTGATGATCGGACATGGTTTAGTTGATTTGGATCACGTAATCACTTAGATGATTAGAGGGATGTCTATCTAAGTGGGAGTTCTTAAGTAATATGATTAATTGAACTTGAATTTATCATGAACTTAGTACCTGATAGTATCTTGCTTGTCTATGTTAATTGTAGATAGATGGCCCGTGTTGTTGTTCCGTTGAATTTTAATGCGTTCCTTGAGAAAGCAAAGTTGAAAGATGATGGTAGCAATTACACGGACTGGGTCCGTAACTTGACGATTATGCCCTAGAGGCAATAATAAAGTTATTATTTATTTCCTTATTTCATGATAAATGTTTATTATTCATGCTAGAATTGTATTAACCGGAAACATAATACATGTGTGAATACATAGACAAATAGAGTGTCACTAGTATGCCTCTACTTGACTAGCTCGTTGATCAAAGATGATTATGTTGCCTAGCCACAGACATGAGTTGTCATTTGATTAACGGGATCACATCATTAGGAGAATGATGTGATTGACTTGACCCATTCCGTTAGCTTAGCACTCGATCGTTTAGTATGTTGCTATTGCTTTCTTCATGACTTATACATGTTCCTATGACTATGAGATTATGCAACTCCCGTTTACCGGAGGAACACTTTGTGCGCTACCAAACATCACAACGTAACTGGGTGATTATAAAGGTGCTCTACAGGTGTCTCCAAAGGTACATGTTGGGTTGGCGTATTTTGAGATTAGGATTTGTCACTCCGATTGTCGGAGAGGTATCTCTGGGCCCACTCAGTAATACACATCACTATAAGCTTTGCAAGCATTGTGACTAATGAGTTAGTTGCGGGATGATGTATTACGGAACGAGTAAAGAGACTTGCCGGTAACGAGATTGAACTAGGTATCGAGATACCGACGATCGAATCTCGGGCAAGTAACATACCGATGACAAAGGGGACAACGTATGTTGTTATGCGGTCTGACCGATAAAGATCTTCGTAGAATATGTAGGAACCAATATGAGCATCTAGGTTCCGCTATTGGTTATTGACCGGAGAGGTGTCTCGGTCATGTCTACATAGTTCTCGAACCCGTAGGGTCCGCACGCTTAACGTTACGATGACAGTTATATTATGAGTTTATATGTTTTGATGTTCCGAAGGTTGTTCGGAGTCCCGGATGTGATCACGGACATGACGAGACTCTCGAAATGGTCGAGACATAAAGATAGATATATTGGAAGCCTATGTTTGGACATCGGAAGTGTTCCGGGTGAAATCGGGATTTTTCCGGAGTACCGGGAGGTTACCGGAACCCCCCGGTAACTTAATGGGCCTTAGTGGGCCTAGGTGGAAGAGAGGAGAGGAGGCCAGGGCAGGGCCGCGCGCCTCTTCCCCCCCCAGTCCGAATAGGACAAGGAGAGGGGGGCGGCGCCCCCCTTCCTTCCTCCCCTCCACCTCTTCCCCCTTCCTCTCCTAGTCCAACATGGAAAGGGGGGAGTCCTACTCCCGGTAGGAGTAGGACTCCTCCTGGCGCGCCTCACCTCCTTGGCCGGCGGCCTCCCCCTTGCTCCTTTATATACGGGGGCAGGGGGGCACCTCTAGACACACAATTGATCAATGATCTTTTATCCGTGTGCGGTGCCCCCCTCCACCATATTACACCTCGATAATATCGTTGCGGTGCTTAGGCGAAGCCCTGCGTCGGTAGAACATCATCATCGTCACCACGCCGTCGTGCTGACGAAACTCTCCCTCAACACTCGGCTGGATCGGAGTTCGAGGGACGTCATCGAGCTGAACGTGTGCTGAACTCGGAGGTGTCGTGCGTTCGGTACTTGATCGGTCGGATCGTGAAGACGTACGACTACATCAACCGCGTTGTGTTAATGCTTCCGCTTTCGGTCTACGAGGGTACGTGGACAACACTCTCCCCTCTCGTTGCTATGCATCACCATGATCTTGCGTGTGCGTAGGAATTTTTTTGAAATTACTACGTTCCCCAACAGTGGCATCCGAGCCTGGTTTTATGCGTTGATGTTATGCACGAGTAGAACACAAGTGAGTTGTGGGCGATATAAGTCATACTCCTTACCAGCATGTCATACTTTGGTTCGGCGGTATTGTGAGATGAAGCGGCCCAGACCGACATTACGCGTACGCTTACGCGAGACTGGTTTCACCGTTGCGAGCACTCGTTGCTTAAAGGTGACCGGCGGGTGTCTGTCTCTCTCACTTTAGTTGAACCGAGTGTGGCTTCGCCCGGTCCTTGCGAAGGTTAAAACAGCACCAACTTGACAAACTATCGTTGTGGTTTTGATGCGTAGGTAAGAACAGTTCTTGCTAAGCCCGTAGCAGCCATGTAAAACTTGCAACAACAAAGTAGAGGACGTCTAACTTGTTTTTGCAGGGCATGTTGTGATGTGATATGGTCAAGACATGATGCTATATTTTATTGTATGAGATGATCATGTTTTGTAACCGAGTTATCGGCAACTGGCAGGAGCCATATGGTTGTCGCTTTATTGTATGCAATGCAATCGCCATGTAATTGTTTTACTTTATCACTAAGCGGTAGCGATAGTCGTAAAAGCAATAGTTGGCGAGACAACAACGATACTACGATGGAGATCAAGGTGTCGCGCCGGTGACGATGGTGATCATGACGGTGCTTCAGAGATGGAGATCACAAGCACAAGATGATGATGGCCATATCATATCACTTATATTGATTGCATGTGATGTTTATCTTTTATGCATCTTATCTTGCTTTGATTGACGGTAGCATTATAAGATGATCTCTCACTAAAATTTGGATCACGTAATCACTTAGATGATTAGAGGGATGTCTATCTAAGTGGGAGTTCTTAAGTAATATGATTAATTGAACTTGAATTTATCATGAACTTAGTACCTGATAGTATCTTGCTTGTCTATGTTAATTGTAGATAGATGGCCCGTGTTGTTGTTCCGTTGAATTTTAATGCGTTCCTTGAGAAAGCAAAGTTGAAAGATGATGGTAGCAATTACACGGACTGGGTCCGTAACTTGAGGATTATCCTCATTGCTGCACAGAAGAATTACGTCCTGGAAGCACCACTGGGTGCCAGGCCTGCTGCAACAGCAACACCAGAAGTTATGAACATCTGGCAGAGCAAAGCTGATGACTACTCGATAGTTCAGTGGGCCATGCTTTACGGCTTACAACCGGGTCTTCAACGACGTTTTGAATGTCATGGAGCATATGAGATGTTCCAGGAGTTGAAGTTAATATTTCAAGCAAATTCCCGGATTGAGAGATATGAAGTCTCCAATAAGTTCTACAGCTGCAAGATGGAAGAGAATAGTTCTGTCAGTGAGCATATACTCAAAATGTCTGGGTATAATAATCACTTGATTCAACTGGGAGTTAATCTTCCAGATGATAGCGTCATTGACAGAATTCTTCAATCACTGCCACCAAGCTACAAGAGCTTCGTGATGAACTATAACATGCAAGGGATGAATAAGACAATTCCCGAGCTCTTCGCAATGCTAAAGGCAGCGGAGGTAGAAATCAAAAAGGAGCATCAAGTGTTGATGGTCAATAAGACCACTAGTTTCAAGAAAAAGGGCAAAGGGAAGAAGGAGGGGAACTTCAAGAAGAACAGCAAGCAAGTTGCTGTTCAGGAGAAGAAACCCAAGTCTAGACCTAAGCCTGAAACTAAGTGCTTCTACTGCAAGCAGACTGGTCACTGGAAGCGGAACTGCCCCACGTATTTGGCGGATAAGAAGGATGGCAAGGTTAACAAAGGTATATGTGATATACATGTTATTGATGTGTACCTTACTAATGCTCGCAGTAGCACCTGGGTATTTGATACTGGTTCTGTTGCTAATATTTGCAACTCGAAACAGGGGCTACGGATTAAGCGAAGATTGGCTAAGGACGAGGTGACGATGCGCGTGGGAAATGGTTCCAAAGTCGATGTGATCGCGGTCGGCACGCTACCTCTACATCTACCTTCGGGATTAGTTTTAGACCTAAATAATTGTTATTTGGTGCCAGCGTTAAGCATGAACTTTATATCTGGATCTTGTTTAATGCGAGACGGTTATTCATTTAAATCAGAGAATAATGGTTGTTCTATTTATATGAATAATATCTTTTATGGTCATGCACCCTTGAAGAGTGGTCTATTTTTAATGAATCTCGATAGTAGTGACACACATATTCATAATGTCGAAGCCAAAAGATGCAGAGTTGATAATCATAGTGCAACTTATTTGTGGCACTGTCGTTTAGGTCATATCCGATGTAAAGCGCATGAAGAAACTCCATAATGATGGACTTTTGGAATCACTTGATTATGAATCACTTGGTACTTGCGAACCGTGCCTCATGGGCAAGATGACTAAAACACCGTTCTCCGGAACTATGGAGAGAGCAACAGATTTAGTGGAAATCATACATATAGATGTATGTGGTCTGATGAATATTGAGGCTCGTGGCGGATATCGTTATTTTCTCACCTTCACAGATGATTTGAGCAGATATGGGTATATCTACTTAATGAAACATAAGTCTGAAACATTTGAAAAGTTCAAAGAATTTCAGAGCAAAGTTGAAAATCATCGTAACAGCAAAATAAAGTTTCTATGATCAGATCGTGGAGGAGAATATTTGAGTTACGAGTTTGGCCTACATTTGAAACAATGCGGAATAGTTTCGCAACTCACGCCACCCGGAACACCACAGCGTAATGGTGTGTCCAAACGTCGTAATCGTACTTTACTAGATATGGTGCGATCTATGATGTCTCTTACTGATTTACCGCTATCGTTTTGGGATTATGCTTTAGAGATGGCTGCATTCACTCTAAATAGGGCACCATCAAAATCCGTTGAAACGACAGCTTATGAACTATGGTTTGGCACGAAACCAAAGTTGTCGTATCTTAAAGTTTGGGGTTGCGATGCTTATGTGAAGAAACTTCAACCTGATCAGCTCGAACCTAAATCGGAGAAATGTGTCTTCATAGGATACCCAAAGGAAACTGTTGGGTACACCTTCTATCACAGATCCGAAGGCAAGACATTCTTGCTAAGAATGGATCCTTTCTAGAGAAGGAGTTTCTCTCGAAAGAAGTGAGTGGGAGGAAAGTAGAACTTGATGAGGTAACTGTACCTGCTCCCTTATTGGAAAGTAGATCATCACAGAAACCAGTTTCTGTGACACCTACACCAATTAGTGGGGAAGTTAATGATAATGATCATGAAACTTCAGATCAAGTTATTACTGAACCTCGTAGGTCAACCAGATTAAGATCCGCACCAGAGTGGTACGGTAATCCTGTTCTGAAAGTTATGTTACTAGACCATGACGAACCTACGAACTATGAAGAAGCGATGGTGAGCCCAGATTCCGAAAAATGGCTTGAAGCCATGAAATCTGAGATGGGATCCATGTATGAGAACAAAGTGTGGACTTTGGTTGACTTGCCCGATGATTGGCAAGCCATTGAAAATAAATGGATCTTCAAGAAGAAGACTGACGCTGACGGTAATGTTACTGTCTATAAAGCTCGACTTGTTGCAAAAGGTTTTCGACAAGTTCAAGGGATTGACTACGATGAGACTTTCTCACCCGTAGCGATGCTCAAGTCTGTCCGAATCATGTTAGCAATTGCCGCATTTTATGATTATGAAATTTGGCAAATGGATGTCAAAACTGCATTCCTGAATGGATTTCTGGAAGAAGAGTTGTATATGATGCAACCGGAAGGTTTTGTCGATCAAAAGGGAGCTAACAAAGTGTGCAAGCTCCAGCGATCCATTTATGGACTGGTGCAAGCCTCTCGGAGTTGGAATAAACGCTTTGATAGTGTGATCAAAGCATTTGGTTTTATACAGACTTTTGGAGAAGCCTGTATTTACAAGAAAGTGAGTGGGAGCTCAGTAGCATTTCTAATATTATATGTGGATGACATATTGCTGATTGGAAATGATATAGAATTTCTGGATAGCATAAAGGGATACTTGAATAAGAGTTTTTCAATGAAAGACCTCGATGAAGCTGCATATATATTAGGCATCAAGATCTATAGAGATAGATCAAGACGCTTAATTGGTTCACAAAGCACATACCTTGACAAAGTTTTGAAGAAGTTCAAAATGGATCAAGCAAAGAAAGGGTTCTTGCCTGTACTACAAGGTGTGAGATTGAGTAAGACTCAATGCCCGACCACTGCAGAAGATAGAGAGAAGATGAAAGATGTTCCCTATGCTTCAGCCATAGGCTCTATCATGTATGCAATGTTGTGTACCAGACCTGATGTGTGCCTTGCTATAAGTTTAGCAGGGAGGTACCAAAGTAATCCAGGAGTGGATCACTGGACAGCGGTCAAGAACATCCTGAAATACCTGAAAAGGACTAAGGATATGTTTCTCGTTTATGGAGGTGACAAAGAGCTCATCGTAAATGGTTACGTTGATGCAAGCTTTGACACTGATCCGGACGATTCTAAATCGCAAACCGGATACGTATTTACATTGAACGGTGGAGCTGTCAGTTGGTGCAGTTCTAAGCAAAGTGTCGTGGCGGGATCTACGTGTGAAGCGGAGTACATAGCTGCTTCGGAAGCAGCAAATGAAGGAGTCTGGATGAAGGAGTTCATATCCGATCTAGGTGTCATACCTAGTGCATCGGGACCAATGAAAATCTTTTGTGACAATACTGGTGCAATTGCCTTAGCAAAGGAATCCAGATTTCACAAGAGAACCAAGCACATCAAAAGACGCTTCAATTCCATCCGAGATTTAGTCCAGGTGGGAGACATAGAAATTTGCAAGATACATACGGATCTGAATGTTGCATACCCGTTGACTAAGCCTCTTCCACTAGCAAAACATGATCAGCACCAAGACTCCATGGGTGTAAGAATCATTACTGTGTAATCTAGATTATTGACTCGAGTGCAAGTGGAGACTGAAGGAAATATGCCCTAGAGGCAATAATAAAGTCATTATTTATTTCCTTATATCATGATAAATGTTTATTATTCATGCTAGAATTGTATTAACCGGAAACATAATACATGTGTGAATACATAGACAAACAGAGTGTCACTAGTATGCCTCTACTTGACTAGGCCTTGATCAAAGATGGTTATGTTTCCTAGCCATAGACATGAGTTGTCATTTGATCGGACATGGTTTAGTTGATTTGGATCACGTAAACCCCCCCCCCTTCCTTCCTCCCCTCCACCTCTTCCCCCCTTCCTCTCCTAGTACAACATGGAAAGGGGGGATTCCTACTCCCGGTAGGAGTAGGACTCCTCCTGGCGTGCCTCACCTCCTTGGCCGATGGCCTCCCCCTTGCTCCTTTATATACGGGGGCAGGGGGCACCTCTAGACACACAATTGATCAATGATCTTTTAGCCATGGGCGGTGCCCCCTCCACCATATTACACCTCGATAATATCGTTGCGGTGCTTAGGAGAAGCCCTGCGTCGGTAGAACATCATCATCGTCACCACGCCGTCGTGCTGACGAAACTCTCCCTCAACACTCGGCTGGATCGGAGTTCAAGGGACGTCATCGAGCTGAACGTGTGCTGAACTCAGAGGTGCCGTGCGTTTGGTACTTGATCGGTCGGATCGTGAAGACGTACGACTACATCAACCGCGTTGTGTTAACGCTTCCGCTTTCGGTCTACGAGGGTACGTGGACAACACTCTCCCCTCTCGTTGCTATGCATCACCATGATCTTGCGTGTGCGTAGGAATTTTTTTGAAATTACTACGTTCCCCAACACTCTCTGTGATAGCATGTTTTATAATTGAAGCACCATTCTTCTATATAAGGCATGCAAGGGGAAGAAGGCTATGTTAGAATCTGAAGGGCTACAAACAAGGTCTTTGCAAAAGATCCAAACGCTAGGAGACAGTAAACCAACTCCAGTGTTCATAGATACTGCTCCAGCACAGAGAAACCCAACTGCTCCTAATAATAAGCAGATTTCAGTGGCCAAAGAACTAGTCCGCTCCAGTCCAGCAAAAATATGTCAACTCCTTTCTAAGTAGTGTATGCGTATCCTCGCATCATGAAATTTTATAGCATTCCGATCATATTTTCTACATGTTTCTTACCCATCTCTCTTTTAGAAAATAAGCTTAATGGATAGAAGACTTTCTAAACTGTGATTGTGTTCGAGGAAAGTATCTTGCGGGAATTCTCTATGCTCCAATGCTGATGTAAGTACCTATTGTATATCACTATATTTTTACATCAGCTTGTATTTTATTAATCGACGTGAATCCAACCTTTATCTGATCAACATTTACTTCTATCAAAATGTATAATTAAAGGCGACAATGTTGATCTTAGTAAGGAAAACTGCAAGGTAGTTTTGCATACTGAGCTGCATGAGTGTACTATCTCATATCATACACATTACTAAATTGTAGTGTTGTGGTTTGGTTGCCCAATCATTCATTGTGTCAATGTTGCTTTCCTATTACCTTACCTGGCTGATGATAGCTGTGCCATATTGAGTTAATTTGGTGCAGGCTGGTTTGGTCTAGTTGCCCAAATGTTCATTGTGTCAATGTTGCTTTCCTATTATTTGACCTGGCCAATGATAGCAATGCTAGTGTGTTAATTTGGTGCAGGCTGCTGAAGATAAGAAGACAAACTCTGAAAATAGCAAGGCAACCCATTGTTTCTTTTCAATAAATCTAGGGCAGGCAATATGGCAATAACTCTTGATTAATTTGTTCGGTTCCCCTCCTAATTTGTGTTATGATGTAGTGGTAGAGACACTCTCTACTATCAATAATACAAGCCTGCCAAAATCGCCATCTGAATCTGTTCAGTTTCCTTTGTCTTGAATCCAACAGAAAAATGTATGTTTGTGAAACAATTACTGGCTAAAGCAATGATGGAATCATGGAGGAATCAGAGGTGCGCATTCTTGTGCAACAACAACCGATCAATGTTTCCAAAGACAGTGTAGTAAAGAAGGAAGAACTTACTCACATGCTTAAGGGTGTCATCCGCACTGAGGTTGCAGATTATGAGGTTGTAGATTGTTAAGTTCTGTTCATTTATTTGCACTGGCATAATCTTTCATTGCCCAGTGGATGTAATTTCCTGTAATGTATGCTAGATGTGCTACATTTTTTCCTGAATGCCGTACATTTGCTTAGCGCGCCTCGCATTCCAGCTAACTGGTTGCTAGGAAGCCAAAAAAGTAGTGAAATTAATATCTCGCACGAACCATCGTGGGCCCTATATGAAGGATAGCGGCGCACTGCCCTTAATGGGCTCGCAGGGGCCAAAATTCTTTTAGGCCTTTGATTGATCGGTTTTGGTCCTGTCCATAAATGCTCGACTTTGTCTAATTGGGCCTACAGATATGTTCAAACTTTAGTGGGCCCATTAAGTTGATGGGTCGTAACCAGGCTGAAAGCTCTATTGGGCCGCTATATTGGAATGAGCCAACAGTTAATGCTTGCCCCAGTTACCTCTCGGGTCGTTAACAGGCCGAAATCGAAGCGGGCAATAAGTGGGCCCATTCAATTTCATGGGCCATTAACAGGCCGATACTAAGGTCGGGCTATATATGGCCTAATTGTATTGTGGGCCTTTAGCAGGCTGAAAGAGACAGCGGGCTCGTATTGGACCATCAAGAGCAGGGGCCGCCAAGAGGCCGAAAGTCAGGTCGGACTATATATGGCCCAACTGTGTTGTGGGCCTTTAGCAAGCCGAAAGAGAAACTAGGCTGGTATTGGACCATGAAGAGCATGGGTCATTAAGAGACCAAAACTCAGGTCAGACTGCAAATGGCCCAACTCCTTTATGGGCCGTTAACAGGCTGAAAGACATACCGGGCTAGAAATTGGCTCAACACTTAAATGGGTCGCTAAAAGGCCGAAAGACATACATCCTAAAAATTGGCCCATCCCTTGAATGGGCTGTTAATAGGCCAAAACTATGTTGGGCCGATATTGAGCCCAAATATATAGCGGGGTGTTAACGGGCTTGAACTGACAATGGGTTGCTACGGTGTCAAATAGTTAACAGGCTGTTGATGGACGGAATTGGCACATCTCGTATGGGCCGTGGGCCTAAATGGATCAGACACAAGTAGGCCCTATATGGGCCAGCCTGCTAATTTTGACTGGCTGACCTCTTTCACCTAAATGGGCCACTGTTGGGCCTTGCCACGTGGCAACATATCATAGGCAGCTCCCGTACAATGAGTGGATGACATCTGTCCCAACGCTGAGCCGACACGTGGATCCTCCTGCGAATGAGAATTTTACACGTGGAAAATCCCCATTGTTCGGGGTATTAACGGGTTATCGGATCCAAAATGGAACCCGATAGCTTAACGATGACCCATTATGGTGGATGCCACGTGTTGGTTACCCTTGACGAAAACACTTCTATGACGCGCCATTTGTCGTCATGGTAGTGGACACTTCCATGATGATAATTTTGGTATTATCATGGAACACTTCTACGACAGCACATGCATGACTATCTTGATTCTGTCATAAAAACGTCATGGATGTACATGCATGACAGAAAATGTGCCTACTGTGACAAACACGTATCATCACAGAAGTGTTTTTTTCTAGTGGTAGTCCATGGAGGAATCTCTACAAAGACTTATATTTAGGAACATAGAGAGTACTTATTAAAGAAGATAGAAGAGGAACATGCTAAAGAAGAGCAAGCAGATTTTCGATAAAAAAATCTTCATTGCCCACACATGATGAACCAGAGCGCATAAAGAATGCAACTCCCCGCTGTCTCTCTATATGTGGCGCATGTACTTTTCAAAAGTAAAGTAGGAACTTTAGCACACCAATTAAATGTTCTCTGTTTTAGTAATATCAACATCATATCAGATTCGTATTTGAGCAACAAATTTTGGAATTATGAGTGGCATGTTGTTTGGCTCGATGGGTTGAGGAGCAGTGCTAGGTCACCTTGAAGCACCTAGGATGATGGTACTGAATATAAAGGGAATGTCCACATGCAGGTAGCCCGACTTTCGTCATTTGGATCAGTCGACCATTTTAGGCAGTTGGATGAAGATCCTACGTCTCCTAACCCTTCTTCTTCGTCGCCTCTTATGCCTCCCCTACAGACCACCGCATGGGGTGCCGACTGAACCACCAGCCTCCGCCCCCGCCCCCGCCCTCCCCTGAAACGCCCGCCACCGCCGGTTTTCCGCCACCCCCGACCATCCCTCTAGCCCCCCTCCCCACACCCGCGTCCAGTTTTTCCTCTAGCGAGGCCCCGCCACTGCCCGACGGCCGCTTCCCACAACCAGCATCCCCACCTGACACCCTAAGATAGATAATGGGTCAGCCCTCCGGCGAGCCCCTTCCTTCCCTCCGGTGAACTCCGACGAACTCTCAAAAATCCACTGACACCAAATTGAAATTTAGTCGACTGTCATTTAGCTAATGTGGAATATAAAATAGGAAAACCATAAGCATTGCGAGCATAGTGTTGAGCGTGCCATGGCGGATCTGAAGGTGCAAATCAGACAAAGGCAACTTAGCAACGAATGTATGCTTAACTAACAAGTAAGATTGTAAGTGATGGAAAAGAAATCACAGTAAAGCAGTGGCGATCTATTTTGTTACTGAGATAAATAACTTGAGTAGATATGAAAGAGTACTGCCTCTGGTGCGGCGTCGTGTAAGCATCTGCTGAGATGTTGAGGGTGCTGCAGTATAGATGGTTGTCGATGGCGTGGAAGCAGATCTAGGAGGGCAGAAGGTGGCGGTGGTGGAAATATCTAGGCGCGATGGATGAGACGGTCATAGGAGCGGCCCCGGCAAGGTGGACGATGGCGCGGATGAAGTGAGAGCACACGATGCAAGGATCCTGGTTCAAAGCCGTGAATGAGAGAGGTCGATCTCTTGTAATGGACTAATGCGTCAGGGCATCATCTGCGGCATGGTGGAGGAGGACGGTAGTGCTGGGGTGGAGAGGTGTTTTGGCACCCACGAAGTACGAATTGGGAAATTGAGGGAGATAGGTAGGGGGAACCATGTCTTTGGGACGTGCTTGTCTCAAATGCATGGAAAGTTACAAACTTAGCCCCCATTTAAATTTCAGACATCATAGCAATATTGGTCGGTTGGGGATAGGGCGGTAATCTCGCATACACCAAATATTTGCCGAGGAGAGTTTGTTTTGGCGCCCACCGTGTATGAATTGGGGTGAGAGGTGATTTTGGCCGAGGAGACACTGTGTTTTGGCGCCCACCGTGTATGAATCTGGGTGAGAGGCGGTTATGTCATGTTTGAGTGAAAATAGAAACCTGCCCCTATCTACACCTATACAAATCGAGCCAATAGGTTCTGCGTGTCAGTGATAGGCAGTAATTTTCATCTCCCAAAATTTGGTTTCGGGTGGCCGAGCAGGGACAGCGTGTTTTTCCACTTCGTTCGAAATGTTGGAGAAAAAGCTTGCAGGTTTACCGTGACAACTCAATTCGAATCCATTTTGTATTCTTTTTTTGGGCAGGATTCATTTTGTATTCGAATACAAATCTATATACATCATTCATACGTATATATACTTTCAAAAGCCAACACCCTTTATACATAAATACGGTTTACAAATGCCATGATCTCATATTCATAAGGCTGAATCCATCTTAATTTGAATTCAAATATTTGAACCACTTTATGTTGAAATCTAGTGTATGCATTCCTCGCTAACCAGATCCTATTAATATGTGTTTCATGCAGATTTTTTAACTTCTCAAACATGTATAATGTGTTTGACACATGCACAATATAGTGTAGTCCCATTTATACATGAATTGCATAAGCCATGCATTGTCTTTAATTAAAAAAATCTATGGATCACTAATATTGATAAACTAAATAACATTGCATATATCCCCGAATTCAAATGAATATGCATGTTTGAAAGCCCAATTTTCGTTATGATATTATTGATGTCCTGATCTCTAATTTAAATATTTGAATCCCCTTTAATCCAGATATTTCGTCTCATATAGCTATCAGTCACGCCCTTATATATCTATCTAGACCCGTACGCCTTCACCATATCTCGGGTGTGTCTTGTGCTACTTGTATGTTGAGTAACAGTCTTTTTTCTTCATAACACTCTAACAGTACGCTCTCCCTTGACCTTCACTCTATCTCTCTCTGAGTATATCTCACTCCCTGCTATGTCTCTCTAACAAAAATTCTTCCTGTGAAATCTCTTTCTCTCACACAAACACAAACTTCATCTCCCAGGGTCTCATTTCTCTTTGCTATTCCTCTGTATGCCGCTCACACACACCCTCTCACTCTAGAGATGTCTTGCGCTCCCTATGTCTCAATAGGTACGACTCTCCCTCTTAAATATCTATCTCTCGCACTCAAACACAAACTCCCTCTCCCAGGGTCTCATTTCTCTCCACCATTCCCCTATATGCCGCTCACACACACCCTCTCTCCCTAGGGATATATTGTGTTCCCTATGTCTCTCTAGCTACGACTCTCCCTATGAAATCTCTCTCTCTCAAACACGAACTTTGTCTCTCGGGGTCTCATTTCTCTCTAATATTAATTTGTATGTCACTCACATGCACCCTCTCTCTCTCTATCACACACACACACACACAACTCACTCTTCTGATCCACTTGACTATTATCTCTAACAAACACACTAACCGATCTCCCTCTAGCTAGCATATATATCTCTCTATTTTTGTGTTTCTCCATCAACCTTCTTTCTCGGCCGCACTCTTGCTTCCTATCACGTGTATATATATCTTTTTCTCTCTGCATGCACCCTCACTCTCTATCTCTCTCACGCACACATAACTCACCCTTCTAATTCATTCGACTCTTATCTCTAACACCCACACTAGTCGATCTCCCTCTAGCTAGCATCTCTATCTCTCTATTTCTCTCCATCAACCTTATTTCTCGGACGCACTCTTGCTTCTTATCACGCACACTATATCTGTTTCTGTCTACATGCATCTATTGGTCGATCTCTTTTGCACACACATTGTGTCTCGCTCTCTCTGCTCACCATATATGCATGCTCCACCCCACGCCATTCTCTCTTAAAGACAAAAACACACGCCCCATCATCGGGCCTTCTTCCCTCAAGTCTCACATAGATGCACATTGTCATATCGATCCATCTCTCCCATGTTGTTGATCTTATGACTTATGTCTCCTGTCTTTTCATCTCGATCATGCGCGTGTGCACACACACACCTCCACATATATATGTATATGTCTCGCACATGCACGTTCAAGGTCTCATCTCTCTCCATACCTAGTTAATTACCTCCAGCCCCCACCCCACATCGAATCTTTATGTTCTTGTGTGCACATGGCTTCCGTCTGGATGGGTCTCTTCTCTAAAACACACACTCACACTTAACAATCTCCTTCTGGATACCCCTCTATATCCCTTCCCGCGCTCGATATTGGATCGAGAAGCCCCTCGCGCATAGAAAGGGGGCGCAATGAGGCAGGTACAAGATGGGAGAAGAGCAATGATGGCCCCGCGCTGTGCCCATCAGGTATTATGTCAGCCCGGGCAGTTGCTGAGGCGTCGTGGAGGAAGTGAGTGCGCCCCGCGCCCCATCGTGCGCCATGCGTCAGGCCAGGCCCGCAGGCGGTTGGGCCCCGCGCCGTTTCACCACCTTCCTTCTTCGCACGCGGAATCGTGCACGTCGCGGGCCTAGGGGCTACTGTCAGGCCCATGGAACTGGGGGTACCCAGGCCCGTCTACCTGCGGCCCAGTGTGCGGCACTACCGAGGGGCCCAAGGAGACCCACCATCAGACCTCACGAGCCAGGCCCTCGCGAGGCCGCAATCACGGGGCGCATGTCAGCAGGAGCCTCACGAGGCTCTCTCATGAGGCGACTTCCCGAGTGTAAGTGCATCTAGTGCCCCTTAGTGATTTTGGTGTATTGAAGACTTATAGGTTAAGGGACTGATGCGTTTGTCAGTGTACACAGGTCTATAAGTCTATGAGGAGTTTGATATTTACAGAGAAAGTTGACCCCTAAAAATGAAGTTCTTCGACTGAAGACTTTCGAGTTCTGTAGTCTTTTTGAAGACTTTGAAAATGAAGAAATTGGTGTGACCCTGAAGACTTGGATTTCATGCGAGGAACATGAAGCGTGAAGACTTTTGATTTCGTAGTTTCATTTTCTCTTTCTTGAGTCATAGGAAACACCGTACTGTTAAAGGGGGTCGAGGAAATACTAAGGAAAAATTTCCAAGTGATGCTCAACTCAAAATCCTACTCCTACCAATCCTTTCGAGTGAAGCCATTGGAAATTTCATGCAGTTCAGTCAATTTCATCAGCGATAGAGACGAAGTTCTTCTGGTCTCTGAGGAATTTGTTCTGACTAAGGAGTTAGAAGTTCTCCAGTGAAGAATGCCTACAAGTGAGGAACATGATAGCCCTGAGGAATTTGATAGTCAAATTTCTGACCGTTGCTGTGCTACGCGCCAGCTGTCCCAAAATATCTACCCACCTAACGGTCATATCATTGAAGGGCATTTATGTCTTATCATGTCGGGCTGCTCCCTAGGCTATAAATAGCCGCCTGCTACAACCACTAGCTGGTTGGCTGCTCCGAGAGAAACTGACACTTGTCATTTGAGAGCATCCCATCCTCCGAGGACTTTGAGCGAAAATCATCGAGTGAGGAAAACCCAAACCCAAACACCTACAAACCCAAAGTGATTGAGCATCACTAAAGAGATTGACCCTGCGTGGATCCGACGCTTGTTACCTTTGAAGACTATGCATCTTCCAGACGGTTAGGCGTCATAGCCTAGAGCATCCAAGAGGAAATTGTGGATCACCAAGTGACCGAGTTTGTGAAGGTTTGGAAGTCACCTGAAGACTTACCACGAGTGATTGGGCGAGGTCTGTGTGACCTTAGCTCAAGGAGAATACAGTGAGGACTGTGTGTCCGGGACTGTGTGTCCTCAGGTTTAAATACCTAGCCGCTCCAACTAGACGTACAACTGTCACAGCAATTGGAACTGGTCTACCAAATCTTTGTCTTCACCAAGCCAACTGGTTCTATTTCCTCATCTCTTTCACTTCCTCATTACTGTGTTGTGTGTTGGTTCATATCTTGTCGGTGGACAAAAGTAGGGGCACACCTTTGTACCCCTTTACTTGTGCACAAGCAGTCGGAGCCGCGCGCCACGGCCACACTAAGCAGGGCAGAGGAGGGGAGCCGGAGAGAAGCCGAAGCACAAGATGGCCAAGGCAACGCCAAGACCAAAGATACCAAAGAGCGAGAGGGCGAGGTGGACTCCCCCGGCAAGGCCCTTGCCGGGGCAGCCTCCGCGGCCCCGGCAAGAGCCTTGCCTGGGAAACTTGCCCGATGCTAACAGAGCGAGCCACCCTTGAGCCCACGGGTTCCAACTCAACTAACCATGTTGGAGTAATTGGCCACGGATACCCTGAAGACGGCGAGACAATAATTCAAGACATCGGGGCTAGCAAAGCCCCTCAGTCCGACTGCCCGGCTACTCCTGCCAGCTCCCTGTCCGACTGCTCTGCCCGGCCGGCTGTTGACTGCCGACTGCACCAACCAGCCGGCTGTCGACTGCAGCCCGACCCGACACCGACAAGACCCCGACGAGACGGCCATACCGCGGACGAGACAGCTGTACCGCGACGCCATCATGTACAGTGTCACTTGTCCCTGGGCACTATTTATGAAGTGACCCAGGGGACAAGTGTGACACCCCACCATGCCTAGCTACCATACCTACCTTTCTTAGATCCTAAGCTACCCCTCAAGCCTATATATATGAGCATCCATCCGTCCATCCAGGATGGACTCACACTCCCACACACACACGCATGCATCCATGCCCACTCACGGTGGAGCTCTCTCATGCCCACTTGCTAGCTAGCTCATACACATATATGAGACATATACAAAGCCAGATGCCTATGGCACTGAGCTCAGATACAGCTCCAGGAGCACTCTGTACTACAGATATACCACATATACTCAGACATGCAGGAGTAGGGGTATTATCTCTCTGGAGAGCCCCAAACCTGGGTAAACTAGCGCGTGCTACTCGCATACCCGCTCCCGGTCCTATCAGCAGCAGTCTTACCCTCACACTAAGCCCTTGTGGCATCTGTCGCCTCGCACCCTCCCCGTGAGAATACCACGACAGTTGGCGCCCACCATGGTGTGGTACTACTACTATGCTACCACACTGCTGCTGGTTTCGCTGTCCGGGCGGGACCATTTTCGTCTTCACCGCCACGGCGTCGCGCCGTCTCTCTGATAGCGGTCGGGGGCTCAACGTCGACATGCCCCCGGAGTGGCCGCGAGGGGCGGCACGCCCTCGCCGTCGGCTTCGCCATCTTCGTCGTCACCGCGGCGTCGCCGTCGTCTCTCCGGTGGCGCTCGGGGGCTCGACATCGACGCGACCCCGGAACGGCTGCTAGGGGCGGCGCGTCCTCGCCGTCAGCCTCTTCGTCACCACCGTTGCGACGCTGGCCATCCGTCCACGCGCGTGTCGCGCGCGGGGCCTCACTTCGGTCGGCCGTGTCCATCCACGCGCCGCTTGCGTCTGCTCCTCTCCGCGCTGCGCCTTGCTCTGGCCGGAACGCGCTTTCGCTCCTCCATATTTTGTCTATACAAGCTAGCTAGATGCAAGTCAAACCATGGTCAAACACTATCATACACTACCCAGACAATGGTTATACATTAGCCAGATACTAGTTGGGTGGAGTCCGTACATTGATCAGATAATATCCAGACAATGGCCAGATAGTGGCCATACACCAAGCTCGACCTCGGCTCCACTCGCGGTCGTTGCTCGTCGTCCTGCGCCAGCCGCTCTCCGCCGCTATAGCTGCTAAGCTCCACCGCGCTGGCCTCCTGCTCCATCGCTGCTCTGCCATGGCCGCGTTGCTGCGCTGTCCTTCGGTAGGCGAGCTCAGGCCAACGCTGCGCCCTCCTTTTCCCCCAGTGCCCGCTCAGCCCGGGCCTGCTGCTTCGCTCGGCCACGCCGGCTTCGTTCCGCGCCGCGCTCGGCCACCTCCGGCCGGTGCTGCATCCCTCCGCCGTCCTCTACATCGGGTGCTCCTGAGCGCCGCATCCGGCCTCGCCTGGCCTCCGCCGGCTCCGACGCGGGCCGTGTGCGCCGCTCGTCCGCGCCGTTTGCGCCCGCGCGTGGCCGGGTTCACCACCCCCGCCGACTCCGCCCTGCCGCGCCCGCGCCGGGTGCTCCCCCTCTCGCGCGTCGGCCCCGCCGTTCGCCACTGGCCGGGTCCGCCTCCACGCGCACTGGCCAGCTCCCCCGCTCCCTCGCTGCATGGCTGCCGCGTCCCGTCCGCCTGCTGAGCGCGCCTCCCACATCGCCGTCCGCCTGCTGGCCCCCGGCCGCGCCTGGCCGCCTCCGTCTCGCGCGCACACCGGGCCCCCTCCGTCGCGCCCGGCTCCGGCTGCGTCGCGCTTGCCCGGCCTCTCCAGCAGCCGGCTTCACCGCCGTCTGGCCCCGAGCGCCGCGCCGGCTTCGCCTCCGCCGGGTGCGCCCGCAGCCGCCTGCTACGCAGCCGGCCGCCGTCTCCCTCCCGCGCCGCCCGGCTCTATTCGCGCGACCGGCTTCGCCAGCGCCTGGCGGCCGGGTCGTCGCGCCCCTCCGCTCCGCCCTGGTCGCCACCCGGCTCCGGGTGCTCGGCTCGCCATCTGGCTCCCCCGCTGGCCCGCCCGCTGCCTCACCTCCGGGCGCCCGGGTGCGCCTCAGCCGGCTCCCGCTGTTTGCTGCCGCAGCGTGTCGGTGTTGTTCGGGCAGCCGAGAGAAAGAAAGAAAGAAAGTGGCCGGGTGGTGCCGTTCGGCTGCTCGCATGCAGCCGGACAAAGACAAAGAAAGAAAGGGGCCGGGTGGTGGCGTCTGGCTGCTCGCATGCAGTCGGACAAAGAAAAAAAAGAAAGAAAAAGGCCGACTGCCTGCTGCCAAAAAGGAGAAAGAGATGTGCGTTCGACTGCACGCAGCCGACTGGAATTTGCGTCCAACTGCCAGATGCGCGTCCGACTGCCCGCACCAGGCTGAAAATTCCGTCTGACTGCCAGATGTGCGTCTGACCACCTGCTGTGAAGATGGTGCTGACTATCCAACCGGATGAAAAAGAAATGTCCGTCCGGCTGCCCACAGCCGGACAAAGAAAAGAAGAAAAAAGAATCAACCTCAACAAAGAAGACAAAATAGTCGTCGGGAGATCCGGCCCGACTGCTCAGCAGCCGGCCCGAATCTCGGGGGCTACACCCAGCGGGTGCGCTGACGCGCCCCCGCGAGGAAGAAGACAAAGTAGTTGCCGGGAGATCCGACCCGACTGCTCAGCAGTCGGCCCGAATCTCGAGGGCTACACCCAGTGGGTGCGCTGGCGCGCCCCCACGGAAGATTGCAAGAAACAAAAACAAGAAAAGAAAGAAGAAAGAGGGCGCTGCCAGACGCCTCGCCACCTGGCCAGCTGTGCCAGGCCGGCTTGGCTGCGTTTTGCTTGCCGCCTGGCCGGTCAGGCCCGACCGGCTGGACCCTCCTCGAGCGCCTAGAGGCTCGAGGGCTACACCCAGCGGGTGCGCCGACGCGCTCCGCGAGTGCCGAGCCGCGCCGGCTGTCTTCGACGACCTCTGCCTCGGCTACACGAAAATCAATGTGAGCTCCTAACCCGCATATTTTTTCACCGCGAGAGCACGGATTACCCCGAGCGATGCTCGGGGGCTATCTCCGCATTTTATTACAGTTGCATCACTGTTCGCCCCGGTGCCAGCCAGAGTTGGCCCGGGGGCTGACCGCTTGGCCTGAGACGTTAGTTCCCGCAGACGGCTTAGTAGCGTGCGCGGTACCAAAGGCCCACTCTTAGTCACAGACCGCAGAGCGACTGTCCGGCTAGCAAGAGTGAACGCTGGAGGCCACCCACGCGAAAAACATCCGGGAAGAAAAACGGTTCGGGCAACCCGGCCGTTTCCTTTACAAGTATCTACTCGGTTGAATTCGCTCCCAGAATCTGAGTATTGTACACTCAACTCCGCGGCCCACTCTCAGGCACAGACCGCAGAGCGGCTGCCCGGCAAGCGAGAGCACAAGCCAAAGAGCGGAGGGAACAAGAAAAAGATTGAAGGGGGCTCGGACGAAACCGAGTCGGCACCCTCCGCATAAAACTTGCAATGATAAAAGCAATCATTTGATATATCTGCGTGGACTAACTTTGTCTTTTTGCATGATCATTCCATGAACACCCACCAAAAAACCTCCGCCCAACTTTGCCAAGTTGCCTGGAGGCTTGGGGGCTACTGTCGGAGTAATTGGCCACGGATACCCCGAAGACGGCGAGACAATAATTCAAGACATCGGGGCTAGCAAAGTCCCTCAGTCCGACTGCCCGGCTGCTCCTGCCGGGTCCCGTCCGACTGCTCTGCCCGGCCGACTGTCGGCTGCCGACTGCACCAACCAGCCGGCTGCCGACTGCAGCCCGACCCGACACCGACAAGACCTCGACGAGACGGCCATACCGCGGACGAGACAGTTGTACCGCGACGCCATCATGTACAGTGTCACTTGTCCCTGGGCACTATTTATGAAGTGACCCAGGGGACAAGTGTGACACCCCACCATGCCTAGCTACCATACCTACCTAGCTTACATCCTAAGCTACTCCTCAAGCCTATATATATGAGCATCCATCCATCCATCCAGGATGGACTCACACTCCCACACACACACACGCATGCATCCATGCCCACTCACGGTGGAGCTCTCTCATGCCCACTTGCTAGCTAGCTCATACACATATATGAGACATATAAAAGCCAGATGCCTATGGCACTGAGCTCAGATACAGCTCCAGGAGCACTCTGTACTACAGATATACCACATATACTCAGACATGCAGGACTAGGGGTATTATCTCTCCGGAGAGCCCCGAACCTGGGTAAATTAGCGCGTGCTACTCGCATACCCGCTCCCGGTCCTATCAGCAGCAGTCTTACCCTCACACTAAGCCCTTGTGGCATCTGTCGCCTCGCACCCCCCCATGAGAATACCACGACAAACCATATTGGTACTAGGGCTCTGGAGGCACCTCCGTGGTAGCATGCAAATCTTTGTCAAGACCATAGAGATATGAGATCAGATGAGAACCAGAAGACGGCGACCCTCGGTGGGATCCTTGCCGAGGAGATCCACAAGACCCCGGCAAGCGCCTTGCCGGGGACGACTGCAACACCACGGCAAGACCCTTGCCGGGCCCCCGGCAAGGCCCTTGCCGAGGTCGTCAGCGGGGCCACAGCCAGGCCCGCGTCGACCAAGACTCCACCGCCGTCCCCAAGCAGCTGCTAGCTCAACCAGCTGGGCAGGCACCTGCGTGGCGACGGGCAGCCTCTACGCCAACTCAGCAAGCACCTGCGTGGTGGCATGCAGATCTTCCTGAAGACCCTACCACCGCGCCACCTCAGCTGCCTGCCTGCCTACATGGCGCCGCATGCACCGCTGGCCTGGGCGCGTGTCGAAGCAAAGCGAGGCAGCAACAGACGGGATTGTCCTCGTTCCCGTCCCCAATAAAGCTAAGGGACACCTAAGCTATGCATTAAATGCGTCTTGTCTTGTAACACGAGCGATAAGCTCGCAGCACTGTAGGCCTTTCCACCTCCTGTGTGCCACTGTGGCAGCCCCTTCCGACTATAAAAGGAGGCCCTTGGCATACTGGAGAGGGATTCGGCTCTTTTGAACTACGCAGCCACCATAGCTAGTTCGAGAGCTCAAGAACTCTCTCAAATACACACCAAAGCAGGACTAGGGTATTACACATCCTCGCGGCCCGAACCTGGGTAACGATCCTTGTGTTGACTGCTAATCCTGCTCTTCTCACAACCCCGTGCCCCGGCAACCGTAGTAGGGATTCTTGTGATCCCATAGGTGTCGTTTCCAACCGACATCTTTGGCGCGCCAGGTAGGGGGCGCAATTGTGAGAATCTAGTCTAATAGTTAGCCTAGCAGTTCTTCATCGCCATGGCCTCTAAAGAAGAAGACGACCAGGAGAAAACTATGCCGCCTGCAAGCGCGAAGGACGCCAGCGCGGCAACAAAAAAGCTAAGTCATCCAGAGCCTTGTGCAATTTCCTTTTATACATGAGTTTATTGTCCTCGGAGATCCTGCCTATGTATGGAAAAACCCGCACGTAAAGGGGCCCTCCCGCAATTGCAACGCCCTTGTTCTGTTTCGAGTCTGCTCAACAACTCAAGCGGCCGCGTCGAGAGTGGCAGGGTAGCCTTCCTCACTAGGCAACGCTCTCGATTCTGACTCGAGTCAAGCTCGACAGGTCAAGCGGCCGCGTTAAGGGCGGTGGGGTGGTTTGCCCGGCAGCAAGCGCACCCGGCAGGCCAATGGGGATCCGTTCTCAAGACGCCGCCCTGGGTTTACGCGCCCGCAAGCCCACCCGGTTAACGTAGGGTGGACATACAAAGGGAAATCGAACAGGAAAATAACATGCTTTGTATCCAGAGTACTGCAGAGTTATATTACATCAAATTGTTGCCGCGGTTCTAACTAAAGATAGAAATTGTCTTGGTCATGAACCTGCAGCGGTGATAAGAAACGGGGTGCCTAATCCCGGCGCTGGCCCTCCACCCTTTGAATTCCGACGATCAGGCTGATGATGGGCACGATACACTCCTTGAGCGGCGCGAGGTCAGTGCCCTCCGGCAAGCTCTCCAACGCGGCGTCGAAGTCAAGGGTGGGGTTCTAGTATGCCACCTCTGTGAGGACCTTGGTCATGGCACCCCGGCAAAGCCTTCGGTTCTCGTCGGCCAGCAAAGCCGCCCTGTTGGAGTGGAACTTCTCCAGGGCCCCGAGAACACCCTCAAAGAACAGGGTCAGCTTGGCGTTGGTAGTCCCGCTGCGCTTTGGGGCATACCTCACATTTGGCATCCCCATGGTAGCCAGCTGCGTGGTGATCCTGCCGGCGACGTCCTCAAGGCGGCTGATCCAGCGATTCTCGCCCTCCACGAAATCCTTGTGGCTGGCGGCTTCGTTCCTCCGCTGCAGCTTCTCGGCCTCCAGATCCTTGGCCAGGGTCTCCTCCCGAGCCTTGGCCTCTGAGAGCATCTCCTCAAGGCCCTCCAGCTTCAGCTTGAGGTCTTTGATGGAGTTGTTGGCCTCGGAGAGCTCCCCGGCCCTGCTGACGGCCGCGCCCTGCGCCTCCGTCAGGGCGCCGTTGACCGTGTCCTTCTCCTGGGACAGCTTCAGGGCCTGCTCCTTCAGCCCGTCCCGCTCCACCTCCAGCTCCTTCAGCTTGCCGGCGTGAACCAGAGCCTGGGCATCGAGCGTCTCCCTGTGCCTCTGCTCCAGCTCTTGGGTCCGCTGCGCGACAAGCTTCTCCACCGCATCGTCCTTGGCGCGGAGTTTGGCGTCGAGGCCCGCCTCGCGTTTGGCGAGGTCCTCCTCTTGGGAGTTCAGCGCGGCCTGATGCTGAGTCCGAGCGGCCTCGGCTACAGCGGCCAAGCCCTCCGCCATCTCCTGGGCCTTCTCGATGTCGGCCAGCTTCATGGTGAGCTCCACATCGCGCTCGGCCAGCTCGCCCTGGGCGGCCTTCAGCTCTTCACTAGCTTGGCGGAACCAAGTCTGCGCCTCGGCGACGCGCACCTTTAGGTCCGCCTCCGCCTTGTCCACCGTTGCCATCATGGACTTGGCCTTGTCCAGGCGGGCGCGGTGGAGCGCCTGGAGCTTCCGGAAATTGGCGCCCATGGCCTGGAGAAGCCGCTCCTCCTGAGAGCCATCGCCACCGGTGCTCGGCTCGTCGACGACCTTGAGCCCGGCGGCGGCAAGCACCTCTTCGTCGAACACCTCTCCCTCGATGGGCGCCCTGGAGCTGGACGCCCCTGGGAGGTGGACGAAGAGGTCGACGGTCACCCTCAGATACCTGCCGGAGCCAGAGGCAGCAGAGGAGGAAGGCTGGTCACCGACTACCTCCTCCTTGGTGGCGGCCTTGCCGGCCTCTCCGGCAGGCCCCTTGCTGGGCTCCCCGGCAGGCCCCTTGGCGGCGTCTTCGGCAGCACCCTTGGCGGACTCCTCGGCAACGACCTTCTCGGCCTCTGCCGCGGCGTCCTTGGCGACGTCCTCGATGATGGCGTCTATGTCCTCCTGGTCTGCCGATGGACGATCTGGACACCAAGAAGGGAATGAGACAAAGCCAAGACCAAGAATCAGCAAGAAAAGAAAAAAGAACGGGGACGAAAGGCGAGCGGCTTACCAGTGCCGGGCTGGGGAGCAGAGGTCCCCTCCCCACCAACATTTGGCACCGAGGCAAAGCCACCAGCGCCCGAGTTCTCCTCCCCCCTCCGTGTGCATGGGCTCAGTGCTTGGCGCCCTTGTCGGGGACGCCCCTCGGGGCCGCGTGGTCGATGGGGGCGGCGTGTTAGGGGTAGCCCTCTGTGGCTCCTCCTGCCGCTGTCCTCCTCCTGTGACTACGGCAAGGTTAGCACTAGGAGATCGTGCCCCCCCCCAACACATGTTGACGAGGGGTGAATGATGAACTTATGCTGGGGGCTGTGCCAGGGGCTGCTGTCCGGGCTGCTCAGCACCACCAGTGGTGCCCTCGAAGTACCCGCCAGGGGCTGGTCGCCTGCCGAGGCTTTAGCCCTCTTCACCCTCTGGGCCAACGTATCCGCATCCCTGCAAAGATGAAAACAAGTCAACACAAGTGGTACAGATTGAGGAGACAGAGATGACAGAAAAGAGCAAGATACTTACTCGTCATCCACCTCTTCCTCTGTTGCTTTCCTCTTCCTCCTTGGGCTGAGGGACCCGAAGTCAAAGGTGACCCCCGCGTCGACGTCTGCCGGAGGAGGGGAGGAGGGCGGAGTCTGCACGCGCTTGGATGAAGAGGAGGCAGATGCTTTCTTCTTCGCCACCGCGGCCTTGACGACCTTCTTCGCCACCGCGACCCTCGTCTGACGCGCGGACTCCTCTGGAGACTTTGGCCGCCGCGCGGACTCCTCTGGAGACTTTGGCCGCCTCGCGGCCTTGACGGGCCGTACCGGCTCGCCGGAAGTGGCCCGCCGCAGGACTCGCCCTCTCCCCATGACCGGAGGGTCAACAGCTTCAGCCTCCTCCTCCGACGGCTCGTCGACCACCTCCTCGACGAGAGGAGCCCCGGTGCCGGCGCTGCTGACCTCCCTAGCGGCCTATGCCCATTGGGCGAGCTCCTTCTCCTCCGCCTCTGCTGCGGCCTTGTCCTCCATGCCACCGGCGCTGCCGGCCTCCTCGGCAAGCTTCGCCTCCATCGCCCTGGCAGCGATGTAGTCCAGCTCTGCCTGGGTGGTGTCCTGGACGAGCCGCAGCTCGGCGGTGACGTACCCCTCGTGCAAGGTGTCGAAGAACTCCTGCACTTGAATTTCCTCCGGCTCGACCCAGCTCGGGTCAAGGCCGTGCGCGCTGAAATCCGGCGTGAGTTGTTGCTCATCGGAACCACTCCTGCCGGCAACTTGAACAAGGGCCCCTTGGCAACCTTGCCGGCTTTCGCGGCGGCCCTCGCGGCCTTGTTGAGCTGGAAGAGTCGCTAGCAGAAGTGGGCGTGCCCCATCACCGTGAAGTTGTTGTCAAGGCCGGGGCGAAGCCTCATCATGTCGGCGGCATTCGTAAAGAGCCAGGCCGGCCTCCCCTTGTTATGCAGCAGAGCGATTCGGCGGCGGATGAAATCCGCCCCGATCATCTCAAGGGTGAGCCCGACCTAGGTAAGGAGACGGATCCTGGTGGTGGCGACTGTGAGCTTCGCGTCGTCGGCGTCGACGTTGCTCCAGTCGCCCCGGCGAACCGGCGGCACGTCGCGGACCCGGCAAAAGTTCGGCGGGTCCTTTTCTTCAATCCAGCACCACCGGCCCCGCCATTCTTCCCACCTCTCCTTCATGGCGCCCTCCAGGTATGCCCCCTTGGCCCGTGGGATCCAGGCGACACAACCAGAAATGGCGCCCCCTGGTTGGATCCGAGGGAAGAAGTAGTGGCGGAAGAGCGCCGTGTTGGGATGCACCCCGGCGAAGCCCTCATAGAGGTGCGCGAAAAGAGCCATGCACGCCACGGCATTCAGAGTAAAATCCAAAAGGTGGAAGCCGTAGGTGTGCATGACGTCATTGAAGAAATCAGAGAAGGGGGACAGAGCCCGCAGGAGAAGTAGTCGACAAAGAAAGGGTACCGATTTGGGGCGGCCTCGGCGCAATTGGCGGGGATGACGCGCGTGGCTGGATGCCCCGTCGTCTCTCCCCCCATCTTGCACCCCCATAGGGGTTTGAAGGCCTCCCGGAGCTCGAACACGTTGACCGTCGAGGGGAAGTAGGCGAGCTGCATCCGCTGCGCCGCCAACGCACTCTCCGGCGGCTCCGTCACTCCGGTGTCCTTGGCCACTCCCTTGCCCTTGGTGGATTTGGGCGCCATGGCGGCTGGGGGGAGCAAGAGACAGAAGACGGCGGAGATGCAGCGGCGGCGAGCGAAGGCAAGAACTCGAGAAGGAGGAAGAAAGGGGGCGGCGGCTCTGAGATTGGAGAAGATGCAGGGAAGGGGGTAAAGTGAGCAGCATGCCCGCGGTTATTCCTTTTTACGGGGAAGGCGCGGGCCGCCTCCTTTCCCATTAACTGCAATGTGATGCATGCGTGCGAGAACCTCCCCATGCATGCCCCCTACGTCATGCACGATCCTCGACGACGCGCGTTCAACGCGGGTCGTGGGGAAGCGCAGCGGACGAAGAGTTACTGCGGTGAAAATCCGCCCCGCCTGCCCGCGCACCGTCCTGGGCCTGGCCCAACAACTTGTCGCACTTATGTGTGGCCCAGGCCCGGGGGCTCCTGTCGGTGTACAAAAGTAGGGGCACTCCTTTGTACCCCTTTACTTGTGCACGGGTAGTCGGAGCCGCGCGCCACGGCCACACTAACCAGGGCAGAGGAGGGGAGCCGGAGAGAAGCCGAAGCACAAGATGGCCAAGGCAACGCCAAGACCAAAGATACCAAAGAGCGAGAGGGCGAGGTGGACTCCCCCGGCAAGGCCCTTGCCCGGGCAGCCTCCGCGGCCCCGGCAAGAGCCTTGCCGGGGCAACTTGCCCGATGCTAACAGAGCGAGCCACCCTTGAGCCCACGGGTTCCAACTCAAGCAACCACATTGGAACTAGGGCTCGGGAGGCACCTTCGTGGTAGCATGCAAATCTTTGTCAAGACCATAGAGATATGAGATCAGATGAAAACCAGAAGACGGCGACCCTCGGTGGGATCCTTGCCGAGGAGATCCACAAGACCCCCAGCAAGCGCCTTGCTGGGGACGACTGCAACGCCACGGCAAGACCCTTGCCGGGCCCCCGGCAAGGCCCTTGCCGATGGCGTCAGCGGGGCCACAGCCAGGCCCGCGTCGACCAAGACTCGACCACCGTCCCCAAGCAGCTGCTAGCTCAACTAGCTGGGCAAGCACCTGCGTGGCGACGGGCGGCCTCTACGCCAACTCAGCAAGCACCTGCGTGGTGGCATGCAGATCTTCGTGAAGACCCTACCACCGCGCCACCTCAGCTGCCTGCCTGCCTACATGGCACCGCATGCACCGCTGGCCTGGGCGCGTGTCGAAGCAAAGCGAGGCGGCAACGGACGGGACAAGCCTCATTCCCGTCCCCAATAAAGCTAAGGGACACCTAAGCTACGCATTAAAGGCGTCTTGTCCCGTAACACGAGCGATAAGCTCGCAACACTGTAGGCCTTTCCACCTCCTGTGTGCCACTGTGGCAGCCCCTTCCGACTATAAAAGGAGGCCCTTGGCATACTAGAGGGATTCGGCTCTTTTGAACTACGCAGCCACCATAGCTAGTTCGAGAGCTCAAGAACTCTCTCAAATACACGCCCAAGCAGGACTAGGGTATTACTTATCCTCGCGGCCCGAACCTGGGTAAACGATCCTTGTGTTGACTGCTAATCCTGCTTTTCTCACAACCCCGCTCCCGGCAACCGTAGTAGGGATTCTTGTGATTCCATAGGTGTCGTTTCCCACCGACATATCTTTTGAAGACTTTGACTAAAGACTTCCTCAATTTCCTCAGTTCAATTTCTTCAGTCTGTTTGTCTTCATCCTGCTTATCCTGTGTTTATGCTTTCTGTACTCTGTGCGTGTTTTCATTTCATCATGATGACCATGCTTATGTTATGTTATGTTTGCATCTGAGTACTTATTCCGCTGCAAGTAGGTCTTCTCTTAGGAATTTCCTCACTCTGAAATTCCTCAGCGAAGAATTCATAAAAATCGCCTATTCACCCCCCTCTAGTCGACTTAACGCACTTTCAATTGGTATCAGAGAAAGGTACTCCCTTGTTCTGTGTGATTTTGGTTTAACCGCCTGGAGTTTTAGTTATGTCGACCGCAGGAATGAAGACTGTGTCGTGCCCCATCTTTGACGGTCATGATTATCCCAAGTGGAAGGCCATGATGAAGAAGCGACTCATGTCGATGAACAGCGAGCTGTTGACCATCACTGAGATTGGTCTTACCGATCTGTGCAAGATGGCGGAAGCTGATGACATTCGCAAGTACACTCTTCTCAACCTCATGGCGAAGGACATCATCTGCTCCTGTCTGTCTCAAAATTAATTCAGCAACATTATGCATCTCAGCCATGCAAAACTCATCTGGGACCGACTCTCTGACGTCTATGAAGGTCATAGATCTGAACGTGATCCCTGGTTTGAGGATTTCATTGTATCGCGCAAGGCTTTGACTTTTGAGCCAGATTCATCATCCTCTGAACCATGCCTTATGGCAAAAGGTGACAAGGTAAATAAATGCTACCTATCTAAGTCCAGTGATGATGAATTTGGACCCAGCTATACCAAACTTGATTCCCTTGCCACTAAACAACAAAGAGCTTTGGAAAAATTTCAATACATGCTGGATAAGAGTGATGATATGTTGGATGAAGAAATGGATCAGTCGAAAGCTTTGGCTAAAAGTCTTCAGGGACTTCAGACTAAGTTTGATAATCTCCAAAGTCATCATAACACCCTCTTATCTGATCATGAGAAGGTTTCTTATGAATTTCTTCAAAGAAAGCAAGATCTTGAAAAGCTAAGGGTGAGTTATGAAGATCTTCAGAAGGAGCGTGATTCATTACTTGCTCAACAAATCAGCGCTGCTCAGGAAGAATTCATTCCTCCATTTTTGAAGTGCCTTGAACGTGAATCTGCTAATTCTTCACCTGAATGTTCAAATGCTTCTATTGCTACAAATTCTTCACCTGTCTCTACTATCACTAATTCCTCATCTGAGGATATTGCTAGTATAAATGACAATGCAGGGCTGAAGGAATTATATATGACAGGCATGTACAAAAGCCTCAAAGGGCATCGGGCTCTTTGTGATGTGCTTAAAAACAGATCCTCAACAGGAACCCTAGGAAAGAGGGTATTGCCTTTGAGAGGAAACTCAATGCTGATGGGACTTACTGGAAGCCTGAGCAATATCGCAAAACCTCATGGGTTGCTGCAAAGGGACCTCAAGTAGATCCATCTACCTTATCAGGCTTTACATGTGAATCTCCTCATTCTTCTGATGAGTCATTTGACTCCAACTATAAATTGTTCAAAAATCAGAATGGTGAAGTATTTGCTAGATATGTTGGCACTAACTGCAGGAATGGTTCTCCTATGAAGAAAATCTGGGTTCCCAAAAGGTGCCTTGAAAGTCTTCAGGTGAATGTCATCATGACACCACCTATGAAGAATAGGAACCCCAGATCAAATTCTTCATATGGACCAAATTCTTCATATGGACCAAATTCTTCATATGGATCCAAGTCCTCATACGGACCGAATTCCTCACGTGGATCAAATTCCTCAAAAGGATCAAAATCCTCATATGATTGTCATCGTGCTAACCCTTCTGTTTCGCAGGGAAGATCTAAGGGCTATGAATATGTGCATTATTCTTCTAACCATTATGTTCATAAGTCCTCGAAGAATTTCTCTCCTTATCCTAACTCCTCTTATGTGAAACAAAGTGGTCTAGTTTCTATGCCACCGTTCTCTTATGGAGCTCGCAGAATGATGAACTCTTTGCCACCCCTTCAGATGTGGGTGGTGAAGAAAAAGAACTAATCTCTTATGCAGGGTCAGGTCTCCAGACGAACTTAAATGTCTGAAGAATTTGCTGGAGACCTGAATATGACTGAAAGGACGCATGCTAATCATGAAGAAATGAATCCTCATTTCTCATGTCCTCATACTGCTTTATCTGTTCTATTGATTTGATGAAATCGATCTGATGAAATTGATGTCATATTCTTCACAGATGAAGTATATGAGTTCGTAAGTTGCACTAATTCATCTGCAGGATGATCTACCCAAAGCCACTGAGTGGATCCTCGATAGTGGATGTACGAATCACATGACTGGTGACAAGAATCTATTGATGGATGCTCCCTTATCTCCATTGCATCTGAAGCGTATCACCTATGCTGACAAAGGAAAAAGCAAGGTATTGGTCTAGGTAATGTTGCAATCTCAAAGGATCGACACATGGACAAAGTCATGCTTGTCGAGTCCTTAGGATTCAACCTCATGTCAGTCTCAATGCTTTGTGATCTTGATATGGTTGTTATCTTTGGCAAGTATCATTGTTTTGTGATCATGGAAGCTAACAATTCCAAGGTCTTCGAAGGCTTTAGAAGGGGAGATCTGTATATTGTTGATTTCTCTAGAGGACCACAACCAGCTATATGTCTACTTGCAAAAGCTTAAGAAGGCTGGTTATGGCATCGACGACTAGGTCATGCTGGCATGAGGAAATTGCACACGCTCGCGAAGAAGAAGCATGTCATTGGCATTGAGAATGTCAAATTCCTCATGGATCACTTGTGCAGAGCCTGTGAAGCTAGAAAGATGACCAAGGCCAAGCATCCAGCGAAGACTATCGTGACTGCCACTCGACCATTTGAATTGCTTCACATGGATCTCTTTTGTCCTAACCATTACTCTGCATTCACTAATGAAGCATCTTTATATGGCTTTGTTATTGTTGATGATTACTCTCGTTACACATGGGTGCATATTGTCACTTACAAACGTGAAGCGCAGGAAGTCTTCAAACGATTTTCCTCGAGGGCTTGAACCAACTTTGGTGTGAAGATCAAACACATCAGAAGTGACAATGGAACTGAGTTCAAGAATACTGGTCTTGATGACTATCTTGATGAACTTGGTATTACTCATGAGTTATCTGCTCCTTATACTCCTCAGCAGAATGGCATCGTGGAGCGCAAAATTAGGACTCTTGTTGAGATGGCTCGCACAATGCTTGATGAATACAAGACGCCTCGTCACTTCTGGATTGAGGCAATTGATACTGCGTGCCACATCATCAACAGGGTATATCTTCACAAATTCTTCAAAAAGACTGCATATGAACTCCTCAGTGACAAGAAACCCAATGTGAGTTATTTCAAAGTCTTCGGTGCTAAATGTTGGATTAGGAGATCCTCATCACAATTCTAAATTTGCACCGAAAGCACATGAAGGTTTTATACTTGGTTACGGAAAGGACTCGCACACCTATAGAGTCTTCAACAACGTCCGCCCCAAAGTTGTTGAAACTGTAGATGTGCGGTTCAATGAAACTAATGGCTCGCAAAGAGAGCACCTACCTCCTGTGCTAGATGAACAGTCACCTGAGGAAACCATCAAGTTCAAGGCTATTGAGGATGTCATTCCTACTGAAGAATCTACTGAAGAAGTCATTCCAGAACGTGAAGAACATCATGATGATGCACCTGAGGAAAATGGTGCTGAAGAAAATGTTGATCCAATTCCTCGACGACAACCCGCTCATCCTCGCGTTGCAAGTGAAGTGCAGATTGAGAAAATCATCAGCGTCATCAACGCACCAGGTCCTCTCACACGCTCAAAAGCTTCACATTTGTCTAACTTTTGTGGGCACTTTGCTTTTGTCTCTATCACAGAGCCCACTAAGGTAGATGAAGCATTTCTGGAGCCTGAGTGGATTCAGGCTATGCAAGAGGAATTACATCAATTCGAGCTCAACAACGTCTACAGACTCAATAAGGCCCTTTATGGCCTCAAGCAGTGTAACGCCCACGATGCGGCTATGTCTCCCACGTGTCGAGGCACGACTTAGAGGCATAACCGCATAGTGGTTTTGTGGCAAGAAGGGTCATCTTCACACAATCCCATGTAATGAACAAGAATGGGATAAAGAGTTGGCTTACAATCGCCACTTCACACCATACATAAATATAATACATACATCATCCAAAATACACACATAGACCGACTACGGTCAAGATCCAAATGAAAATAAGATAACCCCAAATGCTAGATCCCCGATCGTCCCAATTGGGCTCCACTACTGATCATCAGGAAAAGACACATAGTAACGACCACGTTCCTCATCGAACTCCCACTTGAGATCGATCCCATCATCTGCACTGGCATCGTCGGCACCTGCAACTGTTTTGGTAGAATCTGTGAGTCACGAGGACTCAGCAATCTCACACCCGCGAGATCAAAACTATTTAAGCTTATAGGGAAGGATGGTGCAAAGAGGTGGAGCTGCAGCGGCAATAAGCATATATGGTGGCTAACATACGCAAAAGAGAGCGAGAAGAGAAGCAACGGAACGGTCGTCATCTAGAAATGACCAAGAAGTGATCCTAAACTCCTACTTACGTCATTCATAACCCAAACCGTGTTCACTTCCCGGACTCCACCAGGAAGAGACCATCACGGCTACACACGCAGTTGATGTATTTTAATTGGGTCAAGTGACAGGTTCTCTACAACCGGACATTAACAAATTCCCATCTGCCTCATAACCGCGGGCACGGCTTTCGAAAGATAATACCCTGCAGGGGTGTCCCAACTTAGCCCATCATAAGCTCTCACGGTCAACGAAGGATAAACCATCTCCCGGGAAGACCCGATCAGTCTCGGAATCCCGGTTTACAAGACATTCCGACAATGGTAAAACAAGACCAGCAAAGCCGCCCGAATGTGCCGACAAATCCCGATAGGAGCTGCACATATCTCGTTCTCAGGGCACACCGGATGAACACTACATATAGCTAAAACCAATCCTCGAGTTTCCCCAAGGTGGCGCTGCAAGTGGCTCTAGTTTGGACCAGCACTCAGAGGAACACTGGCCCGGGGGTTTAAAATAAAGATGACCCTCGGGCTCTAGAAAACCCGGGGGAAAAAGGCTTAGGTGGCAAATGGTAAAACCAAGGTTGGGCCTTGCTGGAGGAGTTTTATTCAAGGCGAACTGTCAAGGGGGTCCCATAAATCACCCGACCGCGTAAGGAACGCAAACTCAAGGAACATAATACCGCTAAGACAGAAACTAGGGCGGCAAGAGTAGAACAAAACACCAGGCATAAGGCCGAGCCTTCCACCCTTTACCAAATATATTGATGCTTTAATTAAGTAAGAGATATTGTGATATCCCAACATATCCATGTTCCAACATGGAACCAACTTCAACTTCACCTGCAACTAGCAACGCTATAAGAAGGGTTGAGCAAAAGCGGTAACTTAGCCAAACAACGGTTTGCTAGGAAAGGGTGGTTAGAGGCTGACATGGCAATATGGGAGGCATGATAAAGCAAGTGATAGGTAGCGCAACATGGCAATAGAACGAACAACTAGCAAAGCAAAGATAGAAGTGATTTCGAGGGGTGGTCATCTTGCCTGCAAGGTTCTCAGAGTTGTCGAAAGCTTGATCCTCGTAAGCGTACTCAACAGGTTCCTCATTCACGAACTCGTCTCCCGGCTCTACCCAAGACAAGAAAACAAACAAACGGAACCACAATCAACCACGAGAAATGCACAAGCAACATGATGCAAAACATGTATGATATGCAAGATATGATATGCGATGCATATGCGTGCTCCGGAAGGAAAATGATGAACAAGGCAGTAACTTGGCAAACCAAGCATGCCACTGGAAAGATGAGATGATTTCGGTCGAAATCGGTATAAAGATCACCGGAGATGCTTGACAAAAGATGAATAATGAGCTACGGCTAGTTCACAACATAACAAGCTCAAACAAGCATGGCAAAAGTGCAAAAGATAACAGGTTCACAGACTTGGTGAAATTACTGGACATGGCAGAAAACAGCATCAGGTAGCAGTGTTCAGAGCACGAAAACAACATGCTACAGGAAGTTAACATGGAAAAACAAGGCATTGAAGTATTCTACTAAATGCATATGACAAAATTCCCTTACTGACCATAAGCCAAAAAGGAACAGAAGATATGATGGCAAGCATTTAAACATAGCAAGTTTCATTAACAGGTTTCAGACAGCAGAAAACAGAGCATGGCAGAAACAATAATATGAGGGCATCTTGGTGAGCTTGATGCACTCACCACAAAGCAATGCATGACAAAACAAGCATACCTACAGCAAGATGGCATGTTTATGAAGCTAACCATGGCAAGAACAAAAGCATAACATGTACGGATCAACTACAACAAGCTTGGCAAAAATGAATATCATGTTAAGAATCTGCCAGAAATATTTTATAGCAAAAGTAGAGCAATTTTGAGTCATGCTATGGCCCTCCATAATTGCAAACAAGGGCACTAATGGATCAATTAGAACAATATCTACGAAACATCCTTACTGAACATCTCCAAAATATGCATGGATCTCTCTGTACCATCAAGTTTACATTGCAACAAAATAACAGCAGACAAAGACTTGGAGAATTCACTAAGTCCCTGAAATCAGACACATTACGGCGTCTAGTTTGCATGCTTGTGCTAGTCACCACAGAGATCACAAAAATATATGGCATACACCACTGGAAAGATGTCATGGCATACAACAAAACACATGTAGAGCTCATGCCCAAAAGATGCACAGATTAAACGATACAAAAATAACAAAACTCCAAGTTCTGCTAAGAACCAGCAGATAACAGCAACTAGCACTCTTGCACCAGAGATTTGGGCATCAAGATGGCCTCTAATGAACATGGTGCAATTGAACAAAATGAAGAGCATCAGCAGGCGAAATGGAGCTATATGCAGAGAGTTATGCAATGATGAACAGGGGCATATCATGTGAAAATGCAAAGACTTAGAAATTTCGGGGGGGTCTCGGGAAAAAGTCAACCTCGCGTACAGTGGATCTGGATCGGGGTAGTTCGGGGCTCCCGACGGTGGCGCGGCTCGCCGGAGTTGCGGGCAGCCGGGCTCGGCCGGAGGGAGAGACAGGGAGGCGGCACCGGCCGGAAGGGGGCCGAGCTCGCCGGCGCGGCGGCGCGGCGACGATGGCGGCGGAGGGCGGCGAAGATGGCGGCGAGGCCGCGGGCGGCGAACGGCGGCGCCGGCCGACGGAGAGGCCGCGGCGGCGCGGGCGAGGAACGGCGGCGCGGCGGGGAAGGACGGCGGCCTCGGGCGCGCGGGCTCGCGGGCCGCGGCGTACGGGCGCGGGCGGCGGCGAATCCGAAGGCGACACGTGGCGGCGGCGGTGGAAGACAGACGTGTCCATCGGTGGCTGAAATGTCCGGCGGCGCCGGAGGGCGAGGTTAGGGTTTCGTCTGCGATTGTTTTCGGGAGGGGATGCACTTATATAGCTAGAGGGAGTTAGGAGAGTCCAAATGAGGTGCGGTTTTCGCCCACACGATCGTGATCGAACGACCTACAGCATGGAAGTGAGTTTGGTGGCTTTGGGCTGGTTTTAAGGGGGTTTTGCTGCAACACACAAATGGACTTTGCGGTTACCCGGTTAACCGTTGGAGTACCAAACGACCTCCAAATGGAACGAAACTTGACCGGTGGTCTACCGGTGGTATACCAAGGCCACTTGACAAGCCTCGGTCCATTCCGAGAACGTTTGACACCCGCTCACGAAAGGAAACAAAAGGGGTGCACCGGGGGAGATGGGAGCGCCGGATTGCAAAACGGACAACGGGGAAAATGCTCGGATGCATGAGACGAACACGTATGCAAATGCAATGCACATGATGACATGATATGAAATGCATGACATGAACAAAATACAAAACGAAAGAAAAAAACCCGACCACGGAGGGAATATCATAACACATAGCCGAAAATGGCAAGAGTCGGAGTTACAAATATGGAAAGTTACATGCGGGGTGTTACAACACTCCACCACTACGAGAGGATCTCGTCCCGAGATCTAGGACTGAAAGAACTCCGGATATTCGGAACGGAGATGGTCCTCACGTTCCCAGGTGGCTTCCCGGTCGGAATGGTGCGACCACTTCACTTTCAGGAATTTGATTGGCTTGTTGCGAGTCTTGCGCTCAGTTTCTTCAAGAATAGCAACGGGGTGCTCATGATAAGACAAATCTTCTTGGAGGTCAATCTCTTCAAAGCTGATAGTGCGCTCAGGAGTCTTGAAGCACTTGCGGAGCTGTGGCACGTGGAACACATCGTGCACGTTCGCGAAGTTGGAAGGAAGCTCAAGTTGATAAGCGAGGTCGCCTCTTTTGCCAATGATCTTGAAAGGACCCACGTATCTAGGGGCAAGCTTCCCTTTGATACCGAAGCGACAAGTGCCTTTCATTGGAGAGACGCGGAGGTAGGCATGGTCTCCGATCTCGAAAGCCACATCACGGTGCTTACTATCATAGTAACTCTTCTGGCGCGATTGCGCGGCTTTGAGATTATCACGGATGACTTTACACATTTCTTCAGCTTCAGTGATTAAGTCATTGCCAAGAAGTTGGCATTCACCAGTCTCTGACCAATTGAGAGGAGTACGGCACTTTCTGCCATAGAGAATCTCGAATGGGGCCTTGCCCGAACTCGCTTGGAAGCTGTTGTTGTAGGAGAATTCGGCATATGGAAGACAATCTTCCCATTTCATGCCAAAGGAAATGACACAAGCCCTGAGCATATCTTCAAGAATTTGATTGACTCGCTCAACTTGGCCACTAGTTTGAGGATGGAAAGCTGTGCTGAAGCGAATGTTTGTGCCCATGGCCTTCTGGAAGGAGTCCCAGAACTTAGAGGTGAAGATGCTTCCACGATCTGAAGAAATCAATTGTGGAATGCCATGCAAAGAGACAATTCTGGAGGTGTATAGCTCTGCCAACTGAGCTGCTGTGATAGATTCTTTGATTGGAAGGAAATGAGCCACTGTAGAAAGCTTGTCGATGACAACGAAGATAGCATCATTTCCACGCTTGGACTTTGGAAAACCAGTCACGAAGTCCATTTCGATATGATCAAACTTCCATTCTGGGATAGCAAGAGGTTGGAGGAGACCAGCTGGTCATTGGTGTTCTGCTTTCACTCTTCGGCAGACATCACATTCATTCACGAACTGAGCAATTTCTCGCTTCATTCGAGTCCACCAATACGACTGCTTGAGGTCATGGTACATCTTCGTACTTCCAGGATGAATGGAAAGAAGAGAATTGTGTGCCTCGTTCATTATGACTTTCCTTAGATCACCTTTAGGAACCACAATCCGGTCCTCGAAGAATAAAGTGTCTCTGTCATCAATGCGATAGCACTTGTATTTGGAAAGACCCTTGTCGATACCACGTTTCACCTTCTTCACCATGGCATCAAGAAGTTGTGCCTCACGAATTTGATCTTCCAAAGTAGGAGAGACTATGAGGTTGGCAAGAAAGCCTTGAGGAACAACTTGGAGATTCAGCTTACGGAAAGCTTCACAAAGATCCGGTTGGAATGGCTTGAGGATTAAGCTGTTGCAATAAGCCTTCCTGCTTAAAGCATCTGCAATGACATTGGCCTTGCCTGGAGTATATTCAATACTCGGATTGTACTCTTGAATCATTTCGACCCATCGAGTCTGCCTGAGGTTGAGGTTGGGCTGAGTGAAGATGTACTTGAGACCCTTCTGATCGGTGAAAATGTCCAGTTGTCTTCCCAGCAAGAGATGTCTCCATGTTATTAATGCATGGACAACTGCCGCCAACTTAAGATCGTGAGTGGGGTAGTTCTTCTCATTTGGCTTCAACTGACGAGAGGTATAGGCCACAACTTTCTTCTCTTGCATTAACACAGCACCGAGACCTTGAAGAGAAGCATCACAGAAAACTTCAAATGGCTTGGATTCATCAGGAGGAGTTAAGACAGGAGCTGTGACAAGTTTCTCTTTGAGAGTGTTGAAAGCAACGTCACACTCAGGAGACCAGACATACTTCACATGCTTCTGGAGGAGGTTGGAAAGAGGCTTTGCAATCTTGGAGAAATTCTCAACGAATCTTCGGCAATAGCTTGCAAGACCAAGAAAACTGCGGAGCTGCTTGACATTCTAAGGAGGTTCCCAATTCACAATTGCGGACACCTTCTCGGGATTAACAGCGATGCCCTTGGCAGAGATGATGTGACCAAGGAAAAGAACTTCATCAAGCCAAAACTCACATTTAGAGAACTTCGCATAGAATTGATACTCTCTGAGCTTGTCGAGCACCAATCGCAAATGTTTGGCATGGTCCTTTTTATTCTTGGAGAAGACCAAGATATCATCGAGATACACCAGGACGAATTCATTGGTATAGGGGTTGAAGATGAAATTCATCATCCGAGAGAATACTGGAGGAGCATTGACAAGGCCGAAAGACACGACAGTATATTCATAAGAACCAAAACTTGTTCTGAATGCTGTCTTGGGAATATCTTCTTCACGAATGCGAATCTGATGATAACCCATACGGAGGTCAAGCTTGGAGAATACTTTAGCACCTTTGAGTTGCTCGAATAGCTCATTGATGTTGGGAAGTGGATACTTGTTCTTGATTGTCTTCTTGTTCAATGGACGGTAGTCGACACAAAGTTGGTCCGTGCCATCCTTCTTCTTAACAAAAAGAACACCACAACCCCATGGAGATGAACTCGGTCTGATCAAACCCAGACGCTCTTGTTCATCGAGCTGTTTCTTCAATTCCTTCAGCTCGTTGGGTCCAAGCTTTTATGGACGCTTGCAAACAGGTTCAGTGCCCGGCTCAAGATCGATAACGAACTCAACTTGCCGGTGAGGAGGCATACCCGGAAGCTCTTCTGGAAAGACATCTTGATACTCACAAACGACTGGAATCTGAGAGATGGCATTCAATTCGCCCTTCTCATTGAGAGAAAAAAACTGAATGGTTTCATCACGAGCGGCATAAATGATAACATCCTCAGAAGAGTGTGTCAATTGAATTTCCCTGGCAGCACAATCAAGTTGAGCTTTGTGCTTAGAAAGCCAGTCCATCCCGAGAATAAGATCAATATCCGAGTCACCAAGAACAACTGGTTTAGAAAGAAATTTAAAGTTTCCCATCTTGATGGAAACATCCGGGACTCAATTATTAGATGTCATTTGTTTACCCGGAGGCACAACCTTCAACGGGATAGGAATCTTTTCCGTCACAAACTCATGCTTGGCAACAAAAGGTCTTGAAATGAAAGAAAGCGATGCACCAGTATCAAAAAGAACTTTTGCAGGAATATCATTAACAGGAAGATTACCCATTATCACATCAGTAGATTCCTCCACTTGAGCTGCATTCATCATGTTCACCTTAGCAGACTTTGGATTATGCTTGACCACTGCATTGCTGGAAGATCTGACAGGAGGAGGAGGAGGAAGACATCTTTGGTTGAAGCATTTGTTAGCATCGTGACCTTTCTGCTGACACTTGTTGCAAGTCACCTCTGAGAGTGGACGATGATAAGGAGCATTGGACTTTGGAGCTTGATTCTGAGACTTGTTCTGATAGCCAGAGTTGGAAGAACCATGGCCACCTTTGTTCTTCTGCTGGTAAGGCTGACAAAACGGAGGAGGAGGAGGCAACCAGAACTTTTGTTGCTTAGCTGCCACAAGTGAGGAAGAAGAAGACTGAACTGCGTCTCTGACTCTCTTCTTAGAAGCCTCACACTTGAGCTGAGCAGCCTCTTGCTTCAGTGCCATATTGTAGAATTGATCAAACTGAGTAGGCTCAACAAGAACGAGAGCTAACTGCAGATCCTCTCTAAGGCCACCTCTGAAGTGATAAATCATGCTCTTTTCATCAGGAACGTCTTGTTTAGCGAAGCGAGCAAGTTTCTGAAACTGGATATTGTATTGATACACGGACATGTTGCCTTGCTTGAGATTGCGGAACTCCTCACGCTTGCTCTCAACAACACTTTGTGGAATGTGGTGCACTTTGAAGTCCCGACAGAAGTCAGTCCAAGTGATCACACGACCTCCTCTGGAATCTTTGTATTGTTGATACCAATCAGCAGCTTGGTCCTTGAGCTGAAAAGAAGCGAACTTGACATAGTCTTCAGGCCTGACATTGCTACATTCAAAATGCTTGTTGATGTCCACGAGCCAATCATCGGCATCCGTGGCTTCGGCACAGTAGCTGAAAGAATTGGGCTGATTTGCGAGAAACTGGTTGAGGGTAGCGAAGTGAGGCCGATTGTTGCCTTGACCTTGATTCCCTTGATTGCCTTGCCTTGGGTGCGTTCTTGCAAGAGTTGCAGAATCATCTGAGCATTGGCGTTGGTGGCTGACATGATAGCTTGCCATGCCTCCGGAGGCGGAGGTGGTGGCGGAGGGTTCGCTTGACTCCCTTCATTGCGATCCGGATTCTGACGCGTTGGGGGAGCCATCCTGAAGAGGGTGACATCCGTTAGCATCTTGATAGACAAATAGACAAGTAGAATCAACGGATAGAAATTGCAACATATAGTCTTCACAATAAACATTCGAACGAAGATGAACGAATGAATTCCATAGTAAATCATCACACTTCCATAAGTTGAGAAGCCACTTAGAAAAAGATATGGAATCGACATATGACTTCGAAGCAACTCGAATACCACAATTCAAAACAAAACAAAGTATTGGCTTGCAGAATAAGCCGGAACAAACATATGATAGAGATTCCGTCCGAAGTTTTCGTGGTGGGGCCCACACGGGCTCGATCGTACAGCACCATCATGTACAAGGCTGTGCACATGACATACGAAGCGTCCCCGAGTCGGCATAGCCAAGGACTCTTCAAGACACTACGAGACCACTGTAAAACCAACCGTGTACAGGCGGACCACTAGACGTCGAACCCCAATCTCATATCATGCGTCTGTCGGAAAGATATCCTAAGGCTACTTGAATTCCCACTTATAAACTCCCGAAACTTTCTGGTTATGCAATCTGGTGTTGGGGATACAGGGGACACAAAATATATCACCCAAACTAACAATACCTAGATCCAGCTGTATCCATCCGTCAACACATAACCAAGAAACCTTCGGAAATCGTTTACCTCAACCTTCGAAAAACATCCGTTATACGAGTTATGGCAATACTCCCGAACTCCCACCCCAGTACTGGGTGGCGTCGAGGTGATCTCACCAACAACTGCATAAAAGAGATTTCGATGTCGGCGAAACTCAGGTATTTCGGAACTGCAACGATAAAATTGTGACGACAACACCTCGGAGCTCAACTCCCCAGGACACTGCCACAACCCCTAAATGTCAGGAGGCACCAAGAACAATGTTCTCGTCACAAAACCATCGAAACGATTCCAAGATACCCGCGTGATCCTAAAAAAAATTTAGTGAAATTTGAGGAGAGAAAAGTCAAAACTTTTACGTCAAAAGACCTCACCAGAGCGACGAAGGGACTGAGGAGTAAAAAGAATCCTACTCTCCGATATATATAATCCTAAGACTCAAAACATTTTTTGTTCTAGACTCAACAACGCCAGCGATTTGATCAAGCAGGGGGATCCTAAGTCGGGGATGGCTCTGATTACCAACTTGTAACGCCCACGATGCGGCTATATCTCCCATGTGTCGAGGCACGACTTAGAGGCATAACCGCATAGTGGTTTTGTCGCAAGAAGGGTCATCTTCACACAATCCCATGTAATGAACAAGAATGGGATAAAGAGTTGGCTTACAATCGCCACTTCACACCATACATAAATATAATACATACATCATCCAAAATACAAAAATAGACCGACTACGGTCAAGATCCAAATGAAAATAAGATAACCCCAAATGCTAGATCCCCGATCGTCCCAACTGGGCTCCACTACTGATCATCAGGAAAAGACACATAGTAACGACCACGTTCCTCATCGAACTCCCACTTGAGATCGATCCCATCATCTGCACTGGCATCGTCGGCACCTGCAACTGTTTTGGTAGAATCTGTGAGTCACGAGGACTCAGCAATCTCACACCCGCGAGATCAAAACTATTTAAGCTTATAGGGAAGGATGGTGCAAAGAGGTGGAGCTGCAGCGGCAATAAGCATATATGGTGGCTAACATACGCAAAAGAGAGCGAGAAGAGAAGCAACGGAACGGTCGTCATCTAGAAATGACCAAGAAGTGATCCTGAACTCCTACTTACGTCATTCATAACCCAAACCGTGTTCACTTCCCGGACTCCGCCGAGAAGAGACCATCACGGCTACACACGCAGTTGATGTATTTTAATTGGGTCAAGTGATAGGTTCTCTACAACCGGACATTAACAAATTCCCATCTGCCTCATAACCGCGGGCACGGCTTTCGAAAGATAATACCCTGCAGGGGTGTCCCAACTTAGCCCATCATAAGCTCTCACGGTCAACGAAGGATAAACCTTCTCCCGGAAAGACCCGATCAGTCTCGGAATCCCGGTTTACAAGACATTCCGACAATGGTAAAACAAGACCAGCAAAGCCCCCCGAATGTGCCGACAAATCCCGATAGGAGCTGCACATATCTCGTTCTCAGGGCACACCGGATGAACACTACGTACAGCTAAAAGCAATCCTCGAGTTTCCCCAAGGTGGCGCTGCAAGTGGCCCTAGTTTGGACCAGCACTCAGAGGAACACTGGCCCGGGGGTTTAAAATAAAGATGACCCTCGGGCTCTAGAAAACCCGGGGGAAAAAGGCTTAGGTGGCAAATGGTAAAACCAAGGTTGGGCCTTGCTGGAGGAGTTTTATTCAAGGCGAACTATCAAGGGGGTCCCATAAATCACCCGACCGCGTAAGGAACGCAAACTCAAGGAACATAATACCGGTAAGACAGAAACTAGGGCGGCAAGAGTGGAACAAAACACCAGGCATAAGGCCGAGCCTTCCACCCTTTACCAAATATATAGATGCATTAATTAAATAAGAGATATTGTGATATCCCAACATATCCATGTTCCAACATGGAACCAACTTCAACTTCACCTGCAACTAGCAACGCTATAAGAAGGGCTGAGCAAAAGCGGTAACTTAGCCAAACAACGGTTTGCTAGGAAAGGGTGGTTAGAGGCTGACATGGCAATATGGGAGGCATGATAAAGCAAGTGATAGGTAGTGCATCATGGCAATAGAACGAACAACTAGCAAAGCAAAGATAGAAGTGATTTCGAGGGGTGGTCATCTTGCCTGCAAGGTTCTCAGAGTTGTCGAAAGCTTGATCCTCGTAAGCGTACTCAACAGGTTCCTCGTTCACGAACTCGTCTCCCGGCTCTACCCAAGACAAGAAAACAAACAAACGGAACCACAATCAACCACGAGAAATGCACAAGCAACATGATGCAAAACATGTATGATATGCAAGATATGATATGCGATGCATATGCGTGCTCCGGAAGGAAAATGATGAACAAGGCAGTAACTTGGCAAACCAAGCATGCCACTGGAAAGATGAGATGATTTCGGTCGAAATCGATATAAAGATCACCGGAAACGGATGCACGGTTTGCAAATGGCAAGCAAAACAAGAATGACACGAATCTGCGATTAACAGCATGATAGCACTTAGAATGTAACAAGCAACAATGCTACAGCACTCCAACATAGCAACAAAGCATATGGAAGCAATCTACAGGAGATGCTTGACAAAAGATGAACAATGAGCTATGGCTAGTTCACAACATAACAAGCTCAAACAAGCATGGCAAAAGTGCAAAAGATAACAGGTTCACAGACTTGGTGAAATTACTGGACATGGCAGAAAACAGCATCAGGTAGCAGTGTTCAGAGCACGAAAACAACATGCTACAGGAAGTTAACATGGAAAAACAAGGCATGGCAGTATTCTACTAAATTCATATGACAAAAGTCCCTTACTGACCATAAGCCAAAAAGGAACAGAAGATATGATGGCAAGCATGTAAACATAGCAAGTTTCGTTAACAGGTTTCAGACTTGGCAGAAAACAGAGCATGGCAGAAACAATAATATGAGGGCATCTTGGTGAGCTTGATGCACTCACCACGAAGCAATGCATTACGAAACAAGCATACCTACAGCAAGATGGCATGTTTATGAAGCTAACCATGGCAAGAACAAAAGTATAACATGTATGGATCAACTACAACAAGCTTGGCAAAAATGAATATCATGTTAAGAATCTGCCAGAAAATTTTATAGCAAAAGCAGAGCAATTTTGAGTCATGCTATGTCCCTCCATAATTGCAAACAAGGGCGGTAATGGATCAATTACAACAATATCCACAAAACATCCTTACTGAACATCTCGAAAATATGCATGGATCTCTCTGTAGCATCAATTTTACATGGAAACAAAATAACAGCAGACAAAGACTGAGAGAATTCACCGTCCCTGAAATTAGAAACATTACGGGGTCTAGTTTGCATGCTTGTTCTAGTCACCACAGAGATCACAAAAATACATGGTATACACCAATGGAAGATGGCATGGCATACAACAAAACACATGTAGAGCTCATGCCCATAAGATGCACAGATTAAATGATACAAAAATAACAAAACTCCAAGTTCTGCTAAGAACCAGCAGATAACAGCAAGTAGCACTCTTGCACCAGAGATTTGGGCATCAAGATGGCCTCTAATGAACATGGTGCAATTTAATAAAATGAAGAGAATCACAAGGCGAACAATTTGACATATTACACACGTGAAACGGAGCTATATGCATAGAGTTATGCAATGATGAACAGAGGCATATCATGTGAAAATGCAAAGACTTAGAAATTTCGGGGGGAGGTCTCGGGAAAAAGTCAACCTCGCGTACAGTGGATCTGGATCGGAGTAGTTCGGGGCTCCCGACGGTGGCGCGACTCGTCGGAGTTGCGGGGCAGCTGGGCTCGGCCGGAGGGAGATACAGGGAGGCGGCGCCGGCCGGAGGGGGGGCGAGCTCGCCGGCGCGGCGGCGCAGCGACGATGGCGGCGGAGGGCGGCGGAGATGGCGGCGGAGGGCGGCGGAGATGGAGGCGAGGCCGCGGGCGGCGAACGGCGGCGCCGGCCGGCGGAGAGGCCGCGGCGGCGCGGGCGAGGAACGGCGGCGCGGCGGGGAAGGACGGCGGCCTCGGGCGCGCGGGCTCGTGGGCCGGCGTCGGGCCTGGCGGGCCGCGGCGTACGGGCACGGGCGGCGGCGAATCCGGAGGCGACACGTGGCGGCGGCGGTGGAAGACGGACGTGTCCGTCGGTGGCTGAAATGTCCGGCGGCGTCGGAGGGCGAGGTTAGGGTTTCGTCTGCGATTGTTTTCGGGAGGGGATGCACTTATATAGCTAGAGGGAGTTAGGAGAGTCCAAATGAGGTGCGGTTTTCGCCCACACGATCGTGATCGAACGACCTACAGCATGGAAGAGAGTTTGGTGGGTTTGGGGCTGGTTTTGAGGGGGGTTTTGCTGCAACACACAAATGGACTTTGCGGTTACCCGGTTAACCGTTGGAGTACCAAACGACCTCCAAATGGAACGAAACTTGACCGGTGGTCTACCGGTGGTATACCAAGGCCACTTGACAAGCCTCGGTCCATTCCGAGAACGTTTGACACCCGCTCACGAAAGGAAACAAAAGGGGTGCACCGGGGGAGATGGGAGCGCCGGATTGCAAAACGGACAACGGGGAAAATGCTCGGATGCATGAGACGAACACGTATGCAAATGCAATGCACATGATGACATGATATGAAATGCATGAAATGAACAAAATACAAAACGAAAGACAAAAACCCGACCACGGAGGGAATATCATAACACATAGCCGAAAATGGCAAGAGTCGGAGTTGCAAATATGGAAAGTTACATGCGGGGTGTTACAAGAAGGCCCCTCTGGCATGGTATGATACTTTGAAGGAATTCCTCATGAAAAAAGGCTTCAAACCCGGTTCACTTGACCCAACTCTTTTCACTAATTCTTATGATGGTGAATTGTTTGTGTGCCAAATATATGTTGATGATATCATCTTTGGTTGTACTGACCAACGTTACAGTGATGAATTTGCCTATATGATGAGTGAAGAATATCAAATGTCTATGATGGGAGAATTGAAATTCTTCTTAGGTCTTCAAATTCGTCAACAGCGCAATGGCATATTCATATTTCAGGAGAAATACCTCAAGGATGTACTGAGGAAATTTGGCATGCAAGACTGCAAAGGCGTCAAAATGCCTATGCCCACAAATGGCCATCTATGCACTGATGAAAATGGTATTGACTTCGATCAAAAGGTATACCGCTCCATGATTGGTTCTTTATTGTATTTATGTGCATCTAGGCCAGATATTATGCTTAGTGTTTGCATGTGTGCCCAATTTCAAGATACACCAAAGGAATCACACCATAAGGCTGTGAAGCATATTCTTCGACATCTAGCTTACACACCAACACTTGGGTTATGGTATCCTAAGGGCTCGACTTTTGATCTCATTGGATATTCAGATTCTGACTATGCTGGTGTCGTGTGGACCGCAAGTCAATATTAGGCACATCCCATTTCCTTGGACGATCCATGGTCTGTTGGTCCTCGAAGAAACAGAACTGTGTATCAATTTCTACTGCTCAAGCTGAGTACAATGCTGCTGGTTCTTGCTATGCTCAATTGCTATGGATGAAGCAAACCCTTAAGGACTACGGCATCAACATGAAGAATGTGCCTCTCTACTGTGACAATGAGAGTGCTATCAAGATTGCTCATAACCCAGTTCAGCACTCGAAGACAAAGCACATTCAGATTAGTCATCGTTTTCTTCGTGATCATGTGTTGAAGGGCGACATCTCTATTGAGCATGTGAAGACTGAAGAACAGCTAGCCGATATCTTCACAAATCCCTTGGGTGAGAAAAGATTTAGCAAGTTGCGGTGTGAGCTAAATATCCTAGAATCTTCGAATGTCCTTTGAAAAGGACACACATCCTAACACTTATGCAAAATTAATGACTTAGATGTGCAACACACAAAGAAATGTTTTTCTTCAATCAATGAAGACTAACGCTCTAAGTGTCAAGAAATTAACAAAGAATTTGATTCTCAGAGCCCTACGACAATTGTACGCGGTGTCTGAAATCATCATTCTTATACGGTGGGTCACGCCACCAACAAAAGTTGAAAATCTTCAATTTGAGTTTTCTTCATTTTTGAAATTCCTCAATTGTTCAAATTTCTTCAACTTTTCAATGTCTTCGCTCTTTCCGTTGTTGTTCTTCATTGGCTATATATATATGAGTTTATGTCCTCTACAACATTCACTTATTGCTAATTCTTCATGTTGCCTTTTCTGCTAAGTGAATGTGATCGGACCCTTCCCCCTCTATGCTAAACTCAACCCAGTCTGTTCACAAATTCTTCATATGTGTTCTATTTGAAACTCGTTCAAAATCTTCACTATGTCCTTGTCAGCTGAAGAATTTTGCGAACGAAACATTAAAATTATCATATCTGAATTTTTGGTTTTTGCCGCTCAAACCGTTCCACATTCCATGATGGGATTAATCTATTCCCCCACGATCTCGCACGATCGCCACCTCTCAGTACGTGGGTGACACATGTCACGCGAATGAGAAGGGTCAGGGGCACGTTCGTCCAATTTCTTCGGGTGAGCAGTTTTTCACCACGGCTATAAATACCCCCCTCCCTTCCTCACTTTGTTTTTACTCCGCTCGACCTCACTCCCTCGCTGGAGCTCTCAAACCCTAGCGCCGCCGCTACTTCCATCGTCATCAGTGAGGAAGAGCTTCACTTCCTCGACCTCGTCGCCGTCGTACTCGCGCCGGCCGCGGATTTCTTCACTCCGCCGCCGCCGTAGCTGTCTTCCTCTGCCAAGTTAGGGCGTGGACGATCCGAACTGACGAGCTTCTAAATCTACACTTCACAGTTCATCGTGTTCTTCGTCGAGGGTAATTAAAAGTTACTTTTACTGCCCTCGTTGATTCTAATGTTTTCTACAAAATCTTCAAAAGGTGTTTATTCTTCAAATCTTCACACACTAAACACCTCACATAACATCTGTTCTTGATCTGTTTCCCTAAGCAACATTTTTCTTCAAGATTCCTCAATTGTCTGGATTTTCAATCTGTACAATTCTGCAACCTGAGTCAAAGAACGCTTAGTGAAATTCCTCAAGACACATCTGGTCAAATTCCTCAAACTTGTTCTTTTTGCAAAAACTTCTGAGAACGCATATGACCTCTCCAAATTCTTTGCAACTATACTCTGTTCACAGGTACACATGTCCGCTACTGAATCTCTAGCTTCTCATCAACTTAACTCATTTGCAGCGTTCCTCAAAGAAAAGTTACATACCTCGTCAGAGAACTCAATAGTGCAAAAGCCTTAGCTGAAGAAAATGGCTGATAGCAAGAAACCTCGGAAGGGAAGAAAGAAGATGGAAGTCAACAATGCATTTGAGATTCCTGATGACATCTATGCGGGATACTGCACTCCTCCTCATGAAACGAAGAATAAGCGCAAAGTGCGCATTCAGAGGATAGAGAGGAGATGGGCCAGAGAATGGAGGGAATATCGCTATGTTACTCCCAAGTACATGAAGAAATTTGCTGTACACCCTCCATGCCCAAGACCTCCATTGGCACCTGGCCAAGTTGATGATCCCTCTAGCATCAGAAGAGGTGAGGAATTTCCCAAGGAATGGGCCAAGCGTCAAGCTAAACTGGCCAAAATGGCTAAAGAGGCAGTGAAGAAATTCAATGAAGATTCTGTTTCTGCCACTTCTGAGGCCTCTGCTAGCAAGCCTAAAAAGGCTATGCCCAAGAAGCCTGCTGACAAGCCCAGTGCTTCAAATTCTATGCCCTCACGGCCATGCTCCTCAGCAATGCCCTCACGGCCCAGTTTCTGCAAAGCCCTCTCGACAAATTGCTCAAGCTGCTCCAGCTCCTCCAAAGTCCTCAGCTCCTCCTTCCAAATCCTCAGCACCTGCGCATCTCGCCTCGTGCCAAAGGACAACATGCATCTCTATTGCCTCAGGAGCCTCTGCAAGTTCTTCAGCTCCTCCGCATTCTTCAACTGGCCCCACTCTGCTGAAGACTAAGGCCACTGCTGGACGAGGTTCTCGACCAAGTCCTCACAAGAAGCAGGTCGCTTTCCAAGTACCGTCTGATGACGACGAAGCTGATGATGAAAGAACTTGCTGAAATCATCAGAGACAGGCAGCACTGGGCCGCTAGAGCCAAAGGCAATAATGTGCCATTGATGCTGGATCCAAAGTTGATCCTCGACTTCATCGACTTGTGGCACAAGGACCCCAACACACCTCTACCTGAGATGAACCTCACTCCTGGTCAAAGTCATGTGTTGACTGCTTTCATTGATGAAGAGAAATGGAAATATGAAGACGGGAGGAAGGTGAAGAAAGCGCAGTACAAGAAAGAGCGCTTTCTGAAGCAAAACATCTTGAAACTTTCACCTGAAGAACTTGTAGCTCTGCAATTAGAGATCAAGAGTCTAAGTGATGAATTTGATCGCTACTATGCTGACTGGCTTGGAGCCAAGGTCAGATTTGTGACGTTAACTGAGAAATTCACTACCAATGTTGCAGCCCCAATGCAACAAGAAATTCCTCAGGCTGAGGCATGTGCTCAGCCTATAGAAGAACATGCCAGCACCACTGATGAAAATCAGGCTGCTGATGAAACTGCTAGTACCAGGGCTGATGACTGCATTCCAGCCGCTAATAAATCTGCCAGGGCAACCACTAGTGTTGGGCCTGAAGGTCAAGACAGGCCAGCTGAAGCTTCAACCGCTGTGCCTGAAGAAACTCACCATGCAAGGGCAACTGCATCAGTTGTGCCTGAAGAAACTGAACCAATTTCCTCTGCTCCTCCTGCACCTACACCAAGTCCCATTCTTCCTTCTGCATCAGAAGCTAAGAATACCAAGGCTACGGAGCGTGCAGCTGTGAATAAAAGGAAAGCATCAACTTCATCAGAATCTTCAGCTCTGAAGAAGATGAAGAAATTGACAAGCTCTCTTGAGAATCCAATTGATGTTGTTCCTGTCTCATGCATGCCATCAAAGGAACACATTCCCTTTGGTGAAGATTATGCGATCCCAAGCGGATCTGATGAAGATATTCCTTCTGCTGCTTCTTCAGAGTAGTTGGATGAAGAAATTGAAGTGGATGATATCCCTTCAACCCCAGTTGTCTCATCGCCCATGCCTCAGTTCACAGCTGAAGAGGCCGGCGTTGAAGAAATGAGTGAAGAAGATGAGGACGTGGACATTGGATGCACAACACCTGTGATGAATGATGATTTTTGGGAAAGTCAGCACCTCAATTCTCCTTTGTTCACTCCTCTGCAACAAATTCCTCAGTCCCTAGTACATACTGAAGTTCAAATGGGCTCTGAAGAACCTCGCACCACTCCGTCTATTCATGAAGAGATTCCAGCCACTAGTGCCGATGAAATTGCTGCTGAAGAATTGATGACCCAGGCTGCCACTAAAGAAGGAACTGAAATCCCTCAGCCTGTGGATCCTGAGATTGCGATTCCTGAGGTTGTGATGCAATTGACTGACACTACTCAGCCTAAGCCAAAGGATCCTTTCTCAAAGAAGCAGAAATTCAAGGCCGATGACTTCTTCCACGAGCATGTGTTCTTCACGGATTACAACCCATATGACTCTACTCGTCTTAGAAGGAAGCGTTTTTGGACTGCCAGCCAAGCCAACTTCTATTCTTCACTGCTTTTCAACAAAGACAAAGTCTTCGACCATCAGCATATTCCTCACGTGGACATGGAATCACTGCCTTGCTTCATGCCAGTCCTCGGTGTTCTTCATGACGCTGGACTGCTCAACTTCTGCATTGATATTGTTGATTGGAATGAAGAGCTAATTCTTCAGTTCTATGTAATGCTGCACATCACAGGAGATGCTACAGATGTGAACTCTTGGGTATTGGACTAGATGACAGAAAATACTCACTTCAAAGCACCAGCCTCTGAATTTCTTCATGCCCTGCATGTCAATCCTCCCCTTGAAGGTGCTCGTTGTATATATCATGAACCTGAGCTCACAGATCACTAGATGCAAGTGTTGATGAAGCTGGAAAACCCCGGTCAAGCCCCAAGGACCAAATTCGTCATGAAAAATTGTTGTATGTGCCTCGGACTGTCTATCGCATTCTGTCAAAGACATTGAGTCCAATCAAAGGCCACGACTAGAATGATGAAGAAGTCGTTGGCATCATGAAGAATATGCTTTTCAACATCATTCATGGCGTTCCTGTCAACTACCATGATTTCTTCATGAGGACTCTGGCCAATGTTGCATTATCTCCATTTGAGTTGAAGCCTTACGCTCCTTGGATTATGAGATTCCTCAGAACAAGGTCTTTACCCAACTACAAGGCTAACTTTCAAAATCATCTCAGCTACTTGCCCCCCATTGAAGTCCTCAAACGGACATTTTCCTCAGCTGATGAAAAGGGCAAGGCCACTGCTGTTATTGATGAAGGCATTCGTCCATTGGATGGTCAGTTCCGCAAAGTTGCATCTTACTCCACCAATGATGACTCTGCCACTCACGACTCTGCCGCCAATGCCTCAAAGCAAAATCCTCAAGGCACAACTCCAAGGGTGCTGACTGATCATGAGCTTCTCCTCAGTCTTCACCAGAAGGTCAATCGCAACCACAAATGGGTTAAGCATCAGTTTGGTTCAATTCTTCACAACATGACTGCTACACACAATGCAGTGGAGAAGAACCACTACTACCTCCATGAAGTCTTCGGTCACACCTGGGTTGTTCTGTCTCATCTCTATGGTGAAGAAGATCTGAAGCAAATGGGTCTCAAGCAGGACTTTGGCTGGTCTCAGCCACCAGCAAAGAAATTCAAGAAAGTCAAAGTTCCCTCCTTGGTGGCCAGATCATATTCTTCATCGCGCGACACGGATGAGCATGAAGATTTGGACCACACTGCGGCAGGCCCTACTACAACAACCGACCCCAACAACGTTGGCGCTCCTCCCTCAACATGATATTCTTCAGGGGCGTTAGTCCTTATTTTTTGACCCTTTTGGTCATTCGATGACAAAGGGGGAGAAATTTGAGTTAGTCTTCAAGCGGTTCTATTCATGGGCTTTTTTTGCAAAGTTACAACTCTCGTTCTTTTGAAAACTTTGCTGGATCGAGTTGTAAACTTAAACCAGATGGTGGTCCGATTCTTTTGTTGTGTTCTTCTGCATGCTTTTTCCTCATATATGTCAATGCACGCATACTGAACTACATCAGCCACCATATTTCATCATGCATTTCAAATTCTTCGTATCATATGTTAAATGCGTGTATGAATTACAAGATATAGGGGGAGATCTCCATGATTCTACTCTTCAAGTGTGCATTGCTTCAAAAGCAAATTCCTCACTATGCAAATCTTCAGGGGGAGTTCTTCTATATCTTGCAATCAAATTCCTCAATATCAATATTTACACTTCATATGTTTTATCCCCATTGAAAACTTAACATATATTGTCATCAATCACCAAAAAGGGGGAGATTGTAAGTGCATCTAGTGCCCCTTAGTGATTTTGGTGTACTGAAGACTTATAGGTTAAGGGACAGATGCATTTGTGAGTGTACACAGGTCTATAAGTCTATGAGGAGTTTGATATTTACAGAGAAAGTCAACCCCTAAAAATGAAGTTCTTCGACTAAAGACTTTGGATTTCTGAAGACTTTCTGAAGACTTTGAAACTGAAGAAATTGGTGTGACCCTGAAGACTTTGATTTCATGCGAGGAACATGAAGCGTGAAGACTTTGGTTTTCTTAGTTTCATTTTCATTTTCTTGAGTCATAGGAAACACCGTACTGTTAAAGGGGGTCAAGGAAATACTAAGGAAAATTTTCCAAGTGATGCTCAACTCAAAATCCTACTCCTACCAATCCTTTCGAGTGAAGCCATGGGAAATCTCATGCAGTTCAGTAAATTTTTCAATGACAGAGACGAAGTTCATCTGGTCTCTGAGGAATTTGTTCTGACTGAGGAGTTAGAAATTTGCCAGTGCAGATTGCCTACAAGTGAGGAACATGATAGCCCTGAGGAATTTGATAGTCAAATTTCTGACCGTTGTTGTGCTACGCGCCAGCTGTCCCAAAATATCTACCCACCTAACGGTCATATCATTGAAGGGCATTTATGTCTTATTATGTCGGGCTGCTCCCTAGGCTATAAATAGCCACCCCCTACAACCACTAGCTGGTTGGCTGCTCCGAAAGAAACTTACACTTGTTATTTGAGAGCATCCCATCCTCCAAGGACTTTGAGCGAAAATCATCGAGTGAGGAAAACCCCAAAAACACCTACAAACCCAAAGTGATTGAGCACCACTGAAGAGATTGATCCTGCGTGGATCCGACGCTTGTTACCTTTGAAGACTGTACATCTTCCAGACGGTTAGGCGTCATGGTCTAGAGCATCCAAGAGGAAATTCTGGATCGCACCGAGTTTGTGAAGGTTTGGAAGTCACCTGAAGACTTACCACGAGTGATTGGGCGAAGTCTGTGTGACCTTAGCTCAAGGAGAATACGGTGAGGACTGTGTGTCCTCAGGTTTAAATACCTAGCCGCTCCAACCAGACGTACAACTGTAACAGTAGTTGGAACTGGTCTACCAAATCTTTGTCTTCACCAAGCCAACTGGTTCTATTTCCTCATCTCTTTCATTTCCTCATTACTTTGTTGTGTGCTTGTTCATATCTGTTTGAAGACTTTGACTGAAGACTTTCTCAATTTCCTCAGTTCAATTTCTTTAGTCTATTTGTATTCATCCTGCTTATCCTGTGTTTACGCTTTCTGTACTCTGTGTGTGTTTTCATTTCATCATGATGACCATGCTTATGTTATGTTATGTTTGCATCTGACTACTTACTCCGCTGCAAGTAGTTCTTCTCTTAGGAATTTCCTCACTCTGAAATTCCTTAGTGAAGAATTCATAAAAATCGCCTATTCACCCCCCTCTAGTCGACTTAACGCACTTTCACGAAGGTTGCCTCCCGAGGCCCCTCGCGCAGGCGTGCAACCCAGGTATCAGCTAAAGGAGTCACGTGGCCCTCCGTCTCCACATGGTGACGTGTGTGGTGACAAGCGGAGCCAGAAGGGTGCCAGCAGGCGCGGATAAGGAGGCTTTCCTCTTTCGTTCTAAGAGGGCGTGGACGATGTGGCGGTTCTGAAAGCAATCCCCAAAGGTTGCCGCTTTGGTGCAAGCTGACCATGTCAGTGGGCTTGCTAGTACGGAAGTCGTCGCCGAGTCCACCAGCGCGTCATGGCAGGAAGCTTTAGTAGGCGGAGACCACCTTTAGTCAAGATAAGCTATATTCATGTTCCCCTTCGAAATTGGTCATTGTGGCAACCCTTCCCGCCTAGTGTTTTGGGGGGGAAAGGACCGAGGCCGGTGTAAGTATAGGCTAGTCACCACCATAGAGAGGGGAGAGAGATGGGATCCTTAGTCCTCCCGAGGCTTCCGACTGTTCCTTGTACACACATACTCAGCCTCCCTTGCGAGGAAATCCACACAAAGTAGGAGTAGGGTCTTACACCGCAAGGTGGCCCGAACCTGGGTAAACTGTCGTGTCGGTGTTCTTAATTCCTCTCGCTCGAGCACGCCGGAGCATCGCAATGAGGTAGTGGGCAGCGAGCTGGAGCTTAGTGATGTTCTGTGAGCACACCTCATAGTTCGAACCTTTCTTGGGTCCCCGGAGCCCCGATTCTGGCAGAGACCCCGGGATGATGAAGATGGCCTTCGGTGATGATTTTGCCCTCCGATAGGGTGCCAGAACAGGGTTCCAGACCTTATTTCAATGGTACAGAGGCTTGCGGCGGCATAATCAAAGTTCTAGGGTTATTACAGGGGGTTTCTGTATTTATATATTTTTTGGCGTAGGTCTCACGTCGGGAGGTGCCTCAGGCGGCCCACAACCCACCAGGGCGCAGTCACCCCCCAGGGCACGCCCAGGCGGCTTTTGGGGCCCTCGTGGCTCTTCTGGCCCTCCAAAGAACCTTCTAGTGTCTCTTTCCTTCCAGAAAAACCATCAAATGTTTCATTGAATTTGGACAACTTTTATTTCTGCACAAGAGCAACACACGGTAGTTCTACTGGAAACTACGTCACTCCGGGTTAGTTCCATTCAAATCATATCAAAACCATATAGAATTGTTGTAAACATGGCATTAATATTTCATAAATTATAGATACATTGGAGACGTATCAGCATACCCGAGCTTAATTCCTGCTCGTCCTCGAGTAGGTACATGATAAAAGAAATAATTTATGAAGCGTGAATGCTAGCATGGTGCATAAGTTTGATCAATGCTTTTATTACTAATTATTTTCCGCTCGCGACAATTATTTCCCTTAGAAATCAAATATTGAATTTTAATCAACTTGATCATGAACATGTTGCACAATCTTGGGAAAGAATGAAATTGATGCTAAGAAATTGTCCTACTCATGGTTTAAATTTTGGATGATTATACAAAAAATTTATGTGAGATTGAATTTTGTTTGTAGAAATCTTTTAGATTCCGCCACGGGTAGTACTTTTATGGATATTACTTGGGTTGAAGCTACTAAATTGTGAGATAATATCATGGCAAATTATTCACAATGGCATACTGAAAGAGCACCTACTAGTTAAAAAGTTAATTCGGTTGAAGAAATTAGTACTTTGAATGAAAAAGTTGATGCTCTTATGAAATTGGTTGCTAGTAAAAATTCTCCTATTGATATTATTGATGTGCCTTTGTCTACTTTGATTGAGAAAAATAGTGATCCCATAGATGTGCATTTTGTCTCGCGAAACAACTTTAATAACAATGCTTATAGAGGTAATTTTAATCCTAGGCCTTTTCCTGGAAATTCTCATATTAATTATGGCAATTCCTATGGTAATTATTCTTATAATAATAGGGACCCCTCTGATCTTGAGAGTAATATTAAAGAATTTATCAATGCTCAAAAAGTTTTCAACACTACGATAGTAGAAAAGTTGAATAAGATTGATGACATGTCTAGAAGCATTGATAAAATTTTGTATGATGTAGAAAACCTCAAGATTAAAATATTTCCACCCAAGGTTGATGTGAATGAGTAAATTAAAGCATTATATGTTTCTATGGATGAAAGTAAGAAAAGAATCACTATGCTTAGAGCTAAAAGAGAATTTTTAGAAAGAGCATTTTCTATCGATTGCTTTCATAAATGATGAGGATCTTAAAATGATTGGCTTTTCTTCTATTGATTCCTTGTTTAGTAATATTAAACTTTATGATAAAGTAACTGAAGAAGATTCAACTTTATCTAGAGGGTGTCCCCATAATTTGGAGGGTGAAAATCTTGTTGAAAAAAATTCATGAAAGTGGGTTTGGAGAGGTCAAAACTTTAACTAGTGATGTGCCCACTCTTTTGGGTTACAAATATTTTAATTATCATAGTTTCTCTTCGATTGAATGTACTTATTTAATGCAATCCATGATAAATTCACCCAATGCCGATGAACAAAATAAAGTTTTTACTAAACATATTGTAGAAGCGATGATGAAAGCTTTATAAGAAAAGTTGGAATTAGAGATTTCAATTCCTAGAAAATTATATGATGAATGGGAACCTACCATTAAAGTCAAGATAAAAAATTATGAGTGTTTTGCTTTATGTAATTTGGGTGCTAGCGTTTCCACAATTCCGAAATCTCTATGTGATGTGCTAGGTTTTACCAAGTCGAAAGAATGTTCCCTTAATTTGCACTTGGCAGATTCCACTATTAGAAAACCTTTGGAAAGGATAAATGATGTTCTTAGTCTTAAAAATAGGAACTATGTGCCCATAGATTTTATTGTTCTTGATATTGATTGCAATCCATCTTCTCCCATCATACTTGGTACACCATTTTTACGCACTATATGTGTTGTGATTGATATGAAATAAGGGAATATTAAATTCCAATTTCCACTAAGAAAGGGTATGGAACACTTCCCTAGAACAAGTATTAGGCCACCATATGAATCAATCATGAGGGTAACCTATGGGACAAAAACTAAAGACAACAATACTTGAATCTATGCATTATGCCTAGATAAGGGCGTGAAACGACAGCGCTTGTTGGGAGGGAACCCAATGAATAAAATAATTAATTTTCTCTTTTTCTTTTTATTTTTGCGTGTTCACACAATTATGCTACTGTTGATTGTGTTTTTATATTTTAATCAGTGTTTTTGCCAAGTAAAGCCTTTAGGATAGCTTTGAGTGATAATTGATTTGATCCTGTTGAAAAATAGAAACTTTTACGTCCAGTAGCTGAATTGCTAAAACTCATAGAAGCGATGAAAAATTCTCATTTTTTGATAAAGGATATACATACGAATTGCCTCTTCTTTCCTAATGTTTCAGAATCTTTGGATTTACAGAAGTATGAGTAAAATTTGAGTCTTTACAAACCGTTCTGTTTTTGACAGATTTTGTTTTCGTTGCATTGTGTTCTTATGCTAATGAATCTACGGATTGTATCGGGGGGTATAAGCCATGGTAATGTTAGAATACAGTAGTTATAATGCAATAATAAAATATGAATGGGTTTAGAATAGTACCTAAAGCAAAGATTGGTTTTCTTATACTAACGGATGTCACGAAGGTTTTGTTAAGTTTTGTGTCATTGAAGTTTTCAAGTTTTGGGTCAGATTTCGATGGATGAAGGAATAAAGAGTGAAAAGACCTTAAGCTTGGGGATACCCATGGCACCCCGAGGTAATATTCAAGGAGAAACAAGCAACTAAGCTTGGGGAGGCCCCTGAAGGCATCTCCTCTTTCTTCTAACAACCATCGGTAATTTTACTTGGAGCTATATTTTTATTCGTCACATATATATCATGAGTTTTGCTTGGAGCGTATTGTATTATATGAGTCTTTGCTTGTTTTTCTATTTAGTTTCTCGCAATCATCCTTGCTGGACACACCTATTTGAGAAAGCCATAATGATGCTATGATTTGTTACAATTGCTCTATGTGCTTCACTTAATTTTTTTGATCTACTGAATTGCTCTAGTGCTTCACTTATATCTTTTTGAGCACGGTGGTGCTTTAATTTTTGAAGAAATACTCTCATGCTTCAATTAGATTAATTTGAGGGTTTGTAAATTTTTGAAGAAATTCTCTCATGCTTAACTTATATTATTTTGAGAAACAAATTTTTTTATGCTCCTGTTTTTCACTTAAACTTATTTGAGAGCTTGTCATAAGCAACGGTAATACATTAATCTAGTGCCAAAGTGGTAGATATTCAAGAGGGATATAATAAAAACTTTCATGAAGACCGTTGGACAAAATAAACTTGATTCTTTGTAGTAGTTTTGAAATATGATGATAGTAATATGTGAGTTATGTTGGTGAGTAATTATGCTTTAGTAAAAACATTGGTGTTAAGGTTTGTGATTCCCTATGCAAGCACGAAAGTCAATAGTTTTGCAATGAAATTACATCCTACTTGTGTTGCATTATTTGGTGTTAGTTATGTCCAATGCTCGTTTATGTGAATTTCGTTTTTTGGTTGGTTGTGTCTCAATCTATTTGCTAGCCTTTCCTTGTACTAAGTGGGAATACTACTTGTGCATCCAAAATCCTTAAACCAAGTTGTGTCAAATGAGTCCACCATACCTACCTATATGCGGTATTTCTATGTCGTTCCAAGTAAATTTGTATGTGCCAACTCTAATTTTCAAAATGAATTTCCTTTTTGTGTGTTTATTCACTTGTCATTGCACGAATGTGTGGCGGTAATAGGGATGCCCAGTCCTGAAATGAAAAAGAAATTTACTTTATGTTGTCAAATAATAAATTCCTTGGAAAGTGTTGGTATGGAAGGCACCTATGGATACGGCTAGCCATGAATTGTGAAAGAATGGTGGAAAAAGGAGTAAACTTTATTTCATGTTTGGGAACTGCCTATGATGTATCTAGCATGGAAAGTATTGGGAATCCTCGGTCGTTTTCGTTGACGGGAAAAGCATGCCTCTCAAAATAATTTATCTCTCAATTTAAGCTTTGAGCTCTGGCACCTCTACAAATCTCTGCTTCCCTCTACCAAGGGCCTATCTATTTACTTTATGCAATTTTTATTTTTATTTGAGTCTCCATCTTCTCTTATAAACCACCAACTAGGGAGCACTATGGTCATACTGTGCATTGGAATATTCGAGTGTGTCTCGTGAATGGATCAATGATTGAGCATGATGGGCTAGGGATAAGTTTCTTTAGTGTTGATATTTTGAAAGACATGGTTGCTTGTTGATATGCTTGAGTATTGAAATCTTCATGTCAAATATAGACTATTGCTTTGAACCATCTAAAATTCCAAATGTCCATGCTACAAAAGAAAAGAATATGTGATGGGCATGTTAGGCAGCATTCCACATCAAAAAATCTGTTTTTATCATTTACCTACTCGAGGATGAGCATGAGTTAAGCTTGGGGATGTTGATACGTGTCCAATGTATCTATAATTTTGTATTGTTCCATGCTATCATATTATCATTCTTGGTTGGTTTATATTCATTTTATAGCAACTTTAAATCAGTTTTTGGGACTGACCTATTGACATGGTGCCTAGTGCCTGTTGTTGTTTTTTTTCTTGTTTTTTACTTTGCAGAATATCCATATCAAATGGAGTCCAAACATAGTGAAACCTTCTGGAGATTTTTTTCTGCCCAGAAGAAAACTTGAGAGCCAAGGAATTGCACGAGGGAAGGCCCATGGGGCCCACCACCAACCTGGGCGCGGTAGAGGCCCCTGGCGCCCTGATGGGTGGTGGGGCCCACGGAGGTCCTTTTCACTGCCTCACAGCTCTATAAATTCCGAAATATTCCAGAAACCCTAGGAGAGTCGATGAAACACAATTCCAGCCGCCGGAAGTTCCAGAACCACGAGATCCAATCTAGAGGACCTTTCCGGCACCTTGCCGGAGGGGAACACGAACACGGAGGCGTTCATTATCCTCATTGGTGCTCCTCCGGTGATGCGTGAGTAGTTTACCACAGACCTATGGGTTCGTAGACAGTAGCTAGATGGCTTGTTGTCTCTTTTTGATTCTCAATAAAATGTTCTCATCGATGTTCTTGGATATCTATTTGATGTAATGACTTTTTGCATTATGTTTGTTGGGATCCGATGAATTGCGAGTTTATGATCATTTCTATCTATGAATATTACTTTAGTCTTCTTTGATCTCTTATATGCATGATTATTATAGCCTCGTATTTGTTCTCCAAAACATTGGTTTGGTTCGGCCAACTAGATTGATTTTTCTTGCAATGGGAAGAGGTGCTTTGTGATGGGATTGATCTTGCGGTGTCCTAACCCAGTGACAGAAGGGTTATCGAGGCAGACATGTACCGTTGCTATTAAGGTAAAAGATGGGGTCTACTACATGAATAGATCTTGTCTATATCATGTCATCATTCTTATTGCATTACTCCGTTTCTCCATGAACTTAATACACTAGATCCATGATGGATAGCGGTCGATGTGTGGAGTAATAGTAGTAGATGCAGGCAGCAGTCGGTCTACTAATCTTGGACGTGATGCCTATATACATGATCATTGCCTTGGATATCATCATAATTATTTGCTCTTCTATCAATTACCCAACAGTAATTCATTTACCCACCAATGTTATTTTCTCGAGACAAGCCACTAGTGAAATCTACGGCCCCCGGGTCTATTTTCTATCATATTGTTTTCAGGTCTATTATTCTAAAAATCCAAAAATACCTTGCTGTACTTTTTTTTCTTTATTTTATTTTGTGTTTTTGCTAGATCTATTTATCCAATCTCATACAATTTTATCTATCTTAGTACCGAGGAGGGATTGACAACCCCTCTTATGTGTTGCGTTGCAAGTGTCTATTCTTTGTGTGAGGTACCGTTTACATAGTGTTGCTTGGTTCTCCTATTGGATTGATAACCTTGGTTTTATAACTGAGAGAAATACTTACCGTTGTTGTGCTGCATCATCCTCTCCTCTTCGGGGAAATACAACGCAGATACAAGCAATCATAGGCCAGGCCGACGCGTGGCGCATGACGCAATGTGGGGTCCCCCCACTTCTCCCACGGCGCCTCGGTAACCGCCTGGGCTGACATAAAGCTGGCCCGCGAAGGTTACGCGGCCATCATTGCCTTCCTGCACACGCCCGTCTTTCGACGCCTTCCTTCCCACGCAAGACTGCCCTTCCGTCGCAGGACCTCTGCCACCCTTGGTTTTCTTGCATCGCCATGGAGCCCCCGAGCAGGAGGAGCACGGTAGTGGCGGCGACGGATAGGCAAACGGCGATGGAGCCTGCCTTGGGCAGCATCACGTGCTCAACATCGAGGGACTCGATAAGTTCATCCCGATGACTGGGCCGATTCCAATGAGTGGGGAAGGACCAAAATTAGGCCAGCCTTGCGACCCCTTGCCGAGTTGGACGCCACCACTATCGTCGTCCACCTTCCTGCACTCTTTTTCCGGTGTACTGCCACTGTTCTTAGATTTCTTCAATGTCGTGCTCTCGCACTACTAGGTTCACGTGTTGCACTTTGAGCCGAAGTCTGTCCTTCTCTCTCGACCTTTTCCTTTCTGTGCGAGGCCTTCTTGGGCGTGGTCGCGCTACTCCGACATTTCTTCTGTGTCCGGCTAACCCCAGCCAACCACCCTCCGGGTGCGTGTCGCTATGTGTCGTGGATGCGACGGCGGACGAGGGAATCAACATGGAGATTAATCACGAACTGGAGTGCTTCAGGCGGCAATGGGTATATGTGGACGTGGCCGAGTTTAGCCCTCTGTTGCTAACTCCGAGAGCCCCGGCTGTGCCGAGCTCTGGATTGGGGCATAAAAGGCTCAATGATCCGAGGTTGACACATGTGTGAAAGAGACTAGCCGACCTAAAAGTAGCGGGGGTCACCATGGCCATGGTGGTGAGGGAGTTCCTCCATCGGTGAATTGCCCCCTTCAGCGCCACTCTTGCCCGACATAGGATTTCACTGGCCGAAGGATACAATGCGGCACTGCACGGGTCGCATGCTGCCCGATGTGTTTGGTGAAGTGCTCTGCATCCTGGTCGGTGAGGAAGCAGGTGAGCTCTCCGGGAAGGGGCTCCCCCTGTACAACTATCAGAACAAGGAGGCATTCACCGGAGCAATGCCCCGCTTCTATCAATGGGGGCTGCTTCCAGAGGGCCATGATGGGCCTCGGGACAATCCCTTCATGGCCGTCCCAAATCCAGAGGGCCGTGGGGGCGGCGAGCCCCCGGCTGAAGCAATGGAAGGCGGTGGCGCCTGCCCCGACAGGCCAATCAGCAACTCATCCCCGCACCCGGGGGCGCTAGCAGCACCGCGCCGCCCGAGGCCACGGCCACCACGCCCGATGCGATGTGGGGCATGAGGAGCCCCAGAAAGACGGTTACTGGGCCGTACGCCCCCGAGGGAGGCGCTAAGGGCGACCCCCACGTTCCCCTCCCGAGGGAGACGGGACCTGATGCCGAGGCTGCGCGACCATTTCTCGGAACCGGCCACGAGAGGAAGCCTTGGTCGGAGAGTAGCACCAGTGCACTGCCAAGGGCATTGAAGGAAAGGAAGTGGGTCGCCAGGGATGAATAAGTACTTTTCTCTCGCCCTACTTGTTTCAACACGACTGGGGTACCTGATCCTTCGCTCTACGCAGATCCTCTTTGAGCAAAAAAATCAAGGAGCCCCAGGGCCCAGCGAACGTTCCCTCGCCGCTTGCCGGTGCCGTGGAATGCAGGAAGGACGTGCACCGTTGAGCTGCTGATGACGTGCCCAGGCGAAGGGCATCTTCGCCATCGCCCATTGGGGGCGTGGGGCGCGGAGTAATCGAACATTCCTCGGCTACCGAAGATGGGCCGCGTGCGGAAGAGTGCCATGAATTCTCCGGAGGCGCCCTCAGGAGACCACTCCCCGGCCTAGAGAGTACCTACAGTCATGGCGGACGCCGAGCCGGCGAAAGCGGAATCATCGTCCGCCGCGCCCTTTCGTGCCAATGTCGGGGGCGGCCCTGAGAGCCTAGCCGCCTCTGACAGAGCCCCAAGGTGGCGGGGTGCATCGCCTCGCACACGAGGCGCGGAAGGGGTGTCGGCCAGCCCCCTGCCCCCCGACGGGTGAGGCCAGGGCTTCCCGGGCCTGGACGGCGGACGAGGGTGAAGGGCTCAATCCAGACTCGGCCTTGCGGCTTGTGAACTGCCAGACCACGACCCGACACATCCTCTTGCAGAATGCAGTGGGCATGCTGAACCAGTTCGGGGCAGAGCCCCAGGACGTTTTAGCATTTCTCGCTGAGGAGCGGCTGCACCTGGCGCGCCGGTGGCGTCAACTTGAAATCACCATCAACCTAAGCCGTCTCCAGCACAAGGCCGCCCCTCGGGGGCGAGAAATCCGTCGCCGAGGCGAAGGAGGCCCATGAGAGCGCTTTCAAGTGACTGAGGCAGCAGACTAGCTGCACGAAGCATTAGAGGCCCGCGAGCGGGAGCTCCTGGCCTCGAACGTTGTTCTGGAGCGGCAAATCCAGGCACGAAGGGACACCCTCTCTCCCTGCGATGAAGGATTGGCGATGCACGAGGCGGACCTCAAGGCCCTCGAGCAGGAACTCGCATGGACATCGTCTGAGTAGAGTCTGGAGCGGGAACGATTGGAGGTGCTAGACCGCCAGGTGGCTGCCGCTGAAGCTTCCCTTGCCCAGCACGTGGAAAAGGCCAACGCCTCCCTGGCAACCAAGGAAGCGAAGATCCAGGTAGACGACAACGAGAAAATTGTGAGAGCCCACCGAGTACTCGTCGCGGAGAACAACAAAAAGCTAAAGCTGCGGGACAACCGTTTCCGCGCTCGATGCGAAGAGTTAAAGCACGAGATAGAGGGCCTCAAGGAAGTGCTGACTAAAGCGGAAGGGCAGCAAAAGGCCGCGCTGGAAGCCAAAGCCATCACCGAGGCCAAGTTGGCATCGCTCTAGGAGCAAGTGAGAAGCATCACATCCCTTGTAGAGCGGGCGAGGGACGAAATGAACCGGGCTCGGGGGCGGCAGCACACGCGACCTCGAGCTGCGGGCTCACCGTGCTCTAGGTTCCATCAGTAAGGAGGATGTCTCTAGCCCCCTCATGCCCAATGACGTCGGCTACCTCAACTTTTTTACCAAGGTCGTGGAGCGGCTCGACGGGGATGCCAAGAAGGTGGGCAAAATCATCGAGGAGGAATGTCGCGAACTTCTTACCCAGGCGTCGACACGCGTCTTCAGCCATCTCCTTCACGCTGACCACTTCTTCGATTTTGAGGTCGTGATAGCCCCCATTCTTGAGGTGATCCGTGCACCCTTGGGGAAGCGGCAGAAGACCATGTGGACGTGCTGGACGCGCACTTCGCCCATGACAGCAGCGAGAGCGAGGGCGGAGCCGGAGAAAATGAGGGCGACGACGGCGGTGGTAGCGACCCGTCTCCCAAGGCTGCCTCTTTATTTACCTGTTGATACTTAACCGTGGCCCCGCAGGGGCGTGAAGTTAGCGACCCTTGTTTAAACCCCTTACTGCTGTAATGAGCGCTTGTGATCTCGTGGGGCTTCCGCCGAGGCTTGTTTTTCCTTTACGCTTGCTTTTGCATTCTATGTCATTACGACACAACCCCTACGCAGGACTCAGCCGTCGCTGGTAAGCCAGGTGGTGATGCATGGGCAAGGCCAGGAGGTGAGGGGCGTCAGGGGCTAGTGAGGGCTCCTGAGGCGAAATGCTTGGGACGCCGCCCTTTTATATGTAAGCAGCTCGCGCACAGAGAAGCGTATGGACCACACATAAGGGGTTCCGCCTCGGGGGAGCGATGCACGCTCGTCGGCTCACTCATGGGCATCATGCGAGGATATTAGACACCAAGGACCTTGGTGGAGTGGCGTGCGCGGGGGCAGGCCCACACCCAGCTACTTGGGTTTTTCAATGCTGTTGGGACTGATCCGAGCATAAGCACCGTGTCTAGCCCCCGCTCGCGTCAGGCTCAAGGGGGAGATTACGAGCACGCACGGCTCATGAAAAAAATCAACAAAACGCATCATGACTCAAAAACCAAAGCTTTACTAATGAAGATGACAAATTCATTTTCACAAGCCAGAAAGAGATGTGGCTACTGTGTCCAGCACAGGGCAGCCTTAGGTCGGTGCAGCCCATGGGGCGCCGTCATTTGATTTTTTTTCCACTAGCGCGAAGCATGGGGCTTCCACTTGGGCGTGGGCATGATCATAGTTCAATCGTTCCTCTAGCGGGGAGCATGGGGCATCCACTTGGGCGTGGCCATGATCACGGTTTGACTGTTCCGCCAGCCCGGAGCATGGCGCTTCCACTTGGGCATGGGCAGAGTTCTCACAAGGTGCCGCTTGGCGGCACGTCGGGAGGCTCCGGGGCATGTACAGCCCCACCTCATTCTTACGTGAGAGTGTCACGGCTAAAACTTGCAGAGGTGTTGGATGTTCCACGCATTAGGCACAGGGACTCCGCCTTCCGTCTCCAGGCCGCCGGTGCCTGATTTCGCGACGCGGGCGACCCTGAAAAGGCCTTCCCACATGGGCGAGAGCTTGTGGAGGACCTCCCTAGAGAGGATCTGTCGTAGCATGAGCCCTCGGCTTGGAGGGTGCGAGGGCGGATGTTACGGCTATGGTAGCGCTGCAAGGCCTGCTAGTACCTCACGGCGCGAAGGGTGGCCTGACGGTGGGCCTCCTCAAGGAGCAAAAGGTCAGCCTCCAGTGAACTGTCCTAGCGTGCCTCGTCAAACGCCAAGACTCGCAGGGAACCATGCTTAAGCTCCGAGGGGAGGACCGCCTCAGCCCTATGGACAAGGAAGAAGGAGGTCTTGCTAGTGGGTTTAGTCGTCGTGGTGCGAATGGACCACGACATAGACTGCAGCTCATCTAGCTGTCGGATTCAGGGCTCCGCAGACCCAAGAAAGGTTCGAACTCTGGGGCATGTGCGAAGAACCCTACCTCTTCAGCCAACCAATTCATCACCCCCACGACCTAGGTTGATGAACAAGGAAGAAGATGGACACGACAGTTCGCCCAGGTTCGAGCCACCTTGCGATGTAAGACCCTACTCCTGCTTTGGGGTGGATTAGCCTAACGAGGGGCTGAGTATGAACTAGTACAAGGGAAGAACAACCTCACGAGGTCTGCTCTGGTGTGGGTGTGAGCTGATGAGGTGTGGATTTGATCTAGAGAGCTCTCTCCCTCCTATGGTGGTGGCTAAGCTATATTTATACTGGCCTCGGTCCTCTTCCCCCGAAATGTAGGCGGGAAGGCATCCCACAGTGGCTAATTTGAATGGGGACAAGTAGTACATCTTATCCTGACGAAAGGTGGTCTTCGCCTGCAAAGCTTCTGGTCGTGACGCTACGATGGGCTTGGAGATGACATCTGTCCTGCCATCCTGGCGGTCTTGGTCTCGTTGCACGGGAAGGGAAACCTTTGGCTAATTCCTCGGGACCCTGCGCCTGCGCTTGCCTCCTTAGCACTAAAGAGGAAACCTAAGCCTCTGCGCCTGCGCTTGCCTCCTTAGCACTAAAGAGGAAACCTACTCCTCTGCGCCTGCTGGCACCCGCCTAGCCTTGGTCGTCATGGCTTGCATCACTCAACCTCATGAGGTTGGCACCTGCATAGAAATCTTCGTTCCTCAGGAGGCAGCCCGGGGAGGCCACTCCCTCCGGAGTTCTTGATGTCATCCGCCTTGCGAGGATCTTGTCTTGAAGGTGTTGTAGATGGGCCGTACCAGGCCGTTGATGGACCCACGCCATGGGCCGAAGGTAGGCAAGTCTGGGTACCCTGGTTCCCAGAATGCCGATTGTAGCCCTCGGGCCCAAGGCGCGCTCGGACTTGGCTTCGAGGCGAAGCCAAAGGGGAAGGGCGAAGCGCCGCGGGCCCAAATCGCCTGCGGTCCGAGTCGACGCATGGCATAGGATGGGATGTGGGCGTCTCCACTTCACCACTCCGCCTCGGCAACTGCCTGACGCATCCAGAAAGGCCATCATGGCTCGGAGCGTGAGTTTCCGGCGGGTGGCCTTCCTTCGGCTATAAATGGGGCGGGGCAGAACCCCCAGCCCATCTTCATCTTCTCGCCACTCGCTCCTTCTTCTTCGTCCCACCGTCTTGTCAGAGCGTCCATGGCACCAGTGAGGAGGTTCTCTGTCGCAGAGAAGGGGAAAACCCCTCAAGTGGAACCTGAGCTGCTCCCGCCGAAGAAAAGGCGAAGTTTCCCTCGCAATGCTACCGCGGCGCCCATGGCAATGCGGACCTGGCATGAACGCGCTCCGCCGGGCTTCCCGATCCGCGCGTATGCTCACGCGCGCAGCCCTGTCCACGAGAGCGGCCACGGAAGCTGCGAGGGACGGAGTTGTGGAGGAGAACAAACGACTACCACACGTCCACCCCACCCGCTGTCCCATGCTGAAGGCACGGCCCGCGAGTTTGTGGTGTGGGCGGAAATGCTGCCACACACGTGGATCCAGCTCCCGCGGTCCCTGGCAAGGGAGATACCGCTAAGGGGGCCCGTCGAGCTGTGGCTGCAGTACGACGGTTGCTGCAGCCAGGCTTCACAAGCGGAAGTCAAGGTCGTTGACTCTGGCGATGTATTCATGACTCGAGGATGGGGCACGATCTCCCATGTCTGCCGCCACGAGAGAGGTCATGCCATCCACTTCGAGTACAACGGGGTGTCGACGCTCTTCTTCAAGGTATTCGGAGAGGATGTCCGACACCTGGAGTGCTGCCCCATGGGAGGAGATCATGGCAGCCGTTCTCCGGCGGGCCGACGAGGCGGCAAAGCCCCTCGCGGTGAACTTGCCCTTGGCCTTGCCCGCGACTCTTCTGATAGCAGCATCGCATCCTTCGGCCCTGGGTCGAGGGACAACGACAGCTACGAGCCGGCGCGCCGCCGTAGCCGGGTCTAGTGGAGGCAAGGTGCCAGCCTGAAACCGCGGGCGACGTTGCTTGGGCCGCGGTCCACAGGAGACCTTTTTCATTTTGCTTCGTTCCTGTGAAAAACCATGAAGGGCCCCGCAAGAGTATGTAAAGGCTGTGATGCTTTTGTCTTAATGTTACTATTTCGAATCAATGTCGTGTTTGCGCTTCTTGCTTTGGCATGGTTCCCCCTTTCATTCTCGCGGTAGCTTAGTGCTCTACGCCGGCAGGACCCAATCCGCAAGCAAGCTTCTGTCGTCGCTGGTATGCCAGGTCGTGATGCCGTGGTCAAGGCCAGGAGGTGAGCGGCCCGACGTCCAGTGAGAGCCTTCATGTGCTTGGGTCCGTCCTTGCAGCGCTCATAAACCTAAGTGACCAAGCTCTGGCTCGTGGCCGGCCCCGCGCACGTACCTCACCAGGTCCTTAGTGCCTTCGTCTTCTTGCCGAAAGATCACCGGCATGATGGCAAGCGTGGCTGTGTGCTATGTTTTCTTTCTTCGGCTAACTCGCAGGAACCTCCGGAGCCGGGACCACGAGCGGCCTCGCCAGCACCTCGGGGCGCCTCCTAGGTACCCTCTCGAAGCCAACCACTCTTTTCTCGCGCAAGTCGCTTGCACGTTAAAGGGGGGCCTTGAGCCCCGCGCGTCAGGAGCTCCTACTGGCTCTCGAGCCCTCAACCCCTGGCCTTGACTACGGCATCACGACCTGGCATACCAACGGCGACTGAGCCTTGCTCGAGGGTCGGGACCCAAGGACGTAGAGCATCCAGACGAGTGAGAAAGATGGGGTCGGCACGAGTCCTGCCCGCGGGAGCCATCAGGAGAAGGACATAGCCTAACGTCGCACAAGAAGCTCGTCCTCGCAGTGAAAGAATCGCCGCAGGCTTGCAAAGATAAGTCACCTCACACATGCAGGCGTGAACCTTATGATCAGCGCTTTGTCTCTAGCAATCTCGCTCAGGCAAGGACGTTTCCCTTTCAGTCCTTCGGGAGCCGCTTGCGCGCCAAAGGGGACCCCGGGGTAGCTAAAGATGCGCGCAGCAGAGGTTGTTCCTCACGAGTCGGTTGGCTCCTGAGTCCTTGGGGGCTCAGGAGGTCCAAGAGGCTCGCGAGGGTCTAGCACTTCCTCCATCACGATTGCCTGGCGCCTGGCCTCATGCGCCGCTAGGACGCCCTGCATGTAGCACTGGTGCGAGGTAGCCGCGTTCAGCAGGCCGAACGGCATGCGAACATAGCTCCAGGGTTAGCCCCCACTGCGGTCGATGCGGGTCAGCTAGAAGAGCTCCTGAAAAGTGGCCCTTTTGAGGCCTGGGATGTTGACGAAGACGCGCTACTCGCCACCCATGTCAGGGGCGGCACCTGCGCTGAGTGGTGCAGGGCGGCGCTCGCCACGCATGGCTCACGCCTCCTGAAGTTCTTCGACTGCATTGGTGATGAACTCCTGAGCGCCTGGCGCCTCGCGCCCTGCGTCCTGCTCCCGGAAGCGCGCATCAAAGCACGTCTCCACAAGGTACCCGAATGCCTCCCTCGTGACGCTTGTCTAGTCAGAGGCCCTCCAGACGAAAGCCCCTGAGCCCGTCCTGAGAGGCAAGCCAGGCGCGCCTTCCTATGCATGAGAGAAAGGCGTCCCAGCAGTGGGCGCGGGGCCTGAGGCACGATCATCGAATGCCCTAGGCTCCTGACAGCCCTTGAGGAGGAGCTGCTTCTTTTTCTTGGGGACAGCCTCAGGAGGACGGTTGGCACCCTCGTCATCTGATTTCTCGACCGCTGCGGCCTGGTAGGCGTGCTCGACGGAGCACACCGCATCCTTCTCGTCACAAGCGACCGTGTTGATGCCGCCATTTCCTGGCATCTTGAGGACATTGTAGCCATGGTGAGTCACCGCCAAAAACTTGGCGAGCACCGGATACCCGAGAATGGCGTTGTATGGGAGGCGAATGTAGGCGACGTCGAAGTCAATAAGCTCGGTGCGGTAGTTGTCGCGCTTGCCGAAGGTGACAGGGAGGTGAATCTGTCCCAGGGGAATGGTGGAGCCATCGGTCACTCCCGAGAAGGGCTTGGTGGGGAGGAGATGGTCGTAGGGCACCTGAAGTGTCTCGAACATATCGACAAAGTGGACGTTGAGCCCCACGTGACCGTCGATGAGTGTCTTGGTAATGAGGACGTTGTTGATGGTTGGTGAGCAGAGCATTGGGAGCGCGCCGGCGGCGGCCGAGCACTTGAGCTAGTCTGTAGAGTCGAAGGTGACGGTGTACTTGGACCACCTGAAGGGCGCGACGCCCCGATTTTGGGAAGGGCCGCGTTCACCTCACGAGCGGACTACTTGAAGACACTATGAGAGGCGGGGGACTGAGGGCCACACAGGATGGAGGCAATGGCGCGAGGCTCCTGGAAGCCCCAGCCCCATCTTCTTGGCGGTGGTCATCGTTCCTCCTTGGCGGCGGCAACGAAGGGAGGCTAGCGTTTCCCTGAGGACGGTCCTCACGAGGCTGGTCTCTCCACGGGCCATCGCGAGGCTGGCTCTACTAGCGGTCCTCACGGGGCTGATCGCGCCAGTCCTGGCGGGGGTCGCGGTTGTCCCAGCGGCCTCCATCGTGGCCTCCTCCGCGGCTGTAGCCATGGTCAATGCGCTTGGGGAGCAGCCAAGGCGCCCGTCGCGGATTCCCCTAAGCTCCTGGCATCCGTTGGTGTTGTGGCTGTCGACATGTTGAAAGACGTAGAATGGGCGGCTGCCCTTGGAGGATTCAGCATGGTCGCAGCTGCGCTTCATCTCAGGTTCGGCCGGGAGCACAGCAGGGCCCTTGTGCTTCACGTCCTTAGCCTTGGCCTTCTTGTCTTCAGGATCGATCTTTGGGAGCTCCAGGAGGGAGAGGCGAGCTTCCTCTGCCTTTGCGCACCTAGTTGCCATGTTGAACATCTCTAGAGCCGAACACAGGTGTTCGTGTATGGCGAGCTCTTCCTTCATCTTGACGTCCCGAACGCCATCAGTGAACGCCGAAATGATGGCCTCGTCTGACACCTTTGGGATCTTGAGTCGAATGTCAGTGAAGCGCTGGATGTACTTCTGCAATGTTTCCCCTGGCAGCTGCTTGATGCGCCGCAGGTCGCCTACAACAGGGGCGCGGTCGCGAGTGCCCTGGAAGTTGGCGATGAAGCGCTCGCGCAGGTCGTCCCACGATGAGATCGACCCCACCCGAAGGTTCAGGAGCCACGAGCATGTGCCATCCTTGAGGGCCATGGGAAACTAGCTTGCCATGACTTTGTCGTTGCCGTTCGCCACCTCGATACTCAGCTTGTAGAGCTGGAGGAACTCAGGGGGGGGGGTCGGGGGTGCCGTCATAGCGCGAAGGCACATCCGGCTTGAACTTGCTGGGCCAGACGACGCGGTGCTGCTCCAGGGTGAATGCACGGCAGCCTGCCGTGCACACAGGAGCCACCCGCTGAGGAGGAGCCTGATATTGACGAGGCGGTGCTGGAAGCGCGCCTGCTTCACCTTGGTGCCACTGCACCACCTGGCAGCTTTCTTCATCATGCGTTGGCACACTGCATGGCGGATTGTGCTGGGTTGCCTCACGCCTCGGCTCGGGGTCCACGCCGTGCAGAGGAGGAGGAGGCGCGACGTGAGCTACGTCGCCCTCCAAAGACGGTGGAGGATGGGGCGAGCGGGATGGTGCTGGGCCTCGCCAGTGGCGTTGACGAGATCAGCGACACGGGGGAGCCAGTCGTCATAGAGGTAGTTGGCTGAGCGATAGTGCAGAAGCTGGCACGCCCTGACCAACACAGCCTGCACGTTCGCCGGCCTGCGACAAGCGTGAGAGGACGACTGAGGGAGTCCTGTACTAAGGGGTCCTCGGGCGTCCGGCCTGTGAGCCATGGGCCGGACTGGTGGGCTGTGAAGATACGAAGACCGAAGACTGCACCCGTGTCCGGATAGGACTCTCCTTGGCATGAAGGCAAGCTTGGCGACTGGATATGTAGATTCCTTTCTCTGTAACCGACCTTGTGTAACCCTAGATCTCCCCGGTGTCTATATAAACCGGAGGACTTAGTCCGGAAAGGAGAGATATTCATTACCATAGTCAGGCTAGACTTCTAGGGTTTAGCCATTACGATCTCGTGGTAGATCAACTCTTCTAATACTCATATTCATCAAGATTAATCAAGCAGGAAGTAGGGTATTACCTCCATAGAGAGGGTCCAAACCTGGGTAAACATCGTGGCCCTTGTCTCCTGTTACCATCGACCTTACACACACAGTCCGGGACCCCCTACCTGAGATCCACTGGTTTTGACACCGACATTGGTGCTTTCATTAAGAGTTCCACTGTGCCGTCCCCAAAAGGTTTGATGGCTCCTTCAATCGTCAACAACACTGCTGTCGGAGGGGAAACCTTCCTCCTCGGACAGATCTTTGTGTTCGGCGGCTTCGTGCTACGGGCCAACTCGCTTGGCCACATGGAGCAGATCGACTTCTATGCCCCTGGCCATCAGGTCAGATTTGGGAGCTCGAATTACGTCGCGGACATCCGTGGAGATTTAATCTTTGCCGGATTCGAGACCGCGGCAACCGCTCCTAGTCACCCCGATGAACATGACCCAAATCTGTCGTCGGGCCGCATCCAAGAGATTGCTCCTGTAACTGCTCCGGCTGTAGGTCCGGAGCATATTGCGCCATCCGAGGATGGGAGGCTCAACCCCACCGCGAAGGCCGCAGATTCCACGGCGTTGGAGCCGAACATAGACCTAAAGTCATGTGGCGTCTTTGTCACCGGAACTCCGGACTCGTCTCTGGTCATAAATTCTGAGCCATGTGCATCCGCGGACACCGAACTAGATCGCTTATCGATCTTTGAGTTTAGCGCCGCAGACATCTTCCAGCATTCGCCCTTGGGCGATGTACTAAATTCGTTAAGGAATCTGTCCTTGGCAGGGGACTCACAGCCAAATTATGTCCGGTTCAAGCTAGAGGCTGATCATGGGGGGGAATTTTGCCTCCCACCCACCACCCACTTCACAGCCACTGTCGAGGACTAAACCAACACGCTTGACTATGAATCCGAAGACATCGACGGTATGGATGGTATGCCGACGATGGACGGCCACTTCCTCATACGATGTCTACATGGTAGATACGCCGAAAAATAATAGCGGTGATGACAAGGAGAACCCAGCAAAGGAGGACCCTCCTAAAACACAGCCAAAGCGCCAGCGTCAGCGGCGCCGCTCTAAATCCCGCCACAGCAGGGATAGCAACACCAGCACAGGAGACGACAACACTCCGGATGATGCCGAAGACACAGAAGAACCTGATGAACATACTGCCGAACAAGACCATCAGGAAGATGGGCAAGTCAGCCCTGACAAACAGGCAATGGAAGAAGATTCGGAGGATGGTAGTTACCATCCGCCCTCCAAGGAGGAGGCAAGCCTCGGCGACGATGACTTCATCGTGCCAGAGGAGCCTCTCGAGCAGGAGCGCTTTAAGCGCCAGCTAATAGCCACCGCAAGGAGCCTGAAAAAGAAACAGCAGCAGCTTCAAGCTGACCAAGATCTGCTCGTCGACAGATGGGCTGATTGTTGGGGAACGTAGTAATTTCAAAACAATTCCTACGCAGACGCAAGATCATGGTGATGCATAGCAACGAGACGGGAGAGTGTTGTCCACGTACCCTCGTAGACCGAAAGCGGAAGCATTATGACAACACATTTGATGTAGTCGTACGTCTTCACGATTCGACCGATCCAAGTACCGAACGCACGGCACCTCCGAGTTCAGCACACGTTCAGCTCGATCACGTCCCTCGAACTCCGATCCAGCCGAGTGTTGAGGGAGAGTTTCGTCAGCACGACGGCATCGTGACGATGTTGATGTTCTACCAATGCAGAGCTTCGCCTAAGCACCGCTACGATATTATCGAGGTGGATTATGGTGGAGGGGGGCACCGCACACGTCTAAGAGATACAAGGGATCATTTGTTGTGTCTATGGGGTGCCCCTCTCCTCCGTATATAAAGGGGGGGAGGAGGAGAGGGCCGGCCAAGGGGAGGAGGCGCGCCCAAGGGGGGCAATCCTACTCCAAGTTGGATTTCCCCCTCTTTCCTAGTCCAAGTAGGAGAGGTGAAGGAAGGGAAGGAGAAGGAGAAGGAAGGAGAGGGAGGAAAAGGAGGAAAGGGGGCCGGCCCCCTAGTCCAATTCGGCTTGGGCTAGGGGGCCGCGCGCGCTGCCTCCTCTCTTCAACCACTTGGCCCATGAGGCCCATTGCTTCTTCCTCGTATTCCCGTAACTCCCTGGTACCCCCGAAAATACCCGAATCACTCGGAACCTTTCCGATGTCCGAATATAGTCATCCAATATATCAATCTTTACGTCTCAACCATTTCGAGACTCCTCGTCATGTCCCCGATCTCATCTGGGACTCTGAGCTACCTTCGGTACATCAAATCACATAAACTCATAATATAATCGTCATCGAACTTTAAGCGTGCGGACCCTACGGGTTCGAGAACTATGTAGACATGACCAAGACACGTCTCCGGTCAATAACCAATAGCGGAACCTGGATGCTCATATTGGCTCCCACATATTCTACGAAGATCTTTATCGGTCAAACCGCATAACAACATACGTTGTTCCCTTTGTCATCGGTATATTACTTGCCCGAGATTCGATCGTCGGTATCTCAATACCTAGTTCAATCTCGTTACCGGCAAGTCTATTTACTCGTTGCGTAATACATCATCCCGCAACTAACTCATTAGTTGCAATACTTGCAAGGCTTAAGTGATGTGCATTACCGAGTGGGCCCAGAGATACCTCTTTGACAATCGGAGTGACAAATCCTAATCTTGAAATACGCCAACCCAACAAGTACCTTTGGAGACACCTGTAGAGCACCTTTATAATCACCCAGTTACGTTGTGACGTTTGGTAGCACACAAAGTGTTCCTCCGGTAAACAGGAGTTGCATAATCTCATAGTCATAGGAACATATATAAGTCATGAAGAAAGCAATAGCAGAATACTAAACGATCGTGTGCTAAGCTAACGGAATGGGTCAAGTCAATCACATCATTCTCCTAATGATGTGATCCCGTTAATCAAATGACAACTCATGTCAATGGCTAGGAAACATAACCATCTTTGATCAACGAGCTAGTCAAGTAGAGGCATACTAGTGACACTTTGTTTGTCTATGTATTCACACATGTACTAAGTTTCCGGTTAATACAATTCTAGCATGAATAATAAACATTTATCATGATATAAGGAAATAAATAATAACTTTATTATTGCCTCTAGGTCATATTTCCTTCAGTCTCCCACTTGCACTAGAGTCAATAATCTAGTTCACATCACCATGTGATTTAACACCAATAGTTCACATCACCATGTGATTAACACCCATAGTTCACATCGTCATGTGACCAACACCCAAAGGGTTTACTAGAGTCAATAATCTAGTTCACATCGCTATGTGATTAACACCCAAAGAGTACTAAGGTGTGATCATGTTTTGCTTGTGAGAGAAGTTTAGTCAACGGGTCTGCCACATTCAGATCCGTATGTATTTTGCAAATTTCTATGTCAACAATGCTCTGCACGGAGCTACTCTAGCTAATTGCTCCCACTTTCAATATGTATCCAGATTGAGACTTAGAGACATCTGGATCAGTGTCAAAACTTGCGTCGACTTAACCCTTTACGACGAACCTTTTTGTCACCTCCATAATTGAGAAACATATCCTTATTCCACTAAGGATAACTTTGACCGATGTCCGGTGGTCTACTCCTAGATCACTATTGTACTCCCTTGCCAAAATCAGTGTAGGGTATACAATAGATCTGGTACACAGCATGGCATACTTTATAGAACCTATGGCTAAGGCATAGGGAATGACTTTCATTCTCTTTCTATCTTCTGCCGTGGTCGGGCTTTGAGTCTTACTCAATTTCACACCTTGTAACACAGGCAAGAACTCTTTCTTTGACTGTTCCATTTTGAACTACTTCAAAATCTTGTCAAGGTATGTACTCATTGAAAAAACATATCAAGCGTCTTGATCTATCTCTTCTAGATCTTGATGCTCAATATGTAAGCAGCTTCACCGAGGTCTTTCTTTGAAAAACTCCTTTCAAACACTCATTTATGCTTTGCAGAATAATTCTACATTATTTCCGATCAACAATATGTCATTCACATATACTTATCAGAAATGCTGTAGTGCTCCCACTCACTTTCTTGTAAATACAGGCTTCACCGCAAGTCTGTATAAAACTATATGCTTTGATCAACTTATCAAAGCGTATATTCCAACTCCGAGATGCTTGCACCAGTCCATAGATGGATCGCTGGAGCTTGCATATTTTGTTACACTTTTAGGATTGACAAAACCTTCTGGTTGCATCATATACAACTCTTCTTTAATAAATCCATTAAGGAATGCAGTTTTGTTTATCCATTTTTCCAGATTTCATAAAATGCGGCAATTGCTAACATGATTCGGACAGACTTAAGCATAGATACGAGTGAGAAACTCTCATCGTAGTCAACACCTTGAACTTGTCGAAAACCTTTTGCGACAATTCTAGCTTTGTAGATAGTAACACTACTATCAGCGTCCATCTTCCTCTTGAAGATTCATTTAAATCTCAATGGCTCGCCGATCATTGGGCAAGTCAATCAAAGTCCATACTTTGTTCTCATACATGGATCTCATCTCAGATTTCATGGCCTCAAGCCATTTTACGGAATCTGGGCTCATCATCGCTTCCTCATAGTTCGTGGGTTTGTCATGGTCAAGTAACATGACCTCCAGAATAGGATTACCGTACCACTCTGGTGCGGATCTCACTCTGGATGACCTACGAGGTTCTGTAGTAACTTGATCTGAAGTTACATGATCATCATCATTAGCTTCCTCACTAATTGGTGTAGGAGTCACAGGAACAAATTTCTGTGATGAACTTCTTTCCAATAAGGGATCAGGTACAGCTACCTCATCAAGTTCTACTTTCCTCACACTCACTTCTTTCGAGAGAAACTCCTTCTCTAGAAAGGATCCAAATTAGGAACAAAAGCCTTGCCTTCAGATCTGTGATAGAAGGTGTACCCAACAGTTTCCTTTGGGTATCCTATGAAGACACATTTCTCCGATTTGGGTTCGAGCTTATCAGGATGAAACTTTTTCACATAAGCATCGCAACCCCAAATTTTAAGAAACGACAACTTTTGGTTTCTTTCCAAACCAAAGTTCATAAGGTGTCATCTCAACGGATTTAGATGGTGCCCTATTTGACGTGAATGCAGCTGTCTCTAATGCATAACCTCAAAACGATAGTGGTAAATCAGTAAGAGACATCATAGATTGCACCATATCTAATAAAGTACGGTTATGATGTTCGGACACACCATTATGCTGTGGTGTTCCAGGTGGCGTGAGTTGCGAAACTATTCTGCATTGTTTCAAATGAGGACCAAACTTGCAACTCAAATATTCTCCTCCACGATCAGATCGCAGAAACTTTATTTTCTTGTTACGATGATTTTTCACTTCACTCTGAAATTATATGAACTTTTCAAATGTTTCAGACTTATGTTTCATCAAGTAGATATACCCATATCTGCTCAAATCATCTGCGAAGGTCAGAAAATAAAGATACCCGCCACGAGCCTCAACACTCATCGAACCGCATACATCAGTATGTATTATTTCCAATAAGTCAGTTGCTCGCTCCATTGTTCCGGAGAACGGAGTCTTAGTCATCTTGCCCATGAGGCATGGTTCGCAAGCATCAAGTGATTCATAATCAAGTGTTTCCAAAAACCCATCAGCATGGAGTTTCTTCATGCGCTTTACACCAATATAACCTAAACGGCAGTGCCACAAATAAGTTGCACTATCATTATTAACTTTGCATCTTTTGGCTTCAATATTATGAATATGTGTATCACTACGATCGAGATCCAACAAATCATTTTCATTGGGTGTATGACCGTAGAAGGTTTTATTCATGTAAATAGAACAACAATTATTCTCTAACTTAAATGGATAACCGTATTACAATAAACATGATCAAATCATATTCATGCTCAACGCAAACACCAAATAACACTTATTTCAACACTACTCCCGAAAGTATAGGGAGTGTGCGATGATGATCATATCAATCTTGGAACCACTTCCAACACACATCGTCACTTCACCCTTAACTAGTCTCTGTTCATTCTGCAACTCCCGTTTCGAGTTACTACTCTTAGCAACTGAACTAGTATCAAATACTGCGGGGTTGCTATAAACACTAGTAAAGTACACATCAATAACATGTATATCAAATATACCTTTGTTCACTTTGCCATCCTTCTTATCCGCCAAATACTTGGGGTAGTTCCGCTTCCAGTGACTAGTACCTTTGCAGTAGAAGCACTTAGTCTCAGGCTTAGGTCCAGACTTGGGCTTCTTCACTTGAGCAGCAACTTGCTTGCCGTTCTTTTTGAAGTTCCCCTTCTTCCCTTGGCCCTTTTCTTGAAACTACTGGTCTTGTTAACCATCAACACTTGATGCTTTTCTTGGTTTCTACCTTCGTCGATTTCAGCATCACGAAGGACTTGGGAATCGTTTCTGTTATCCCTTGCATATTATAGTTCATCATGAAGTTCTAGCAACTTGGTGATTGTGACTAGAGAACTCTGTCAATCACTATCTTATCTAGAAGATTAACTCCCACTTGATTCAAGTGATTGTAGTACTCAGACAAGCTGAGCACATGCTCACTGCTTGAGCTATTCTCCTCCATCTTTTAGCTATAGAACTTGTTGGAGACTTCATATCTCTCAACTCGGGTTTTGCTTGAAATATTAACTTCAACTCCTGGAACATCTCATATGGTCCATGACGTTCAAAACGTCTTTGAAGTCCCGATTCTAAGCCGTTTAGCATGGTGCACTAAACTATCAAGTAGTCATCATATTGAGCTAGCCAAACGTTCATAACGTTTGCATCTGCCCTTGCAATAGGTCTGTCACCTAGTGGTGCATCAAGGACATAATTCTTCTGTGCAGCAATGAGGATAAACCTCAGATCACAGATACAATCCGCATCATTGCTACTAACATCTTTCAACTTAGTTTTCTCTAGGAACATATCAAAAATAAAACAGGGGAGCTAAACGCGAGCAATTGATCTACAACATAGATATGCTAATACTACCAGGACTAAGTTCATGATAAATTAAAGTTCAATTAATCATATTACTTAAGAACTCCCACTTAGATAGACATCCCTCTAATCATCTAAGTGATCACGTGATCGAAATCAACTAAACCATAACCGATCATCACGTGAAATGGAGTAGTTTTCAATGGTGAACATCACTATGTTGATCATATCTACTATATGATTCACGCTCGACCTTTCGGTCTCAGTGTTCCGAGGCCATATCTGCATATGCTAGGCTCGTCAAGTTTAACCTGAGTATTCTGCGTGTGCAAAACTGGCTTGCACCCGTTGTAGATGGACGTAGAGCTTATCACACCCGATCATCACGTGGTGTCTGGGCACGACGAACTTTGGCAACAGTGCATACTCAGGGAGGACGCTTTTATCTTGAAATTTAGTGCGATATCATCTTATAAAGCTATTGTCGAACTAAGCAAAATAAGATGTATAAAAGATAAACATCACATGCAATCGAAATATGTGACATGATATGGCCATCATCATCTTGTGCCTTTGATCTCCATCTCCAAAGCATCGTCATGATCTCCATCGTCACCAGCATGACACCATGATCTCCATCATCTTGATCTATATCAATGTGTCGTCACATGGTCGTCTCGCCAACTATTGCTCTTGCAACTATTGCTATCGCATAGCGATAAAGTAAAGCAATTATTTGGCGCTTGCATCTTATGCAATAGAGAGACAACCATAAGGCTTTTCCCAGTTGCCGATAACTTCAACAAAACATGATCATCTCATACAACAACTTATATCTCATCACGTCTTGACCATATCACATCACAACATGCCCTACAAAAACAAGTTAGACGTCCTCTACTTTGTTGTTGCAAGTTTTACGTGGCTGCTACGGGCTGAGCAAGAACCGTTCTTACCTATGCATCAAAACCACAACGATAGTTCGTCAGGTTAGTGTTGTTTTAACCTTCTCAAGGACCAGGCGTAGCCACACTCGGTTCAACTAAAGTTGGAAAAACTGACACCCGCTAGTCACATGTGTGCATAGCACGGCGGTAAAACCAGTCTCGCATAAGCGTACGCGTAATGTCGGTCTGGGCCGCTTCATCCAACAATACCGCCGAACCAAAGTATCACATGCTGGTAAGCAGTATGACTTGTATCGCCCACAACTCAGTTGTGTTCTACTCGTGCATATAACATCAACGCATAAAACCAGGCTCGGATGCCACTGTTGGGGAACGTAGTAATTTCAAAAAAAATCCTACGCACACGCAAGATCATGGTGATGCATAGCAACGAGAGGGGAGAGTGTTGTCCACGTACCCTCGTAGACCGAAAGCGGAAGCGTTATGACAACGCGGTTGATGTAGTCGTACGTCTTCACGATTCGACCGATCCAAGTACCGAACGCACGGCACCTCCGAGTTCAGCACACGTTCAGCTCGATGACATCCCTCGAACTCCGATCCAGCTGAGTGTTGAGGGAGAGTTTCGTCAGCACGACGGCGTGGTGACGATGTTGATGTTCTACCGACGCAGAGCTTCGCCTAAGCACCGCTACGATATTATCGAGGTGGATTATGGTGGAGGGGGCACCGCACAAGGCTAAGAGATCCAAGGGATCGATTGTTGTGTCTTTGGGGTGCCCCCTCCTCCGTATGTAAAGGGGGGAGGAGGAGCGGACCGGCCAAGGGGAGGAGGCACGCCCAAGGGGGGCAATCCTACTCCAAGTAGGATTCCCCCTCTTTCCTAGTCCAAGTAGGAGAGGGGAAGGAAGGGAAGGAGAAGGAGAAGGAAGGAGAGGGAGGAAAAGGAGGAAAGAGGGGCCGGCCCCCTAGTCCAATTCGGTTTGGGCTAGGGGGCGCGCCCTGCCTCCTCTCTTCCACCACTTGGCCCATGAGGCCCATTTCTTCTTCCTCGTATTCCCGTAACTCCTCGGTACCCCCGAAAATACCCGAATCACTCGAAACCTTTCCGATGTCCGAATATAGTCGTCCAATATATCAATCTTTACATCTCAACCATTTTGAGACTCCTTGTCATGTCCCCGATCTCATCTGGGACTCCGAACTACCTTCGGTACATCAAATCACATAAACTCATAATACAATCGTCATCGAACTTTAAGCGTGCGGACCCTACGGGTTCGAGAACTATGTAGACATGACCGAGACACGTCTCTGGTCAATAACTAATAGCGGAACCTGGATGCTCATATTGGCTCCCACATATTCTATGAAGATCTTTATCGGTCAAACCGCATAACAACATACGTTGTTCCCTTTGTCATCGGTATGTTACTTGCCCGAGATTCAATCATCGGTATCTCAATACCTAGTTCAATCTTGTTACCGGCAAGTCTATTTACTCGTTCCGTAATACATCATCCCGCAACTAACTCATTAGTTGCAATGCTTGCAAGGCTTAAGTGATGTGCATTACCGAGTGGGCCCAGAGATACCTCTCCGACAATCGGAGTGACAAATCCTAATCTTGAAAAACGCCAACCCAACAAGTACCTTTGGAGACACCTGTAGAGCACCTTTATAATCACCCAGTTACGTTGTGACGTTTGGTAGCACACAAAGTGTTCCTCCAGTAAACGGGAGTTGCATAATCTCATAGTCATATGAACATATATAAGTCATGAAGAAAGCAATAGCAGAATACTAAACGATCGTGTGCTAAGCTAACAGAATGGGTCAAGTCAATCACATCATTCTCCTAATGATGTGATCCCGTTAATCAAATGACAACTCATGTCAGTGGCTAGGAAACATAACCATCTTTGATCAACGAGCTAGTCAAGTAGAGGCATACTAGTGACACTTTGTTTGTCTATGTATTCACACATGTACTAAGTTTCCGGTTAATACAATTCTAGCATGAATAATAAACATTTATCATGATATAAGGAAATAAATAATAACTTTATTATTGCCTCTAGGGCATATTTCCTTCACCGATGTCCTGGCAGCCGAAGAAAACGGCCTCCGACGCCCAGCCAAGAGTTACCCAAAGCGAAGGTTGCTACCTCAGTTCGACGGAGAGGCGATGGAGCCTATACCTCCCTCGCATAACACGGCCGACCGAACACTACGCGGTCAGGATAGTGTGGCGGATCGACCACCTCGTGGTCGGGATAGAGTGGAAATTCAAGCCGAACAGCCCGCCTCGCTGCCACGGAAAAATAGAGACAAAACAGTTCGGGGTCATACATATGACCTCCGGCAAACCCTGCGCAGCAGAGCAAGACATACAAGATCGATCTACAGACCGCGAGGACGTGCCTCGACATGCGATGGCAGCTACTTATTTGGATGGGACAAACCTAGTCACGCTCGAGCCGATAACCATAGACGAACTCCATCAGAGCTACGTCGCGACGCGGCCCGATATAGAGGCGCCGCACACCCTCTTTGCTTCACTGATGAAGTAATGGACCATGAATTCCTCGAGGGGTTAATGCCCGTCAATATTGAATCATACGACGGAACAACCGATCCTGCGGTATGGATCGAGGATTTTATTCTTCACATTCACATGGCCCGCGGAGATGACCTCCATGCTATCAAATACCTCCCACTAAAACTCAAAGGGCCAGCTCGGCACTGGTTAAACAGCCTGCCTGAAAATTCCATCGGCGGCTGGGAGGACTTGGAAGAAGCCTTTCTCGACAACTTCCAAGGTACATATGTTCGGCCGCCGGACGCCGATGACTTAAGCCACATAGTTCAGCAGCCAGGGGAGTCAGCCAGGAAATTCTGGACTAGGTTCCTAACTAAAAAGAACCAGATAGTCGACTGTCCGGGCGCAGAAGCCCTAGCTTCCTTTAAACATAGCATTCGTGACACATCGCTCGTCCGCCACCTCGGCCAAGAAAAGCTGAAGTCCATGGCCGCCCTCACGGCCCTCATGACCAGCTTTTGTGCGGGCGAGGACAGCTGGCTGGCTCGTAGTAAAAACATGGCCAACGAGGCAGGCCCCTCCGAGGCCAAAAATAGCAACAACAAGCTCCGACGCAGCAGAAACAAATGCCGAAGCAATGGCGATAACACCGTTGAAACTGCTGTAAACGTCGGGTTCAGCGGCTCCAAGTCTGGTAAGCGGAAAAAGCCGTATCAAAGAAACAATCAAGGACCATCTAGCATGGACCGCATACTTGACCGTCCGTGACAAATCCATGGCACCCAGCACAAACCAGCCAATCGTACCAACAGAGATTGCTGGGTTTTTAAGCAAGCCGGCAAGTCAAACACCGAGCATAAGGAAAAGGGATCGCAGAGTGAGGACGATGACGAGGAGCCTCTGCAACCGAACACAAGGGGACAAAAAAAGTTTCCCCCTCAAGTGAAAATAGTAAACATGATATATATTACACACATCCCAAAAAGGGAGCGCAAACGCGCACTAAGGGACGTCTATGTGATAGAGCCAATCGCCCCAAAATTCAATCTTGGTCGTCATTTCCGGTCACCTTTGATCGTCGAGGCCACCCGACTAGTATCCATCATGGCGGCTCAGCCGCACTAGTCCTCGACCCAATCATCGATGGATTTCACATGACGCGCGTCCTTATGGACGGTGGTAGCAGCCTCAATCTGCTCTACCAAGACACAATGCGCAAAATGGGCATTAACCCATCAAGGATCAAGCCAACAAAGACTACCTTTAAAGGAGTCATACCAGGCGTAGAGGCCTGCTGTACGGGCTCAATCACACTAGAGGTTGTCTTCGGGTCCCCCGACAACTTCCGAAGCGAGGAGTTAATCTTCGACATCGTCCCATTCCGCAGTGGTTATCACGCACTGCTCGGACGGACTTCATTTGCTTGGTTCAACGTGGTGCCGCACTATGCTTATCTCAAGCTCAAGATGTCCGGTCCACGCGGCGTCATAACGGTCGACGGAAACATCGAACGCTCCCTCCGTATGGAGGAACACGCCGCCGCCCTAGCAGCAGAAGTACAGAGCGGCCTTCTCAAGCAGAACCGTAATCTAGCTGCCGAGCCCCTGGACATCATAAAGAGGGTCCGGACTACGCTGCACCAGGATGGCGTGGCTCATCAAGAGCTTGAGTAGCAATTTCGCCTCCGTCCCAGCCCCGATCAGGTAGTGGCATTCGCACCGCGCGTACATAACTACGCACTCAAAATCCCATGGGTATCGACGGAGGCGGAGCTAGCTCGCGAATCCACAGTGCGGCTCGGCCGACCCTAGGATTCTCACATCTTTACGTTTTCCTTTTTCATTTCGGGTTTTTCTCTTTTCAAGGTTTCTTCTGACAACCCGTTCGTGGGACACACCAAGGAGGCAAGGAGCTTTGGCGTACAAGGGAACCCCCAGGTGGTCTCTGATTGCTATACCTGTTTTACATACCCGCACGCAGCTCGCTCTTGGTCTTGGCATGTTACATTGCTTTACTTGCTTATCGCATCACTCGTACAAGTACGCCTCGACGTATTATTCACATTACAAATGGTAAAAACAAATGGTAGCGTCAGCTTATTACTTAATTCACCTTTCTTCCTTACCTTTGTATCTATTACTCATTGCACACATACACTCTGGTACATTTTACTTCACCAGGGGCTTTTTCGCCCCGCAGTACGGCAATAAAGTCCGAACACCTTTTTCAGTGTTGTTCGGCACCCGAACTCATAGCATTATATGCATCGGCTCCAAATCATGTCTTTGGTCAATAGTTGGGTTGCCCGGCTCCTGTGCTTACTACCTTACGTTCCGCTATATCGGCTAGGGTAGTAAAGGGAGAACTACTGCGATTGTGTCCCGGTTCTTTCGGACGAGTACCTCAGTAGAGAAAGCCGAAAACTGACTGTCATGATGTAGCGAGAGCTGGTCAGCTATTCGAGAGGTTTCAAATCCTTAGAGATTTTTTCCGCTTCATGCGAGGAATCGGTTTTTATCCGATCAGGCATATAGCGCCCCTAGCTCGGTCTTCTGAATACCAGGGGCTTCACCAAGATTCTTATTATCAAACCCCTATGGCTACGTGAGGGCGATAAAAGCCATATAGTCTAGTTGCATTGTTCGTTGTGCTAAACACCTCCTTTAAGGACCAGAATGTGGAGTAAAGAGTGTTTAGATTTATCCCGAACACCCCCGTAGTATGTACGTGGGGGCAGAAGCCGACGACTGGTTAACCCTCAGATTACATAAACGGCCGCACATGAGATACATTTTAAGAGTCACAAGCATTATAACAACCTTGTTTCATGGTTACAAGACCGGATAACATGAATGTTTTCATGGGAATATAACATCCTTCGCACATTGCTCTGCCACAAGGCGGGATCCCTCCAGGACACCATCAAAATATAGCTCGGGTCGGCGATGCTCCTTGCCCTCAGGCGGTCCTTCGGTCATCAGCTTCTTGGCATCCATCTTCACCCAGTGCATCTTGACGCGGGCGAAGGCCATCCGTGCACCTTCAATGCAGACCGACCGCTTTATGACTTCAAGCCGCGGGCAGGCACTAACATGCCGCTTCACAAGTCCGAAGTAGCTGCTGGGCATGGGCTCGGCAGGCCACAGCCGGACTATTAGGTCCTTCATGGCTAGCTCGGCCGCCTTGTGCAGCTCGGTCAGCCGTTTCAACTGGTCGCTGAAGGGCACCGGATGTTCTGGTCCGAAGTATTGGGACCAGAACAGTTTCTCCAAAGAGCTCCCTTCTTCGGCTCTTTAAAACTCGGCAACATCCGATATGCTGCACGGTAAATCCGTGAACACCCGTGGAGAGCTCCAAATTCGGGTAAGTAAAGGAACGTTTCCTTAACAGACTTGCTTTCATAATGAAAGCCTTACCCGCCGTGATATCCTTGGCCGCCTGGATTTCCTGGAGGGCGCTCTGGGCTTCGGCTCGGGCATCTTGTGCGCTATGGCGGGCCTTCGCAAGTTCGGACGCTTGCATCTTAGAATCACGCTCCAATGACTCGTACTTTTTGACGGCATCCTGGAGCTCTTGCTGGACCTCGCCGACCCGGGCCTCGTGCTTCTCGTGTGCGGTGCGCTCCCGGGCCGCTTTGTCCTCGGCCTCGGCTAACGCCTTCTTGAGGGCCGCCACCTCGGTCGTGGCCCCTAACAAAGTTCACGACGCTTCAGTCCGCATGAAACATTCATTCTTCCTAAAATATGCGCGCAGGTTACTGCATACCTTGGCTGTCCTCAAGCTGCTTCTTCACGAGGCCGAGCTCTCCATTGGCCCGCTCCAGGCTCTGCTTCAGGCCGGAGACCTCTGCAGTATGAGCGGTAGCAGCCAGCAGCGACGCCTGCTTATTTCATAGACATATTATGTTAGACTCCTGCAAAAATTGTTTTGATCCTCTGTTCGGCTTTTTCTTTCTGAACACCGAACAGAGCATCAGGGGCTACTGTCTACACTGTGATATTCTTTCTACGATTATTACCTCAAAGCCTGTTAAAAGACTAGCGCAGGCTTCGGTCAGTCCGCTTTTGGCGGACTGGACCTTTTCGATCACCGTACCCATAAGGGCACGGTGTTCATCCACAATGGAGGCGCCTCGCAATGCTTCCAGCAGATTATCCGGTGCCTCTGGTTGGACAGAGGTCACCGGCGGAACAGGCACACCTCCTCCTTTCGGGGAAGGCCTTTCGCTAAACTCCGGAACCGTGTAGGTCTCCAGAATGGTATCCGGCTGAGGGCCAAATGGAACTTGGCCCCCATCACCAGTCCCCAGGGGGCTTTTTCCCACATGTGTCCAGCGGCCGAGGAGTCATCCTTGGGCGCCACCCTAACGATCTGCGGAACCTCCCCCCGGCCTGGGACGATCCTTTGGGACACCACCTCGTCATCACCCTTGGGCGAGACAGAGTGAGCGGGCAGCGGTGACATGCTAGCAATCTCATTTGAGTCTAGCGAACCCTCTGTTGAGGATAGCGGGGAGCTATCACGGGCCGGACTACAATGGCACGGATTAAACATATTAATATTACAAAGCGGAAGGGCTGAGCATCTGATGTGCATAAGATTTGGTGGTACTTACGAGGCAGCCCGAGGCTTGGTCCGGGGCATTCGCTCCGTACTGCTATCGACATCCCACGCGGAGTTATCCGCAAGGGGGTCCTTCCTCTTCTTGGGTGCCTTCGCCTCCAAATTTGCGGCAGCCCCCCTTTTCTTCCTTCCCCCCCTCACGGGGGGAGCTACTTTCTTCCTCCTCCTCACCGTCGTCTTCGGCGGCCGAAGAGTCCGTCTCGTCTGCGGACGACATGTCCGAAGCGCCCTTTCGGCGAAGGCCACTCCTGGTCCCTTTGGCCGTCTTCTTGGCCTTCTTCTCCGGCACATCATAAGGCGCCGGAAACAGCATCTTCGTCAGGAGTGGGGTTTCTTCATCTTAGGGTAGCGGAGCTGGACAATTAATCCGCCCCGCTACGTCGGTCTAGGCCTAAAAAAATTGATAGGGAGGCTTAGACTCCTTCCTCAAGATATGTCCGTAAAGGTTATAGCTTGAAAACATGTGAGAACTTACCGAATTAGCCTAGCGCTTTAAGCTAAGCCCACGATCCTCGGTCGTAGGTGGTGGTGTCTCGCCGGCTTTGAAGAGCACTTTCCAGATGTCTTCGTGCATCGTGCCGAAGAGCTCTAGCAGCATCTGGTGCTTGCCCGGGTCGAACTCCCACAAATAGCAGCTCCAGCGTTGGCACGGAAGGATCCGGCGAATGAGCATGACCTGAATCACGTTGACAAGTTTGATCTTCTTAGTTATCATGTACGGGATGCACGTCTGGAGCCCAGTTAGCTCGTTCGCGGAACCCCAGGTTAGGCCCTTCTCTCGGCAGGAGGTGAGCCGCATCGGAACCCCAGATCGGAATTCGGGGGCCGCCGCCCAGTTGGTGTCGCACGGCTCAGTGATGTAGAACCACCCCGACTGCCACCCCTTCACCGTCTCCACAAAGGAGCCTTCGAGCCAAGTGACATTGGGCATCTTGCCCACCATGGCACCTCCGCACTCTGCTTGTTGACCACTCACCACCTTCGGCTTCACATTGAAGGTCTTCAGCCACAGGCCGAAGTGAGGTGGGATGCGGAGGAAGGCCTCGCACACGACTATAAATGCCGAGATGTTGAGGATAAAGTTGGGGGCTAGATCATGGAAGTCTAGCCCATAGTAAAACATCAGCCCACGGACAAACAGGTGGAGAGGGAATCCCAGCCCGCGGACGAAATGCGCGAGGAACACCACCCTCTCATGAGGCTCGGGGGTGGGGACGATCTGCCCTTTGGCCGGGAGTCGATGAACGATCTCCTTGGCCAGGTATCCGGCCTCTCGGAGTTCCTTGATATCTCTCTTCTTGACGGAGGAGGCCATCCACTTGCCTCCAGCTCCGGATCCGGACATGGTTGGAGCGCTTTCTCAGGTGGGGAAGGCTAGAGCTTGGGCGCTAGAGCTCGAGAATGGATGGGCAGAGGAAGAAGAAGGCGTGGGTGAACGAGAGTGAATCATCATCCCCTTATAAAGGCCGCGAATGTCAAACGCCTCCCCACTCGCCCTAAAACTTGCCTATTCCCGAGGGCTGTGTAAACGGCACGGTTGGGTTACCCACACCCGTATTGATGAAAATCCCGTAATAAGGGGACACGATCTCTGCTTCGACAATGTGGGGACCCCGACTCATAAGTCGTGATCACCGAATGCACATGTACAGTGATCCCAGAGATCAATGCTCACTGAACACACAGAAGCTGAATAACAAGAGTCTTACATCCATACATACCGTCGTACATAAATTATGACCATTATGGTCAAGTCTTGAGTATAACTTCGCAGCGGAAATCTTCGTCGATAACTTGGACCCATGCCATCTGCCTTAACCCTACGGGCATTCTGGCTGGGAAGCGTCCTAGCTCGCATGTTCGTCACCAAGGTACTCTTCATTATATCCTGTTCTTTCGTGCCTGGCCAATAAAATAACCAGTGGCAAGCCAATGAGTACTTTGAATGTACTCGCAAGCAACCCATGTTTTGGTTCAAGATACAACAATGCATGATATAGGTAAATTTTGCAGAAAGCTAATTTATTGTGCTATGACATGTTCAACAACTGGTAAAACATGCATCATATGAATTGAAGTAACCATAGGGACTGGTTATAGCTATGAACATAAATGGAGTGGGCATCAACCCAACTCAACCATGTCAAGTCCTTTGACTTGACCCAAGTAGTTCTTCCCACTTATCCAAACACACACACTATTTGTAAACATGTGGACGTAGCCCAAGAGCGGTTACCCAACTGCCCTTGACCATGGACACGGCTATTCGAATAGTTTTACACTCTGCAGAGGTTGCACACTTTACACACAAGATCCGGGGAACTTCCGTGTCATCCACGACCCGCGGTACCTCAAGTACCCGGGGTAAGCACCCGATCACTATCTTTCCCTAGACGACACTAACATAGAGTCCACTCGATTGGTAGTAACCCCCATGCCCAACATTTCACATCTTAAAATTGTGGAGCCTCGCTCCCATATTCATCACATACCACTGGCACGAGGTACCAACGGTGTGTCCGGTGCCCCATAAAAATGTTCTTGGCTGCCCTACCTGGCACGACCCCGTCCCGAGAGAGAGCACCAACTCTCCCCCGTCACTAGTAATGCGGGCTCCAAACTAGTATCGGCCTAGGTAATCAATAATGCCCTTTCCCATATAAGGGTAGAGTGGTTGCGCATGTAAGGTTGGAATAACGGTCGCAACTTAAACCAATCCGTTTTTGAAAGCAACACACACACTTGCCTCGGTACACCACTTCGTCATCAAGCGGTTACCCATCTCATTATCTCCTTCGGGCATAAGTGGCACCCGACGGGGTTTTCGAAAAGTCCTTTGAAAATACTTTGTCTCCATCACCATGCATATTCCCGTCCCTTTCTGCGTAGCATCTACTTTAGCATCCTACCTACTCCCACCGGCATAACCCTCATAAGAAGTTAGGGTCATGCACAATGCAAGTATCAACGAGGAAATAACGGAGGCAAACCACCCCAAGTGGTCACCTCATCATCATGACGCCGATGCAAGCAATAAAAGTGTTATATGACATGCATAAAAAGGGTTTCATAGACATGGTCAAAGGGCTGCTTGCCTGGCTCAGCAAAGTCTTTGACTCCTCTGGTCCATCTCCAAGTACTTCGTCTACTTCGTCAACTATCGTCGAAAGCAATCACAATAAGCAACACAACAAGGCAGAAAATAAAAGTGCTCTAAAAATATTAATTTGACTTTTCTAGGACATCTCTGGTTATATGAAAATTAACCAGAGTGGTTTCATTGGAATTGGGTCAGTGGATATTTCTAAACATTTTGATATGATGGAATCAAGGAGTTTATGGTTTGCAAGAAGTGTACAGAAATATATTTTTGAAAAATCAGAAAAGGCACCCATTTAACAAATCATGATTTTAGAAGCATCTAGGAGTTGGTTTCACTGGATTTCGAGTTCAAATGAATTCCCTATGAATTGGCAAAGTTGACAAGTATGAAGAAATGGCCCATTATTTTGTGTTGCACAGAAAGTATTAAGAATTTTTTTTCATAAACTAACTTATGAACTTATAAGAATCTAGGAATTTGATTCATGGAATTTGAATCAAATTTGAGCCCTTTGTGATTTTCTAAAGTTTATGACAGAAACGGAAAAATGGTATTTGATAATTATTTGTGAAAGAAATATTTCCTGAAAAATGTGAAAATAGCACCATGAGGTAGGGCATGAATTTATAAACTAGTAGAAATTTGAATCATCAAATTTGGATTTGATTTGAATTGTTTATGGATTTTACAATCCTACCAGAAAAAGAAAAGAAAATAAATTAGGTTATACCTAAAGCGCGCGCGTAGCGCAATATAGTGCCTCTGTGCACTGGGCCGGCCCATTGGCTCGGCCACGCGAGAGTAGGAGGCGACGTCGAAGGCGTACTCGGAGACTACGCCTACCCGCATGGGAGGTGGCTCCAAGCTGGACCCGTGTCCACTTAAACGTGGCAGGCCCACCCGTCAGTGGCTCAGGTCATGCGCCAAGCCGTTGATAGGCGGGGCCCGCTGGGCGTCACGGCATCGTCCTCAACCTCCCGCCCGAAGCAGAGGAGGCGAGGCAGGGGAGACGTCGACGGCGACTGCCGGCGCTACCGGCCACCGTTTCCGGTGATCCAGCCACCGGCGTGCTCGGGGAAACGTGCCGCATCCGGGAGGCCACACTACCGGCGCCAGCTTCCTCGGAGGGGAGCGGGCCTTCGCCCGCGGCGGAGGATGGCATCGGCCATTGCCGGCTTCGAGCGCAGGGGCGTCCCGGGGAAGAATGGAGGCATTGGGGGGCTTCGTGGTGGTGGTGAGGGAATACTGGAGTGGGTAGGGAGTAGAGAGAGGGGCCGTGGTGCCCGGATCCGAGCGGCGGTCGGCGGCGGCACTCCGGCCATGGAGAGGGCAGGAGAGCACTAGGGGGGAGAGGGATGTTGTCTGGGAGGTGCACGGGAGAGAGAGGGATCCAGAAGAGTCGAGGGAGTGCTCGGGGGGAGGCTCTATATAGGGGGGCACCGGTGCACCATGGGCGCGGTCCAGGCCGCGCTCGGGTGAGCTCGAGGAGGGAGAACGAGGGCAAGGGAGGAGGGGCCCGATAGCATTGCGTGTCATGGACGTCGAGGCGCATTGTCGGGCGCGCTGGGGAGGCCCGAGGTGGCCGGAGGTGGTTGGCAGGGGGCGGCTACAGTGCCAGAGCGCACTGTAGCACGCTCTGGAGCATGCAAATGGCTGGCATGGCCATTTTCAAAGTGCCAGGGCATGTCCCCTTGTGCCTTGGGGTTGCCTTGGATGCCCTGGGGTGGAGAGATGCTAGGTGGGGTGCTGGCATATAGAAATGGGAGAGAGAGAGGTGCTGCCATGGGTGAACAGAGAGAGAAAGAGGTGGTTTTACCCCCCCCCCCCCGAATAGGAGGGGTTGTGGTAAAACTTTGAGCCCATGAAGCTTAGTGTAAGGGGTCAGAATGGTGTTTTTGGAAATGTGGCAGATGGTGTTTGATATTGGTTTGGGCAATTAGATGATCTCCATTTTTCATGAGACTCCACAGGGTGAAATGTCACATATAATTAGGGCCTTCCACCAATTTTGAGCTCATTTGGGCAAAGTTGCCAATGCAACTTTTGTAAACCCTAGAAATTAGCAGAAATGAACTTGTGTAGATCTAGTTGCGCAAATCACTTCCCCTTGATGCAGCACTTGGTGTAGTAGCCTCATTTGGCCATGTGAACGTGATCACAAAAGTTGGGGTCAAGGAGAGAAAGTTGGTAGTACAAAGTTGTTCAAATTTGATTCTGGTCAGAGAGGGTTTTGAGGCATTTTGGTGAACCAAAATGACCTTAATTGAGATGAGGCTTTGCAAGGTGATCAAAATATGCAATTGTGACTTGCTGTATTTTCCTTGGATTTTTATGAAAATATTTCCTGTAGAAATATTTCAAATCCTTGAAATGGGCAGAAATGGTTTTGGGAGGTTTTGTCCAATATTTTGAACATGACCATGTGTTGAAACTAATATATATGGACAATATATGTCCTTTGAGTCTCCCTAAAGTTTCTCAAATATTTTTGAAGCTTTTAAATAATTTTAACCTATTAAAGACCATTTCTGGCCTAAAGAAAAATCCTTTAAATAAAATAGTAAAATAACTTTTAAAATTATATTTTTGTGGTTTATGGGAGTCCTATATCTAATAGATTTCAAATATACCCTTTTAAAGATTTTTCACACCCCAAATCAAGTACTTGTAGTGCAAACCTCAATTCAGGGGTTTTTGGAAAAACTAATTTTAGAAAATACTATTTGGCCAAATTATTTTTGTAAGAAAATACTATATTGCTCTATACACATGGCATGATCATTGGGTAGAAGTTTGAGGCAAGGAGATGAAGTATAGAAGGTGGAGTTGTGTTGACTTTAAAGAGCACTTGAAAAATCACAGAGAGAAAACCAACTCAAATAAAAAGCCAAATAATGCAAAAGTTTTTGTCAAACCACACTTTATGATGATTTATTAGCTTAAGTGTTGTGGCATGAAAATCATGGTGTGACAGACAAGGCGTGCCAATGGCAACCGCGTCTCGAAACATGGAACGGCAGAACAAAACGGTCCAAAATTATGACCGGACAGGCATGGTGTCACGTTGTAAAAAGTCGTCAGCGGATTGGACCCGTGAAATATTATATTCTCTCTGCGGTTGTGTGTGGTGTGTGTTACAGGTCCGGATATAATCATCACGTCCGGAGACTATCTTGGAGTTCGTAAAGAAGGGAACCCGCCTTGCAATGCCGAAGACAAATCTGCGCTCCGGACTCCTCGTCATTGAAGCCAGGTTCAGGGGCTACCGAGGGAGTCCTGGACTAAGGGGTCCTCGGGCGTCCGGCCTGTTAGCCATGGGCCGGACTAGTGGGCCGTGAAGATACGAAGACCGAAGACTGCACCCGTGTCCGGATAGGACTCTCCTTGGTGTGGAAGGCAAGCTTGGCGACTGGATGTGTAGATTCCTTTCTCTGTAACCGACCTTGTGTAACCCTAGATCTCCCCGGTGTCTATATAAACCAGAGGACTTAGTCCGAAAAGGAGAGATATTCATTACCATAGTCATACAGGCTAGACTTCTAGGGTTTAGCCATTACGATCTCGTGGTAGATCAACTCTTGTAATACTCATATTCATCAAGATCAATCAAGCAGGAAGTAGGGTATTACCTCCATAGAGAGGGCCCGAACCTGGGTAAACATCGTGTCTCTTGTCTCCTGTTACCATCGACCTTAGACGCACAGTTCGGGACCCCCTACCCGAGATCCGCCGGTTTTGACACTGACATTGCCCTGACCGGAGTGGGTGATGGAGTCGCGGTGCGGCCGTCGCGCTGCACGGATGGTGGCAGCGACGAGTCCTGCTATTCGCGGGTAGCAGGGTCGGTGGCGGCGTTGGCCACTGGGGAGGCAGAGCGGCGAGGCGCGACATTGCCCACAGGTGCCGTCAAAGCGACACGAGTGGCCCGGCGCTCGGCAGTGACACATCGAGCGTCAGCTATGGGAAACAACGGAACGGTGGTTGAGCGAACTACGGAAGAGAGGTTTCGACATGCCCCTACCTGGCGCGCCAAATGTCAGATTCAGGGCTCTGCAGAACCAAGAAAGATTCGAACTCTGGGGCGTGTGCAAAGAACCCAACCTCTTCCGCTAACCAGTTCATCACCCCCACGGCCTAGCTCGAGGAACAAGGAAGAAGATGGACACGACAGTTTACCCAGGTGTAAGGGCATATTTATCCCTAAGATGTTTTGGTGATTGATGACAATGCTTTTGCGGACTAATCGTGTGCATTGAGTGTTTTCAGAGATTCATCCTTTTGGCACGAGACGATTCCCTCCCCTCGGAGCTTGAAGCGAAGACGGTGTAGTCCTTTCGAATTAGTTTGGTGGACTAGTTTCATAGGGTTCACCGTACTATCAAGAGGGGGTGCGCTTTGGAAAGGCTAGGGCGGAATCATCACGTACACTTCCTTTGCCCCCTCCGAGCCTTTCCGCTTCTATGATGGGCTCGTTCCCCTTCTCAGTGTGCCCTCTCTGGTCCCAGCGGTAGTACTGCAGGCCGGAGTGGTAGTACCGCTTGGGTGCTACAAGCGGTAGTACCGCTCTAGAGCGGAAGTACCGCTGGTAGCCCCCCAGCCGTAGTACCGATGCGGTCTCGTGCTAGTACCGCCTCGATTCGAGGGGTCTTTTTTCGTGTCAGGTTTTACGGTACTAGCCGCGGAAGTGGGGGCCGTAGTACCGCTCGTATGCGGTAGTACCGCCCTGACCACCGCGGTAGTACCGCTCTGGGCCCAGCGGCAGTACCGCGAGGGGGAGCAGTAGTACCGCTGGCCAAGCGGTAGTACCTCTCTCTGCGGGGCTGGTGTGGGGGGTAACGGTTGGATTGTTCCCTCCACTATATAAGGAGGTCTTCTTCCCCAAAGTTGACCTACCTCTTCCCCCAAAAGCTCCATTGTTGCTCCAAGCTCCATTTTCGCCCGATCTCTCTACCTAGCCAATCAAACTTGTTGATTTGCTCGGGATTGGTTGAGAAGGCCCCGATCTATACTTTAACCAAGAGAAATTTGATTCCTCCCACTTATCCCTAGCGAATCTTGTTACTCTTGGGTGTTTGAGCACCCTAGACGGTTGAGGTCACCGCGGAGCCATAGTCCATTGTGGTGAAGCTTTGTGGTGTCGTTGGGAGCCTCCAATCAAGTTGTGGAGATTGCCCCAACCTTCTTTGTAAAGGCCCGGTCGCCGCCTTCAAGGGCACCAATAGTGGAATCACGGATCTCGCATTGTGTGAGGGCGTGAGGAGAATACGGTGGCCCTAGTGGCTTCTTGGGGAGCATTGTGCCTCCACACCGCTCCAACGGAGACGTACTTCCCCTCAAAAGGAAGGAACTTCGGTAACACATCCTCGTCTTCACCGGCTCCACTCTTGGTTATCTCGTCCCTTTACTTTCGCAAGTTTACTCGTGTTATATCTCTTATTTGCTTGCATGCTTGTTGTCATTGCATCATATAGGTTGCTCACTTAGTTGCATATATAGACAACCTATTTTGATGCAAAGTTTAATTTGGTAAAGAAAAGCTAAAAATTGTTAGTTGCCTATTCACCCCCCCCTCTAGTCAACTATATCGATCCTTTCAATTGGTATCAGAGCCTCGTCTCTTTTTAAGGACTTTACCATCCGAAGAGTATGGTTGACGTCGTAGACGGTGTGGAGGAGCACTCCGGTGTGAATCCGGTCTCGTCTACGGGAGATGGGGGAACCGCGGTCTCTCGTGAGGAATTAAATGTGGCGTTGGACACATTGAAAACCTCCATGACTACCGAGGTCGAAAGCATGTTTAATAAATACTTAGAAGGGCTTAAGCTTTCCACCGCACCGTTGAAAGTGGGTGATCCCGCCAACAAGGTGACGGATGCTACCTCCGACAAATGGGAAGCTACTAGCGAGAAAGCTCCTTCTTCTAGTGGTAAAAAGGGCACCGGCATATTTGCCCATGTGGAACCTCCACCTGTCTTTGGTGGACCGCTCCCTTCCACTCATTTAAATCATGCCGGCCCGGCTCCTAAGATTGAGAAGAATGTAGATTTTGATTCTTGGGTCTATCGTTTTAAGCGTCACTTAAATCATGTGAACACTAACCTTTGGAGAATCATTGAAGAAGGTTTCTATCCGCATGACTGAAGGAACTTCACTCCTAGAGAAGTTGTGGATCATCAATTCAATGAGAATGCTCTCTTCATCATCCAAGAAGCAATCCCACCCGAAGATCTTCCTCATCTCCGGCCTTACACCGTGGCCAGAGATGCTTGGCTCCAAGTTGTTTCCCTCTATCGGGGAAGCGCAAGCATTCAACGCTCCAACTATGAAGTGGTCCAAGATGAAGTCGACGAGTTTGCAATGAAAGAAGATGAAGAACCTCGTGAGCTTTTTCGAAGAGTAACCAAACTCGCGGTCTCTCTCCGAGATCATGGAAGTAAGGACACGGATGACAATTGGATCAAGCGCAAATTCCTCAAGGCAATGATGCCCTACCACGAAGCCATGTCCTCTGTAATTCTTCAAAGGCCGGACTTCCACACCTTGTCATCAAGTGAAGTGTTGGATGAGTTTGTTGCTATGAGCATCTTGGACAAGACCGCCGACAATGCGGTTCTTCGCTCTCAAAGAGTAAAGAAGCCCAACCTTGCTCTAAAGTCCAAGGTTAGTATGGAGGAAGAGGATGAAGACGAAGAAGAGGAGGGCAACCTCGAAGATACAAAGTATGCCTATCATGAACACATGGCTCTTGCTTCAAGGCAATTTTGGAGCAAGAAGAACACAAGGCCAAACTTCAACAAGAGCAATTCAAGTGGCGCAAAGGGCAAGCAACGAGTAAGGACTTGCTTCAATTGTGGCAATGTGAGCCACTTTGTTGTGGAGTGCCCTTACGAGAAGAGGGAAGACAATGGTGGCAAGCTCATTAGAAAGGACAAGGCCAAGTCGTTCCCCAACAAGAGCAACTTCACCAAGAAGACTCCTCCCAAGGCATTGGTGGTACAAGAAGAGTACAACGAGGATGATGACGATGATGAAGATGGTGAGTCAGTTGCCATGGCCTCCGTTGCCATTGCGAAGACTCCACGGATGTCTCTCTTCGACTCACCCAATGAGAACATCACCGCCAAGTGCCTCATGGCTAAAGCCACCAATAAGGTAACCTCCAACATCAAAACTACCATCATTAATCATCCTTCTTCGACGGATAGCATTGATGAACATGAGGGGACAAATGTGGAGGAAAATGAGTTTGAGACCTTTATGGGTAAACTCAAGGGTAAATCCAAGAAGCACTTCGTTGCTCTCTTGGAACAACTTGGTGAAGCCAATGACATGATCGAGGCTCACGAAGATACCATCTCTAAGATGGAGGGGCATAGTCGTGACTATGCCGATGAGATTTCGGATCTTTCCAATGCTCTTGAAGAAGAGCGTGGTCTTCGTTTGGCTCTTGAGGAGTCATACAACGATGATCATGCTAAGTTAAAGAAAGATCTTGATCATGCTCTTGTTGTGTCTCGTGTGCTAAACTCCGAGAAGGCAAAACTTGGGGTTGATCTTGCTAGACTTAAAGAGGTTTGACATTCTCGACAAGGCTCACAAAGTCTTGAAGGGCGTTCATGCTAGCCTCAAGGAGTCTCATGATCAACTCCAAGTAAAGCTAACTAAGGAGAAAGCCACCTTTCCTCATATGGTGTTAATTGATAATGCAAATGCTACTAACCCTTGTTGTGAGCATGTGCATCTTGTTGAGGAGAATGCTAAGTTGAAGGAGCAACTTGAGAAAGGCCTTGTGTCATGCATACAAGGTGAGAAGAACCTCAACGACCTTTTGAGAAACCAAAAGGAAGTTGTGGCCAAGGAGGGGATTTGGTTCGCACCCAAGCCCAAGAACAAGAAGAAGAATGACAAGACCAAATGACCTCCTCCTCTCAAGCAAACTTTTGTGAAGGAGGGAAAGGGTGCTTCCAAGGAGAAGAAGAACAATGCGAAGGGTAACGGTGTCAAGAAGGGCAATACCACCCCATCCAACAAAGCCGGCGACTTTAATCCTTCTTATGTGTTATGTCGTGCAAGTGATGGGCATGTTTATGCCAAATTTGTTGGTTCTCCTCATGAGTATATTGAATGGTCCATTTGGGTTCCTAAGACCCTTGTTACTAACATCAAAGGACCCATTACAAAATGGGTACCTAAAACCAAGCATTGATCTCTTGTAGGTGTTTGCTTCCGGTGGGGGATCATGGTTGCTCGATAGTGGAGCTACAAATCATATGACCGCAAGCAAGGACTTGGTGGTGGACATGCACAAGATTCCATCTATGCCCACCAATGTCGAGTGGGGTGATGCCTCGTCTTCTAAGGTATTGGGACTCGGCAAAGTTGTCATTTCTCATGATCTCACGATCGAGAAGGTCATGCTAGTTGAGTCCCTTGCATACAATTTACTTTCCGTTCATCAACTTGCTACCATGGGCTTTGCCACTTTCTTTGATATTGATACCGTGGCCCTCTTGTGGAGCAAGACTCTTAAAGTAGCCTTTGTTGGGCATGTCGAGAACGGTCTCTATGTGATTAACTTTTCGGAGCGACCCACTAAGACCGCGACATGCCTAATGGCTAAAGTTGACGTGGGATGGCTTTGGCATCGCCGTTTAGCCCATGTCAATATGAGATATTTGCAAAGTCTTCTCAAGGGGGACCATGTCCGTGGACTAACGAACGTTAGTTTTGCTAAAGATCGTGCTTGCAGTGCTTGTATCGAAGGAAAGCTTCATGAGAAGGCTCACCCTCCCACGACTCTCATTTACTCGAAGAGACCTTTGGAGCTCCTTCATTTGGATCTCTTTGGGCCTCCATCCTTTGATAGTCTTGGGAGTAGAAAGTATTGCTTGGTAATTGTGGATGACTATTCAAGATACACTTGGGTGTATTTCTTCAAGAGGAAGAGTGAGACCCAACAAACCGTCATTGACTTTGCAAATGAAGCCCAACGTCAACGCAATGCAAAGATATTGACAATAAGAAGTGACAACGGCACCGAGTTCAAAAACTACACCTTGGATGAGTTTCTTAGTGATGAGGGGATCAAGCATCAATATTCCGCACCTTACACCCCTCAACAAAATGGTGTTGCGGAGAGGAAGAACCGGACGTTGATGGATGCGACAAGGACCATGATGGCGGAGTTCAAGTCTCCATACAACTTTTGGGCCGAAGCCATCAACACCGCGTGTCATGCTTCAAATCGGCTCTATCTCCGCAAAGGCTTGAACAAGACTCCATATGAGACACTCACTGGTAACAAGCCCAACCTCAAGTACTTTCGGGTGTTCGGGTGTAAGTGTTTCATTCTCAAGAAAGGTGTTTATTTGTCTAAATTTGAGACTAGAGCTCATGAGGGCATATTTGTTGGTTATGCTACAAACTCCCATGCTTACCGTGTTCTCAATAAGTCCACGGGACTTATTGAGGAGACGTGTAATGTGGAATTTGATGAGAATAACGGCTCCCAAGTGGAGCAAAGTGGTACTTGTGATGTAGGTGATGAAATTCCTCCCCAAGCCGTAAGAAGAATGGGTGTTGGTTATATCCTACCCATTGAGGAACCCCTTGTGGCCGAAGGAGAAGGACAATGCTCCACTCAAGTGGAGCCATCACCAACCCAAGACCCACACGCTTCCGAAGAACAAAGTGAAGGCCCTCAACCTCATGAACAAGATCAAGGGCAAGATCAACTTCAAGATGGTGGTGATCCACCAAATGATGCCCAAGGTCAAGTTCTCCCCCTCGAGCAAGTTCAAGATCAAGAACAAGCTCAAGACGACGCTCAAGATGATCAAGTAACCCCTCCTCGTTTCACTTCCGAGGAGGAATTGGAGCGTCGTGCCGCTAAGATCGCTTCCAAGCTCACCACCAAACGTCATCTCATGGAGAATGTGGTTGGAAGCCTAAGAAAGGGGGTAAGCACTCGTAGACAATTAGCAAACTATTGTGAACATCATGCGTTTGTTTCTTGTGTCGAACCCCAAAAGGTTTATGAAGCGCTCGAGGACTCGGATTGGCTCAATGCCATGCATGAAGAACTCAACAACTTCGAACATAACCAAGTGTGGAAATTAGTGCCAAGGCCAACCGGGAACCATAATGTCATTGGAACCAAGTGGATATTCAAGAACAAACAAGATGCTCATGGGATCGTTGTTCGCAACAAGGCTCGTTTGGTGGCACAAGGCTACTCCCAAGTCGAGGGTATCGACTACGATGAAACCTTTGCCCCCGCCGCTCGCCTTGAATCTATTCGTTTGTTGATTGCTTATGCTTTTCATCATAATTTCACGTTGCAACAAATGGATGTGAAGAGTGCTTTTCTTAATGGTCCCATAAATGAGTTGGTGTATGTCAAACAACCCCCCGGGTTCGAAGATCCGTATTTCCCCGATCATGTGTATCAACTCCACAAGGCACTCTATGGCCTTAAACAAGCCCCACGTGCGTGGTATGAGCATCTTACGGAGTTGTTACAAGATCGTGGATTCGAAATCGGGAAAATCGACCCCACTCTTTTTACTAAAAAGGTCAAAGGGGAGTTGTTTGTGTGCCAACTATATGTTGATGATATTATTTTTGGTTCCCCTAACAAAGCCTTCAATGAAGAATTTGCCGCTCTCATGACCTCAAAGTTCAAGATGTCTATGATGGGAGAGTTGAAGTTCTTTCTCGGATTCGAAATCAAACAAAGAAGAGAAGGAACCTTCATCAACCAAGCCAAATACACTCAAGACATGCTAAAGAGATTCAAGCTAAGTGATGTCAAGCCGGCTTCCACTCCAATGCCCACCAAGTGCCAACTTGACATTGATCCCAATGGTAAAGCGGTGGATCAAAAGGTATATCGCTCCATGATTGGATCCTTGCTTTACCTTTGTGCATCTAGACTGGATATCATGTTGAGTGTGGGAATTTGTGCACAGTTTCAAGCCGCACCTAAGGAAAGCCACTTTGTGGCGGTCAAGCGAATCTTTCGATATTTGGCTCATACCCCAAACTTTGGCTTATGGTACCCAAGAGGAGCAAACTTCAAGCTGGTAGGTTATTCGGACTCCGATTGGGCGGGAGACAAAGTGGATAGGAAGTCCACTTCCGGAGGGTGCCAATTTCTTGGTTGCTCTTTGGTAAGTTGGTCTTCTAAAAAGCAAAGTTGTGTGTCTCTCTCGTCCACCGAAGTGGAGTATGTGGCGGCCGGGAGTTGTTGTGCACAACTCTTATGGATGAGGCAAACTTTAAAGGATTACGGTGTCATTTGTGACAAAGTGCCTCTTTGGTGTGACAATGAAAGTGCCATCAAGATTTCTCTCAACCCGGTGCAACACTTCAAGACGAAGCATATTGAGATTCGGTATCACTTCATCCGGGATCATCTTAGGCGAGGGGAGATCGAGCTCAACTATGTCAACACTCATGATAACCTTGCAGATATTTTCACGAAGCCATTGGTTGAAGCAAGATTTCGCGAGTTAAGGCATGAGCTAAATATCATTGATTCGAGCAATGTGGTTTGAACCTTTGCACACCCCTCACATTCATCATGCATTCTTGTCTAGGTGTAGGCATGGACTTAGGGGGAGTGTTTTTCTCTCAATGAACTCTTCCTCCCCCCATAATGCATAAACTAATCTCACTCTTTCACATTAGCCATTTTTGATGGTACTTGTGCTTCAAAGACGAGTTTTGGTCATGGGCCCAAGGATAATTCTTCGCGGTGCCATACCAATTGACTCAAACATAGGTGGCCTCGGCCACCGCCCTCTCGTGTAGAGGTGTGTGGTTCTTGTTCTCTTGCTGGTGCTCTTGTTGCTTTGTGTTGGTTTTCTCTTCTTGCCGTCGTTTCCCTTGTTTTCTTTTTGTGCCATAGGTGTTGAGTCTTGTTTTGAGTTGCGCTGAGCGGTACTACCGTTGTGAAGGCGCGGTACTACCGCTGGAGCGGTACTACCGCCCATCACCACAGTACTACCGCTGAGGGGCGGGGCCAGGGGGTTAAGTCGTGGACAGGGGTGGTTTCCTCCCCCCATACCCATTTGCTTCGTCCCCTCGTTCCTCTTCCTCTCTCTCCAGCGCCATCTCGCCGTGGGAGGGCTCCGGCGGCCCTCCGTCTCCGGACCGTTCCTCTCCATTTCCTTCGGTGGAGTCGATCCCCACCTCGTCCTCTTGCCATGGATGCCGGTATTGCCCCCGTTCCTCTTCTCTTCTTGTCTAGTTTTCAGATCTCACATTTTAGGGGCAATAGTGGTTGCATCTCTAGATTTTTGGCCAAATCTAGGCTTGATTAGGTTTGATAAGGCAACTAGACTCTTTGGATTGATGTTTGGTAGGTTTACTTTTGAATTTGGCATCTCCGGTAGTGCCGGATCTGACCATGGCAGTAGGTATCCTCCGTGCCCCGTCTCGGGCGGTACTACCACCCATCTGGCGCGGTACTACCGCTGGAGCGGTACTGCCGCTGTGGAGGCACGGTACTACCGCTGGTGCGGACTGCCACTGTGCAGGCACGGTACTACCGCCGGATGCCCAGTTCCATTGTTTCCTACCACATGTTGATCCATATTTGTTGTGTTTATTTGGTTTTGATCGTTCCTTCTGGTTGTTTCGTGTGTCCGTGTGTTTGGTTCCAGGTGATGAACATCCTAAGCAGCAAGTCCGCCGTGTCAACCCCGGGCGTTCAACGTCAAAGCGGTACCGCTCATCTGAGGCTGCAGGTGGTTCTTCCAGTGCTCCACCGCCGCCAGTGGGTGCTTCCTCAAGTGCTAATCCTTCTCTCAAGAAGAAGACTGCCAACAAGCCGAAGCCAAGTGGCAAGAAGGTGACTGAGATGACTAGCAAGGAATTCTGGGACAGGCGTCGCCGCAACCCATATGAGGAAGACCAAGAATCCAACCTTGTCAATCGCTCGTTCTGGATCCGGTTTCAGTATGCCACCTACTTTGATGTGATCAAGGCTAAGAAGAACCTCTTTGTCAATGTTCATTCCATCAACACGGATGCTATGGAGAAGGACCCTGAGTACTTTGGTGATGCCCTTCAGATGTGCTCTCAGTTGAACATTCTCAGGATCATGCAGTTCAACAAGGACTTTGATGCAGATTTGCTGGCTCAGTTCTTTGCCACTGTCCACCTAGGAACTGATGAAGACAGGACTCTGACATGGATGACTAATGGGAAGTTGCTAGCTGTCAAGTGGAAGGCCTTCATGGGGTTGCTTGAGGTGGAAGATCAAGGGCTCGAGACTCCAGTCGGATTTCGTCCTCACCACAATGTCACCTCCACTCACAAGCAAGCCCTCTGGCCCTACTGTACTCGAAAGGTCAACCCTGAGACTAGGAAGGAAACCTATGAGTTGTCTGCCTATCTGGACATCCTTCACCGTATCTTTCGCGAGACTCTCTTCCCTCGTATCGGGAATCTGGACATGGTACGCTCTTATCTCGTGGACATGCTTCTCTTCTGCCAGCGTGAGAAGGAAGCAAACACTGGCGAGTCCCTGGACATCGCTCATGTTATGTGGTCTGAACTTCTTGCTGCTATTTCTGAGCGCAAGTGCCCGATTTATGGTCCGCTCATTATCTTGCTCATTGAGAAGGCCTGGAGACGTACCTATCCTGAGGAGCAGCTGGAAACTGGAGAGTTGGTTTCTCATGAGATCAAGCATCTGAGGAAAAAGGATAATTGGGGCATTCCTAGATCTGGAGTTCCATCTTCTGCTGCTGCCATGGAGACCGAGGGCAAGACTGATGCCGATGATGACGATGAAGATTACGTGCCTTCTGGGACAGAGCCTTCTGCGGCAGAGCCCTCTTGGGCAAAGAAGCTCAAACACAAGATGAAGAAGCTGTTCTGCATGGAGTCTCACGGTCAGTACATGACTCATGTGGCCGAGAAGAAGGCAAGGGGACATCACAAGGAGCTTATGCGTCAGTTGGGTGCGACAGTCACCAGCGGCTCTGAGGGTCAGATCACTGAGGAGGATGAGTGGATCTAGCAGTACTGTCCGTGGACCAATTCAGATGCCGAGCAGTTTCCGGCCAAGGATGGCGGTGCAGATGATCACGCAGAGTCCTGATGTTCGAGATCCTCGGCATGCTCTCACCTGGAGCCGTAGGTTAGCTCTTTGCCCCTTTTGGTGTCTCGATGCCAAAGGGGGAGAGAGTTTAGGGATTTGCGTCGTTGTGTTGCGAGTGTGTCTTTGTCTTTGTGCTTTCGTTGTGTCTGCTACCTTGTACTTTGTTTAGTTTTGTGTTCAGTGAGACCTTAGTTCCAGTCATATGATGTGAGACATATGCTACCTTATCCTTATCATATCTTTATCTATGTCTCTAGTCATTTGGTATCTCATGAGCTGCATGCTTATTATGTTATATATCCTGCTCTCTTGTATCTCGCTTAGGTTGTTGGTCTCTAAAATACAGGGGGAGTGTTGATCCTAGTATGTGTGTCGTGCAGTCCAAAGCACTTATCTTGATGGCACACATCTAGGGGGAGCCCGTCTATATTTTAGAGATTTGGGGTTTGCTTATGTCCTTTGTCTTTTCCCGTTTGTGCAAATCCCGTATTGTCATCAATCCGCCAAAAAGGGGGAGATTGTAAGGGCATATTTATCCCTAAGATGTTTTGGTGATTGATGACAATGCTTTTGCGGACTAATCGTGTGCATTGAGTGTTTTCAAAGATTCATCCTTTTGGCACGAGACGATTCCCTCCCCTCGGAGCTTGAAGCGAAGACGGTGTAGTCCTTTCGAATTAGTTTGGTGGACTAGTTTCATAGGGTTCACCGTACTATCAAGAGGGGGTCCGCTTTGGAAAGGCTAGGGCGGAATCATCACGTACACTTCCTTTGCCCCCCTCCGAGCCTTTCCGCTTCTATGATGGGCTCGTTCCCCTTCTCAGTGTGGCCTCTCTGGTCCCAACGGTAGTACCGCGGGCCGGAGCGGTAGTACCGCTCGGGTGCTACAAGCGGTAGTACCGCTCTAGAGCGGTAGTACCGCTGGTAGCCCCCAGCCGTAGTACCGTTGCGGTCTCGTGCTAGTACCGCCTCGATTCGAGGGGTCTTTTTTCATGTCGGGTTTTACGGTACTAGCCGCGGCAGTGGGGGCCGTAGTACCGCTCGTATGCGGTAGTACCGCCCTGACCACCGCGGTAGTACCGCTCTGGGCCCAGCGGCAGTACCGCGAGGGGGAGCGGTAGTACCGCTCTGGGCCCAGCGGCAGTACCGCGAGGGGGAGCGGTAGTACCGCTGGCCAAGCGGTAGTATCGCTCTCTGCGGGGCTGGTGTGGGGGGTAACGGTTGGATTGTTCCCTCCACTATATAAGGAGGTCTTCTTCCCCAAAGTTGACCTACCTCTTCCCCCAAAAGCTCCATTGTTGCTCCAAGCTCCATTTTCGCCCGATCTCTCTCCCTAGCCAATCAAACTTGTTGATTTGCTCGGGATTGGTTGAGAAGGCCCTGATCTACACTTCCACCAAGAGAAATTTGATTCCCCCCACTTATCCCTAGCGGATCTTGTTACTCTTGGGTGTTTGAGCACCCTAGACGGTTGAGGTCACCATGGAGCCATAGTCCATTGTGGTGAAGCTTTGTGGTGTCGTTGGGAGCCTCCAATCAAGTTGTGGAGATTGCCCCAACCTTGTTTGTAAAGGTCCGGTCGCCGCCTTCAAGGGCACCAATAGTGGAATCACAGCATCTCGCATTGTGTGAGGGCGTGAGGAGAATACGGTGGCCCTAGTGGCTTCTTGGGGAGTATTGTGCCTCCACACCGCTCCAACGGAGACGTACTTCCCCTCAAAAGGAAGGAACTTCGGTAACACATCCTCGTCTTCACCGGCTCCACTCTTGGTTATCTCGTCCCTTTACTTTCGCAAGTTTACTCGTGTTATATCTCTTATTTGCTTGCATGCTTGTTGTCATTGCATCATATAGGTTGCTCACTTAAGTTGCATATATAGACAACCTATTTTGATGCAAAGTTTAATTTGGTAAAGAAAAGCTAAAAATTGTTAGTTGCCTATTCACCCCCCCCTCTAGTCAACTATATCGATCCTTTCACCAGGTTCGGGCCACCTTGTAGTGTAAGACCCTACTCCTGCTTTGGGTTGGACTAGCCCCACGAGGGGCTGAGTATGAACTAGTACAAGGGAAGAACAACCTCACGAGGTCTGCTCTGGTGTGGGTGTGAGCTGATGAGGTGTGGATTTCATCTAGAGATCTCTCTCCCTCCTATGGTGGTGGCTAAGCTATATTTATAGTGGCCTCGGTCCTCTTCCCCCAAAACATAGGCGGGAAGGGATCCCATAGTGGCTAATTTGAAAGGGGACAAATAGTACATCTTATCCTGACGAAAGGTGGTCTTCGCCTACAAAGCGTCTGCTCGTGACGCTATGGTAGGCTCGAAGATGACATCCGTGCTGCCATCCAGGAGGTATTGGTCTCATTGCACGGAAAGGGAAACCTTTGGCTGATTCCTCGGGATCCTGTGTCTGCGCTTGCCTCCTTAGCACCAAAGAGGAAACCTGCTCCTCTACTCCCACTGGCGCCTGCCTGGCCTTGGTTGTCATGGCTTGCGTCACCTCAACCTCATGAGGTGGGCACCTGCATAGAAATCTCCACTCCTCAGGAGGCAGCCCGAGGAGGCCGCTCCCTTCAGAGGTCTTGATGTTGTCCACCTTGCGAGGGTCTTGTCTTGAAGGTGTTGTAGATGGGCCGTACCAGGACAGTGATGGAGCCACACCATGGGCCGCAGTAGGCAAGTCTGTGTACCCTGGTTCCCAGAACGCCGACACCAGCCAACCCTTGCCACAAGCCTCGAGCTTCTTCTTGAAGCTCTTGGTTTTGAGGCCCTTGAGGACCTCGGCGTTGGCATGCTCAGCCTGGCCGTTGCTCCGCGGGTGCGCCATAGAGGCGTAGCATATCTGCGTACCAAGGTTAGAACATTATGATATGAAGAGGGCACTTGTGAACTGAGAGCCGTTGTCGGTGATGATACAGTTGGGGATGCCGAATCGGCTCACAAGGCCCTTGATGAACTTGACGACTGAGCCTGCCGGGATGGTGCGCACCGACTCGACCTCCGCCCACTTGGTGAATTTGTCGACGGCGACGTAAAGGTAGCAGTAGCAGCTAGCCGTATGCGGGAAAGGGCCCAGTATGTCCATCCCCCACACCGCAAAGGGCCGTGATAGCGGGACTGTCTGAAGCCCCTACACAGGATGGTGGATTTGCTTGGCGTGGAACTGGCAGGCTTCACAGGATTGGACCAGCTTAGCGGTGGAGCGGACCACAGCGGGCCAATAGAAACCGCTACGAAACACGTTACCGTCGAGGGTGCGATAAGAGGAGTGGTGCCCGCAGTCTCCTCCTTGGATGTTGATGAGCAACTCGCGGTCTTGTTGTTCTCAAATGCACCGCAGCGAGACGCCATTAGGGCGCCTATGGTACAACTCACCATCTCGCAAGAAGTAAGTAGTGGCTTGCCGGGCCATGCGCTCTGCTTCCTAATCCTCATCTAGGAGGGTGCCCTCGAGCAAGTAAGCCTTGAACTCCGTGACCCAGCTGTCTGCCTGGGGCTCTAGCGCCAGCAATAGACGGGCTCCCGAAGTTGGGCCATAATCTGGTGTGCCTGTGGGCGGCATGGGGGGAAGCTCCTCACGGAGTAGCGTTGTGCCAATGGTGGGGGCATCGCTGATGGCTTGAAGAGTCTATCTTCGAAGACACCAGGGCTCTGGGGTGCACGTCGAGACGCTCGTTGGCAATGTCGTCAGCTTCCTTGTTGATGCCGAGCGGGATGTGCTGCAGCTCCAAGCCTAGGAAGCACTACTCAATCTTACACACATCCTCAAGGTAGGCCATCATATGCTCGTCCTTTGACTTATACTCTTTGTTGGAGAAGTTGACGAGGAGCTAAGAATCACCCTTGATGGTGAGGCGCTTGATCCCCAAGGCAGACGCGGCCTTGAGGCCAGTGATCAGGCCCTCATACTCCACGATGTTATTAGAAACCTTTTCATCGTGCTAGAAACAGAGTTAGACGGCGTAGTAAAGATTGTCTCCAGCTGGAGAGACGAGCATGACCCCGGCCCCCGCGCCCTGCCTGGAGAAGGCACCATCAAAGTGCATGATCCAACCGGCAGGAGCCTCATCTCTAGGCAGGAGGGACTTGTTCTCGCGAGGCTCTTCCTCGTAAGTATCTGTCCACTCTACCATGAAATTTGTGAGGGGTGCACCCTTGATAACGCTGGTGGTACAAAACTCCAGCTGAAGGCCTGCAGCTCAATGTTCCACTCGACGACTCGGCCAACGGAATTGGGGTTGCGCAACACTTTTTCCACGGTTTACACGGGGATGACCTTGATGGGGTCGCCTTGGAAGTATTGGCGCAGCTTTCTGGAGGCAACTAGAAGCCCGAGAAGGATCTTCTGCTGCATAGGGTACCTTGCGCGCGCGTCCCTCAGCACTGTTGTGACGAAGTACTCGGGGTCCTCAACGAGGCGCGTGGCCGCGGCGATGGTCTGCTTCGCGAGAGGCGCGCGGGGCTCAGCAGCCTCCCGAGGTGTAGGAAGCGCGGAGAGACGGAGAAGCCGGCCTGGAACATGGGGGGCTTGCAAGGCGCGGGGGGCTCGCGGGACTTTGACGGCTCGCGAGGCCCGGAAGGCCCGGGGAGCTCGGGGGGCTTGCGAGTCTCGGAGAGCTTGCCTTTGGCATTGACGTGCTCCTCCTGAACTGCCACGAGCACGACACTGGCCGTCTGCGGGGTAGCTTCCAAGTAGAGGACCAAGGGCTCGCGGAAGCGTGCTGCCACCATAATGGGCAGGCTTGTGAGGTATCTCTTGAGGTCTTCAAAGCCTGCGTCCGCTTTCGGGGTCCACTCGAATAGGCCATTTCTCTCCATGATCTTGAAGAATAGCAAGGCACGCTCGCCAAACTTGGAGATGAAGCGCCCCAAGGAAGCCATGAACCCTGCCAGCTGTTGCATTTCCTTGAGTGTTCGAGGGGCGCATCTTCTCGATGGCCTTGATCTTTTCGGGGTTGGCCTTGATCCCCCAGTGGGAGACGAGGAAGCCGAGAAGTTTGCCAGACGGGACTCCAAAGATCCACTTGTCAGGGTGGAGCTTCAGGCTGACCATGTGTAGGTTGGTGAATGTGTCCTCAAAGTCCTCGATAAGCATTCTGGCCTTGCGTGACTTGACCACAATGTCATTGACGTAGGCCTCCACGTCCCTCCATAGCAGATGTCGGATTTTGGGTTCCGCAAACCCTTGGGAGGTTTGAACTCTGGGGTGCGTGCGAAGAACTCGTCCTCCCCAGTCTGCCTACTCGCTAATCTCACGGCCTAGCTCGATGAACTGTAAGGAAAAGGGACACAACAGTTTACCCAGGTTCGGGCCACCTTGCAGTGTAAAACCCTACTCCTGCTTTGTGGTGGATTGGCCTCAAGGGGCTAAGGATGAACTAGTACAGTGGCGAACAACCTCAGGAGGAGAGGTGTTCTTGGGCTCGAGTGAGCTAGTGGGTGTGTGGGTGGAATCGATCTCTCTCCTCCATGGTGGTGGCTAGGTCCTATTTATAGTGGCCTTGGTCCTCTTCCCAAATGAAGGTGGGAAGGGATCCCACAAGGGCCAAATTCGAAGGGAAACAACTAGTACATGTTATCCTGACAAAAGTAGTCTTCGCCTGCAAAAGTCTATCGCCATGACGCCATGGTGGCCCGGTGATGACCTCCGTCCTTGTCGGCGTCCTGGGAGCGGGGGTACCCAGACCTACCTGCCTGCGGCCCACGACGCGGCTCCACCAATGGCCTGGTACGGCCCATCTTCAGCAGCAACCACTCAAGACCCTCGCGAGGGGCCAAGCCTCGCGAGGCGGACGACACCAAGACCTCCTCAGGGCCAGCCTCGCTCCCGAGGAGCGGAGATATCTATGCAAGGGGCACCTCGCGAGGTTCGCGTGACGTGAGCCATGACGATCAAGGCCAGGCGGGCGCTAGCAGGCGCAGAGTGCCAGTTTCCTCTTTGGTGCTAAAGAGGTAGGCGCATGCGAGGAGTCCCGAGGCGTCAGGCAAAGGTTTCCATATCGGTGCAACGAGACCAAGACCAGCAGGACGGAGGTCACCGCGGAGCCTACAGCGGCGTCACCACCAGAGCCTTTGGCAGGCAAAGACCACCTTTTGTCAGGATAGCTTGTACTAGTTGTCTCCCTTCAAAATTGGCCATTGTGGGATCCCTTCCCGCCTAACATATGGGAAGAGGACAAAGGCCTCTATAAATAGGACTAGCCACCATCATAGGAGGCAACTCATCTTGGATCGTATCGATTTCCACCAAGGCCATCCCACAAGCTTACCGTGCCAAGAACACCTCTCCTCAGGAGGTTGTTCTTACCTTGTACTTGTTCATCCTCAGCCTACGAGGCAATCCACCACACCACACTAGAGTAGGGTATTATACCGCAACAATGGCCCGAACCAGTATAAACTCTCGAGTCTCTTATTCTTTGGTTTCATCGAGCTAGGCCTTGAGATTGTTGTGCGAGTAAGCTAGAGAGAGAGAGTTCTTCGTGCGCACCCCAGTGTTCGAACCTCAAGGATTTGCCGAAACCCACGATCCGACATTTGGCGCGCCAGGTAGGGGTGCACCGGAGCTTGGGCCGCCCTTGCCGCTTGCGTCGCTCAGACGACACCCGTTGGCGGATCTCCCCGCCGTTCTCCATCACCCGCTGCCAATGCTGCCACCGACTTGGCCGGAAACGAGCAGCAAGCCTCATCACTGCACCCCTCTGTGCGGCGGGACGGACGCACCGCCACCTCGTCGCTGACTCCGGCCGGCTCGTCGTCCCATGCTCATCGCGCGCCCACGGATGCGTAGGCCGCGCTGCTCATTGCACGTGAGCTCCCGCGTTATCGCCTGGTTGACGACCTCTATGAAGATTGGCTACACCGCATCACCGAGCTCGTCAGCGCCGCTGGAGGCTCTCCTGCCCCGTCCCTCTCGCTACCTCGCCTAGCTCTATTTGCGGGTGTCGTGGCCCACGAAGGGCGTCCACCACCTCCGCATCAAGACGCCGCCCTCGCACAAAGACGCGCGGCCCCGTGGCGCGACCCACCGCACAGGGCACCCGCGCACGAAGAAGGAAGCTGCCAAGAAGTCCCTCGGCCGCAAGAAAGCGCTCCTGCGCTCCCAGCACCACCGCGTCATGACCGCGTACCGCCTGCAGCAGCGGCGCGTGGATACCAGGACCAGGCTCCGCCTCCGCGACTGGCTCTAGTGACCACAGCAGGCTGACGTGCCTTTACTCCCTAGCTGCGAAGCGTCGTCTGGCCCGGCAAGTTCAAGCCCGACCTGCCGCCGCGCTAAGACGGCACCCCCGACCCTGCTGAGTTCTTGCAGCTCTACGAGCTGAGCATTGAGGTGGCCAACGGCGATGAGAAGGTTATGGCGAACTGGTTTCCCATGGCTCTTAAGGACGGCGCGCGCTCATGGCTCCTGAACCTGCCCGCGGGAACGATCTCCTCCTAGGGCGAGATGCGCGAGCATTTCGTCGCCAACTTCCAGGGCACTTGTGACCACCCGCCGGCTGCAAGTGACCTGCAACGCATCAAGCAGCAGCCGGGGGAGACCCTGCAGAAGTACATCCAGCGCTTCAACAGCGTCCGCCTCAAGATTCCCAAGGTGACAGACGAGGCCATCATCTCCGCGTTCTCCGATGGCGTCCGCGACGTCAAGATGAAGGAGGAGCTCGCCATCAACAAAGACCTATGCACGGCCCTGGAGATGTTCAACATGGCAACCAAGTGTGCGAGGGCTGAGGAGGGGCACCTTTCTCTCCTCGAGCTCCCAGCTACCGACCAGGAGGACAAGAAGGCCAAGATCAAGGATGTGAATCGCAAGGGGGCTACCGTGCTCGCGGTGGAACCAGAGATGAAGCGCGGCCGTGACCACCCCGAGTCATCCAAGGCCAACCGCCCGTTCTGCGCCTTCCACAATGTTCACAGCCACAACACTAATGACTGTTAGGAGCTCAGGGCCATTTGCGATGGGCGCTTCGGTCAGCGCCCCGAGTGCAATGACCGGGGCTATGGCCGAGGAGGAGGACAAAGTGGAGGACGCTGGGACGACCGCGGCTCCCGTGGGGAGTGGCGCGACCGACCTCGTGAGGACCGCTGGCAGTACCAGCCTCGCGAGGGTACCTGGAGAGACCAGCCTCGTGAGGACCGCCCCCAGGGCAACGCTGGCCTCCCTCCGTTGCCACCTCCACCAAGAAGGAACGACGACCATCGCCTGCATCTTGGGCGGCGCTCAGGTCCCAGCCTCTCAACGTATCTTCAAGCAGTTTGCTCGTGAGGTGAACGCGGCCCTTCCCAGGCTCGAGCCCACGCGCCGCTCAGGTGGTCCAAGTGCGCCATTACCTTCAGCTCGGCAGACCAGCTGAAGTGTGCGGCAACTGCCGGCGCCCTCCCGGTGCTTTGCTCGCCCATCATCAGCAATGTCCAAGTCACCAAGACCCTCATCGATGGCGGTGCAGGGCACAATGTTCTGTCCGTTGAGACGTTCGACTGCCTCCAAGTGCCATACGATCAGCTGCATCCTACCAAGCCCTTCTCAGGAGTGACCGACGGCTCCACCACCCCAATTGGGCAAGTCCGCCTCCCCGTCACTTTCGGCCAGCGCGACAATTACCGCACCGAGCTCATTGACTTCGACATCGCCCACATCCGCCTGCCGTATAATGCCATCCTTGGGTACCCGGCCCTGGCCAAGTTTATGGCGGTGACCCATCACGGCTGCAACGTCCTCAAGATGCCAGCGAGCGGAAGCATCATCATGGTCGCCTGTGAGGAAAGGGACGCCGTGTGCTCTCTTGAGCGCGCTTACCAGGCGGCAGTAGTCGAAGACCCAGACAGCAAAGGTGCCCTGTACCCTCCTGAGGCCATCCCCAAGAAGAAGAAGCAGCTACTCCACCAAGGGCCTCAGGAGAGCAGCGTTTCAAGTGGCACCACCTCAGGACTTGCGCCCACGGACGGGGCGCCTCCCTCCCTCGCATAGGAAGGTGCGCCCGGCGCCTTCCTCAGGCTAGGCTTGGGGGCTCTCTTTTTGAGGGCCTCAGACTTAGCCAACGTCATGAGGGAGGTGCTCGGGCACCACGTGGAGGCGTGCTTTGCTGCACGTTTCCCTCAAGAGGGCACAAGGCGTGGAGCGCCTAGTGCTCTAGAGTTCATCACCAAGGCGAGCGAGGATCTTCAAGAGGCAAGGACCATGCGCGGCGACCGCCGCCCACCACCCGGCGCAGCTCCCCATCCTGGCGAGGACGGCGGGCTGCGCGTCTGCGTCGACATTCCAGGGCTCAACAGGGCCGCATATCAGGGGCGTTCCTGGCCTTCGCGCGTTGGACGGTGCGAGGGTCCACCTCACAGCTAAGTTTGCATGCCATTTAGCTTGGCAAACGCGGCTGTCACCTTCCAGCGCCACTTGCGGAGCAATCTGGTGGCTCAGGAGGCCAGGCATCACGCAGTCCTGATAGAGAGGGCGACGGTTCTTCATGAGCCGCCCGGCCCCCAGAGCATCCCAAGGCTCAGGACCCTGGCGACTCGTGAGGAGCAACTTCTCCAGCACGCATCTTTAGCTACTCCAACACCACCCCAGCAACGGTATCAGGTGACTCTTTCCGGTTCTCTCAGTTGGGGTGCCCCTCGGGCATCATCATCCCCAAGTCGCACGGGCCTGTCCCTGCAACGCGTATCCTTTTCACATCTTTAGCTTACTCTGTTGGGGGTGCCCCTCGGGCTGCATTATCCCCAGGCCGCTCGGGTCTGTCCCAGTGGCATGTATTGTTCTTGCATCTATCTGAACTAGCTTCCCTCCTGCATGATTTACCTTATGATTGTCACCTGCCTGTCCGGTACTTTGATACCATGAATATCGAGCGCCCTTGCAAGCCCACCCACGACCACCATCGCCACCGCGGGAGCCGCGCGCCGGTTGTCTTTCTTTAGGATTCCTTGCATGAGAAGGCTAGGCACGGCGTCTGTGCTCAGGTCCGTCCCTGCAGCGTCGATAAACCCAACGACTGAGCTCTGTCTGGCGGGCTGGCCCCGTTCACATCACCTTCTGGCGTCGTTGGTGTTTGGCCTCCTCATGTAATCACCTCAAGAGATTCATCCGGCGCAGGTTACCTAACCATCTCGCAGGACCGCACAACTATCAAGAATCAAGACCAGGCGCAACCCGGCTTGAGGTAGGGCCTCATGAGTCCCATGCTGGATCACGAGTGCCCAGACACACCTCATCTAGCCCTGCCGTTCGAGTCACGTGTCAGGGCGGGGCTGTACATGCCCTGGGGGCTCCACTCAGAAGGAGCCCTCACCTACGCACCAGTGGAAGCACCATGCTCCGCACTGGCAGTCGACACGGTCCAGGAGCGGCTATGCCCGTGCAAGTGCGGAAGTGCTATGCTCTACGCTGGTGATAAACAACTAAGGGCGGCCCCATGGCCGCATCAACCTCAGGGAGCCACCTGGCTCAGTGTCCAGCCTCGCTGCAACGCTTTCACCTCGTGAGAGTCACGCGAGGGGGCTGGGCATGCGGGCTGCGCTCAGGTCACGCCTAGCATACGCCGCCCTGCCAGGTCCCTCGGACCTGGTCGTCGCGCGCCCATCCCGAGCGGGACCTCGGCAAGGACATGTATGAAGGTCTGTTTGAGCTTTCAAGGGGGACTCCTGAGCATCATGACTCAGGAGCCTAACTGACCACATAGCCCCTCACCCCTTGGTCCCATCCTGGCGATTCAGACGGCCCAACGACGGCTGTTGTATGTGCGGGGTCGGGCCCTGCCGACGTAGAACACTAAGGCCTACTTTCACATCTCCTTCCCACAGGCCGTTTGCGCTTCAAGGGGGACTCCTGAGCATCACGACTCAGGAGCCTAACTGGCCACATAGCCCCTCACCCCTTGGTCCCGTCCTGGTGATCCGGACGGCGCAACAGCGGCTGAGGTATGCGCGGGGTCGGGCCCTGCCGATGTAGAACATCAAGCAAATGGGAAGGAAATTGCGGAATCTTAATAAATCTTACAAGACATATTGTTCTTCAAACACCAAATAGAAGTTTTGATGCCTCCATGAGGCACGTTGCGTATCGCATGCAAGTTCGCAGGAAAATAAAAATGGGCAGGAGCACCATCATTCACCAGGAAGCCTCTTCTTCAGCCTCGGTCACCGTCATCAGGAAGCACCCTCCCGTCGGTAGCGTCGCCGTCGCCCGTGTCGTCGGCCTTGGTCGCAGGATCTGCGGCACTTTTGGCTAGAGGCGCAGGGCCGATGGCGAGGAACTTCTTCAGCAAGGCCTCCACCTGGCCCTTCACGGCCTTGGCAGCAGCTGCACAGCGCTCCTCATCCACAGGCTCGAGCAGGACACCAAGGTCGGTAGTGGGATCTCGAAGATGAAGGTGGCTGAGGACGCGCGTCAAGGTCGACGAGGAGAGCGTGCGCGCTTCCCCCTCTACCATGGGGCCGGTCCCGTTGGCGACATCCTCGAGCACCGCGACGAGCTGAGGGAGTAGCTAGGCGGGGCCCTCATCACCAGTCACCAGCGGCTTCTCCAAACCCTTCTCGTAAAGCTCCCGCAGCACCTCGTGGGACCTCTCCTCAAGAGATTTGAAGGCCACATGATCCTCAGCCAGAACCTTCGCCTTGGCTTCCAGCTGGGCCTTCTCCGCTTCCACCTCCTTCTCCAGCTTCTCCAGGTGATCGCATTCCGCGGCCTGCACCCGCGCTAGCTGCTCCAGGTCAGCATCACGACCGGTGACCGCTTCTTCTCGAGCCCTCAGCTTCTCCTCCCGTGCCTCATGCTGGCGAGCCGCGGCAGCGCGTTCCTTGTGCAGATTCTCCAGCTCGACCTCCGCCACCCGGAAGTGCTCCTTGGCGGCTTCGGCGTCCTTCAACACCGCCTCAAGGGAGGCCGCAGCCTGGCCGGCGGCGCGCTTACCCTCCTCGGAAGCTACCACGGCCTGGCCCAGTGCCGCCCTGATAGACGCGTCGGAGCGCAGCCATGCTGAGATCAGCTCCAAGTGCCCTGCCACCAGGCAACGGTCAGCATCTTGAAGGTCATCCCGAAGCTGGGTCAGCGCAGAAAGAGCCTCCTCCAGAGCGTCGGGCGAAGCAGAAGTATCACGAGCCAGTGGCGTGGCAGGAGGACGAGGAGGCAACATCGTCGCCAAGGATCTGCGAGTTGGTGGCGGCAGAAAAAGAAGCCGGGGGCTCTTGAGCCTGTGGGACCTCGGCTCGTGAGCTGAGAGCTGGCGCCTCTGGAGCCAGCTTGGCTGTGGAGGTCGCCTTCTCCTGGGGTCGGTCCTCCGGGCCTCGCGAGGATGACCGGGCCGGAGAGGCGCAAGGGCTGTTGCCGCCCCTCCGCGCCGGAGGAGGTGCGGCTAGGACAGGCTGCTGGGTCCCCGAGGGTGCGGCCGCTCCCTCTCTCTTCTTCTTCGCCGCCAGGGTCGGCCTGACGGTATTAAAGAAGAACGTCAAGAAGTAGCAACAGAAGTAGGAGCAGGAACAAAATCAGGACAAGGTGCTTACTGGTCCACGGCGGCGTAGTCCCTCGACCTCTTCAGAAGCACGGAGCCCGGAGGCTTCACGGCCTGGGGCGCCGGCTTGCGAGTCCCAAGAGCGGATGAGGCCGCGGCAGCCGGCCCTGCGGCAGCACCGATCGATGTCAGAATAGGGGCGCCACCTCGGGAGACCAACGCCGATCTACTCTTCGTCGGGACCCCAGCCAATGAATTCTTCGGGGGGTGCCCCTGGACCTCGTAGTGACCCCAGCAGGGGCCTGGGACTCCCTCAACGCATGGCCGCCAGCCGCGTCATCGTCGGGAAGGGCACGGAGGAGATCCACCGCAAGAGGGGCAGTCTCTCCCTTCCCCTCCCGGGTCGCCTTCGAGTCAGGCCTCTCCTCCTCGCTGGAACCGCCAGAAGACACTAGTACTGGGGCCACCACATCCGGGGCCTCGGAAGGCGCTGGCGGCACGAGCCTGCGCCCATCAAAGACAGGCATGGCGGCGGCCACCTTTGCCCCATCTGGGCGGCAGTACAAGGGGAGATGTGTGTCCGGCGGATACCCCTGATCGTCCACGACCAGGAAAAGAAGAGTCGCGCCTAGCTCCTTGTCTAAGAGGGCACCTGGGCGCAGACGGAGGTCGTCCCCAAGCTTCCACAAGGGGCGCGAGCGTGCCTGGAGCGGGGCTACGCGCTGCGCCAGGAACTCCTTCACGAGCATGGCACCCATCAGCTTCTCTGCCCTCGGGTCCTCAGGCTGCAAGTCGGCGGTCATCTGCTCCTGCACCTGCTCCGCCCGGGGGTCGGTGAGCTTCACGTGGAGCCACATGTCGTGTGGCGAGGGCATCTCCGTCGGCAGCACCAACAGAGGATGGGCGCACTTGGCGTCCATGAGGACCCACTTGCTCCTGAAGCCCTCGGCCTTCTTCCCAGCCTTCGAGATTGCGTTGGTCCCGTTAGCCGTGACGAAGTTGGCACACCCCAAGCAATGCCCCTCCTTGAGCCAGAGGTACAAGAAGTGGTGAAGCAACGCCACAGACGACATCACTCCCACAAATGCCTCGCAATAGAAGGCGAAGATCGATAGGAGGAGGACGGAGTTGGGATGAAGATGAAGGGCATGCAGCTTGTAGTGGCCGAGGACGGCATAGAAGAAGTCCGAGAAAGGGGGGACCAGCCCTGTGACGACGCTATTCATGAAGAAGGGATAGAAGGTACTGCCTGAGGGCTCCGGCTCGGCAGAGCCAGCCCGGAGCATGGTCTTCCCCCTTCATTGCTGCTGTCTGCCGTCATCAGGAGCGTGGCGGCGAGATTCTTCTCCGAGACATTAGGCGCGCTCAAGGCCGGCTCGTACTAGGAAGGCGAGTGCGCGGCCTTCGCCTTGTCGGACGCCATTGGTTGCAGGCTCAGAGAGGGGTTCATGCGGATCTGGAGTCTCTCGGGGCAAGAAAGAGAAGGGGGATCTGGAGCAAGACGATGGAAGGTAATGAAGGCTCTGCAGCGCGCGCCAGCCTTTTGTCAGGTGAGGGCGGTTGCCGAGGCAGCATGGGGAAGCGGAGACGCCCACGTCTCGTCAGTCGCCACGCGTCAATCAAGGCCGCAGGCTGTTGGGGCCTGCGGTGCTCCGAACTTGCCTTTTGGCTTCGCCTCGAAGCCAAGTCCGAGCGCGCCTTGGGCCCGGGGCTACTATTGGCGTCCTGGGAACAGGGATACCCAGACCTGCCTGCCTGCGGCCCACGACGCGTCTCCACCAACGGCCTGGTACGGCCCATCTTCAGCAGCAACCAATCAAGACCCTCGCGAGGGGCCAAGCCTCGCGAGGCGGCCGGCACCAAGACCTCCTCAGGCGCAGCCTTGCTAGGCCGGCTCCCGAGGAGCGGAGATATCTATGCAAGGGGCACCTCGCGAGGTTCGCGTGACATGAGCCATGACGATCAAGGCCAGGCGGGCGCCTGCGGGTGCAGAGTGCCAGTTTCCTCGTTGGTGCTAAAGAGGCAGGCGCAGGCGAGGAGTCCCGAGGCGTCAGGCAAAGGTTTCCATATCGGTGCAACGAGACCAAGACCAGCAGGACGGCAGGAAGGAGGTCACCGCGTAGCCCACGGCGGCGTCACCACCAGAGCCTTTGGTAGGCGAAGACCACCTTTTGTCAGGATAGCTTATACTAGAAATATCCCTTAAAAACATGTGGGATCCCTTCCCGCCTAACATTTGGGAAGAGGACCAAGACCTCTATAAATAGGACTAGCCACCATCATAGGAGGCAACTCATCTTGGATCGGATCCATTTCCACCAAGGCCATCCCACCAGCTTACCGTGCCAAGAACACCTCTCCCCAGGAGGTTGTTCTTACCTTATACTTGTTCATCCTCAGCCTATGAGGCAATCCACCACACCACACTGGAGTAGGGTATTACACCACAACGGTGGCCCGAACCAGTATAAACTCTCGAGTCTCTTGTTCTTTGGGTTCATCGAGCTAGGTCTTGAGATCGTTGTGCGAGCGAGCTAGGGAGAGAGAGAGTTCTTTGTGTGCACCCCAGTGTTCGAACCTCAAGGATTTGCCGGAACCCACGATCCGACAGTCCTGCCATCCTGCCGGTCTTGGTCTTGTTGCATAGGAATGGAAACCTTTGGCTGATTCCTCGGGACTCCGCGCCTACGCTTGCCTCCTTAGCACCAAAGAGGAAACTGGTACACTGCACCTGCTGGCGCCAGCCTGGCCTTGGTCGTCATGGCTCACGTCATCCGAACCTCACGAGGTGAGGCTTGCATAGAGATCTCCACTCCTCAGGAGCCAGCCTGAGGAGGCGGCTCCTCGTGGGGGTCTTGGTGTCGTCCGCCTCGCGAGCCTTGGCCCCTCGCGAGGGTCTTGAGTTGTTGTCGTTGAAGCTGGGCCATACTAGGTCGTCGATGGAGCCACGCCATGGGCCGCAAGCAGGCATGTCTAGGTACCCCCGTTCCCAGAACACCGACAGTAGCCCCTGGGCCCAAGGCGGGCATGAACTTGGCTTCGAGGCGAAGCCAAAGGGCAAGTGCGAAGCGCCGCGGGCCCTATCCACCCGCAGCCTTGGGAGATGCCTGGAGATTGATGAGACGTGGGCGCCCCCACTTCCCTACGCAGCCTTGATATCCGGTATGCTTGGCGGCCGCCCGTTGCTAGCGCGGCTCTGCCTTCATTGCTTGTCGTGCTCGCCCTTGGCTCCACCTCTTCCCTCGAGCTTGCAGCTTCTCTTCCATATCCAGTGCCAGTGCCAACCCTTCCTTTCCGCCGTGGCCCCGTAGTTGAAGAAGAAGGGAAAGGCCCGCACTCCACCTGAATCCCGGCCAGTCTTTCAGCCTGCTCTTAAGCGGTCGACAGTGATCAATCAGGAGGGGATGGCCAAGGTCTGGTTGGCTCTCGCCGCCGACTCCAACAAGTGGAAGGCGATGAAGGCTTGGTCCGCCTCCCGGGCCGCGATCAACAGGGAGGCCACCGAGATCCCCATCCATCTTCATGCTCTCTTGGCCGGCTTGGTTCCCCCTTTATCTGATTTCTTCAACGTCGTCATCTCGCATTATCAGATCCAGGCACTGCACCTGGACCCCCAATCCATTATCCTCCTCGCCGTCTTCACCTTCTTGTGCTAGGCTATGGTGGGCATTGCTTCCTTCATTGCCTTATTTTGCCACTTCTTCTCGCTCTGCTTGGTCGACGCCCGCAAGCACTCGGAGTGCACGGCCTTCCAAGCCGTGGCAGCGATGGCTGGCTTGGGCATCGACTTCACGCTCTTCCTAGATGTGAAGGGATTCCGGAAGCACTGGGTGTTCATAGATGTAGTACGCTCAACCCCCTACTCATACTCCCGCGAGCGTCGGCGGCTCCCAGCTCCGGCTGGGGGCACGTGAAGCTTGGCGACCGTCGGCTTGCTCATGTCTGGTCCAGGCTGGCCAGGTTGAAGAAGGTCGGGGTGACGGCACCGATGGTTGTGAAGGAGTTCATCCTGTGGCGCATCGCCCCGCTCCAGCGCCATTCACGCCCATTGTGGGCCTTTACTGGCAGCAAGGACCCCATGAGGCTCCAAATGCTAGTGCTTCCTTCCAAGACGCTGTGCGCGATGCTCGAGCTCCTGACGGGCGATCCAGCACCAGCCGCGCTTCCCGAGGTGGGCTGCCTCCTGTACCAATGCTCGAACAAGGAGGACTTTGTGAGGTAGATGCCCCTTTTTGACGAGTGGGGGATGCGCCCGGACGGCCTTGGAGGGCCTCGCAAGAATCCTTTCTTCATGGCTCCGGTGCTCGTCGACCCCGCGGCGCACGCCCCGGATATGGACGAAGGGGGGCGGATGCCACCGGGCACCACTGGGGCGACTGCTGGGGAGCGGGAGTCGCCAAGTGTTCCCGAGATAGCCACTCCTGAAGTTCTGGCGAGTGCTCCTGAGGAAGCCACTTGACAGCTGGTACGAACCGACGCTCCTGAGGCGGCTGCCCCCGAAGCTCGGGCAAATGGTCCTGAGGTGGCGGCTGGTGGGCATGTGTGGCCTGGTGCTCCTGAGGTTGCTGCCCCAGAGGCCCCGCCGAGTGCCCCTGCTGCCGAGGATCATCCCCCGAGGCTCGGCTAGCTTCACCCGAATTTTGAAGCACTCCGCAAGAGGAAGGGGCCTCCGAGCTGGAGTGGTGACGACTGCCGGCCGCTGAAGCAGAGGAAGTACATAGCCATAGATGAGTAAGTACCTTATCCTGGTGATTTCCCACGTGTTGCATCCTTTCTTGACCATGGCTCCTCAGGACCCCTTTGGCTGTGGCGGCGAAACCTCTTGGGAAGGGATCTTCCGAAGTTCTTGGCCTGCTCCTGATTCCGAGCCCCTCGCGCCCGACTCCCGCGCGAGGCCGGGGCCAGTCCGAGCAACGGATGCGCCGCTGGGGGGCCGTGATCCTGAGCTTCCGACATCCTTCCTTCGAGGTCTGGCCTGGAATGCAGGAGGCGTGTCGAGGGCTCCTCCATTGGTCATCACTGGTGGCTAGGCACTCCCAGCGTAGGCTTCATCCTCGAGCTACGAGACCTTGCCGCCCAGCGCCTTCGCCGAGGCCCAGAGAGCGGCCGGGAAGGCACCAGCGTCCAGCTCCTTGCCGGAGGCAGGCGAGCACCTCCACGCCTCTCCGACAACCCCCGCCGCAGAGGGTGGGCTTGGCCGTGTGCTAGAGCTCGTGTGTGGGCGCAGCACTGTCTGCCATGAGCTTTTTCAGGAGGCGACGGGCATGCTGAGTCGACTTGGAGGAGAGGTTGCTGATGTCGATGCCTGCCTCGAGGCGGAGGACCTCCGGTTGGCGCGCGAGTGGCACCAGTTGAAGGTCGCTATCAACCTCGGGCATCTTCAGCATGAGCGCCCAACGCAAGTGCCGCGGTATCCCATGCAGCTTCTCGTGAGGCTCGTGCCCGCGCTCTGGAGGAAGCCAGGGTCGCTGACTGCCATCATGAGGCGGCCGAGGAGCGAGAGTGGGAGCTTCGGGCTTCGAACGCCGCCCTTGAGCGACAGATTCAAGTGCGCAAAGCTTCCCTAGAAGCATCACTGAGCGAGGCCCCCTCCGATGAGAAGGAGGTCCCGTACCGCGAGGAGGCGCTGGCGCTGGAGTTCTTGGAGCACAGCTTGGAGCTCGAGCGGTTGGAGTTGAGGGAGCGCCAGGTTGCCATGGCTGAGGATGCTGTCGCGGCTCGGGAGGCCAGAATCCAGCAGGAGGTCGACCAGAGGGTGGCGGAGGCCCGCACGGCTCTTGCCGATGAGTCCCGTCTAAAGTTTGAGCATCAGGGGGCCGAGCTTGGGGGCAGGATCACCGCCCTCAGGACGAAGCTAGACACAGCAGAGCAGTGCGAGAAGGCTGCCAAGGAGGCCCAGGCTTCCGCCCAGGCCGACCTGGCCTCCGCCCGTGCCGACCTGTCTTCTCTTCGGCAGCAGGTTGCAAGCATTACATCGCTCGCGGAGAAGACCGCGAACGAAGAAAATCACCATCGGATGATGCAGCATGAACGTGCCTCTATGTACAAGGACTTTAGGGTCAGGGCCAACCTGTCACAGCCCTAGCATTAGCCTTGCTTGCCATTGCATTCCATCATGTCATCATCTTTTTTAATTCATGAAAGTTGAAATGAGGTTAGCTGAAACCCTTAGAAATCATTGTCTGAATTGATCAAGTTAAAAATCTCTTCAAATGTTCCCAAGGAAATGTTCACTTTTAGCTTTGAAAAATATTGGCAAGAATAAAATTCAAACCAATATATTTGGAGGTTCAAAAGTATTTATCTTGGGCCTTTCAGTTAAATCCTATAATATTTGAATTGGATTTATATTCATAATAACTATTATATGAATCCAATAATTCTAAAAAATGGTGAGTGGCTTTGAGTATATTATATCTAGCCACATGATAATTTTCAGAAGCTAAAAAAATGGTTTCGTCTTTGAACTACATCAAAACAAATAGGAAAAATAGGAAAACAGAAGGAAAAGGTTTTACCTGGCTTAACTAAGCCAGCCCATCAGGTGGCCCAGCCCACCACCGCAACCCCCCTGTCATCTTCCTCCCTGGACAGAAGGACAGGGGCGTGTGATCGTCGCGCGCGGGCACGCGCCCTGGCCAGCTCTTCCCTGCCTGCTAGCCCCGGCCACCCCTGAGGACGCCACATGACCCCCCCAGAGCCATTCGGCTCTCCCTCTCTCGCTCTCGAGCGTTCCCCCCTCCCCTGGACCTCTCTCTCTCACCCACCCAAACGGGTTCATCACCGCCGCTCGCCATAGCCATGCCCACCGTGCTCCCCTCGCCTCGCTGATGTGACCAGAAGCTCCGCCGTGACCTATTCTTCCTCTTCGTCGAACCACGCATCGTCGGACGCCCTGCAACACTGTCACCACCATCGTCTTCCTCCTCAGGGTCCGAAGCTCACCGCCGTCGATTCGCCGTCTCCGACGCGTCCTCGAGCCTACTGACCCGCCCTACGGATACGATGTGAGCTCCCGCTCGTTTCCCCCCTTACCCCATCGTCGCGCGCGTAGCCTAGCTAGCTTCCCGGCCGTCCCGTGAGCTTGCCGCCACCGCACGTCTCGCCGCCACGGCTAGCACATGATTTGGACCAAATAGAGCACACCGGTGTGCTCGTGGAGGTCCGTAGACGCTGCCTAGCTGTCCACTTTGCTCGCACGCAAGCCGCATAGCCGTGCCCAAGCAAGGCCGAGCTCCGGCTGCCGCCAAAGTGCTCACCGTCGTTGACTCTAGGCTCCCCATGACCTGCTGCTGCCTCCGCTGGATGCGCGGGAGCACAGGCTACCTCCTGGTGCCCTCAGCGCACCCAACTGCTGCCCCTAGCGCCACTCCAGCGAGCCGCCACCGCTCTGGTTGGTCGCCGTTGGCTAAACACCGCGTAACCGGCCATTAGGTCCAAAACACCCCACTAATGACCCCCCAGAGCCACTGCCATGTGGGCCCCTATGCCTGTTTAGGTTATTTTAATTTCTGTTTAGATTAGTGCTAATCTTGCGGACCCCATGTGTCAGCTTTGACTTTGACCAAGTCAGCGCTGACCGGTCCCACCTGTCATCCACCCAACCCAGCTCTGAGTCACTGACAGGTTTGACCTAGCTGGCCTAGTTGACCTGCTGACATCAGCCTTGTGCAATGCTGATGCAGTAAAGCTTTTCTAGGATTTTAATAAATCAGAAATGATTTATTATTTCGAGAAAATGCCCAAAACTTCAAAAAATCATAGAAAATAATCTATAGCTCAGAATGAAATAATTTATATATGAAAAATGATCCGAAAAATCCAATCTATCCATCTTTACTAGTTTCATGCATGTTTAAACAAATTAACCTTGCTGTTTAGATCAAAACATGATAATGCACTTTATAAGTTCTTAGTTTGAATTTGAATTTGAACCTTTGGTTCAAATCAACTCAAACCCTTCTGTTCTTAGCTGCAATAGCTGAAATCACAACATATTGACATGTCATGATCATGCATCATATTGTGCATTGCATTGATTGTGTTCTTTCTGTGTTTGCCGGTGGTTGTTCCCCTCGGTAGACGTATGTTCCGACGATGAGTTCGATGACACCGATGAAGAGCTATATCATCTTCAGAAGTGCCAGGCAAGCAAAACCCCCTTGTTCATTCCGATACAATCCCACTCTCTCGCTCCTGCTCTCTTTTGCTGCATTAGGAGAACAATGATTCAACTGTTACCTGCTGCGGTAGTTGAACCCCTAATCCTCTGCATGACCTGTCATTGCCACAGTAAATAGATGAAACCCACTAGCATGAGTAGGAGTTGTTGTCAGGACCGGATTTTCGGGATATTAATTCTCCAGAAAATGGCCCTTATGCTCACCAGCCCCAGGATTACTGTTAGCTGATGAGACACCAACTTGATACAAGAATTCCAAGGAAAGTACAAAATATGTAGTACAAGACCATTGTGGCCTAGGAGTACAACATTTGGTTTCTAGTGGTTGATGGCGGAAGCGGTTTGTGGTGCATCTGCGTCTATGGGACTCCATTTCCCACAGGAACAGCTGACCAGGATAACTCCTATCTTCGCGAGGCTGTTGTCAACACTGCATAGGTTCCGGGGCTGTCGTCGTAAAGCTCTTCTCCACACAAGAAAATCTGGCCAAGACAATAGCCAGGGACAAGCCAGTGAGTATGTTTGAATGTACTAGCAAACATCAGGAACACGGGTATAATATATCAAAACATGCTCCGAAATATTCTATGCTCATGACGTCTGTCACGAAATGAACGAAGTCCAAGATGTACGCATGCGGGGAGAAATATGAATATGCAATACGGGAATAGAAATGGAATGCACTGATCGAGTGTCTAGAATGACTCCTCGAAAGGGTGCAAATAAATTAACAATGCCGCAGTCGGGCGTCTGAGCGACACCACATAAAGGGCTTATAAAGAACAATTAAGTAACAAGCATGCCGCAGTCGGGCGTCTGAGCGACACCACATAAAGGGCTTATAAGGAATAATTAAACAACAAGCATGCCGCAGTCGGGCGTCTGAGCGACACCACATAAAGGGCTTATATAAGAATAATCTCAGTGAATATCCAGGAGGTAGAACCGTCCCAGGGATACTCAACAATTTAAATAAAGTAAATGGTTAGTCCACAATAATAATAATCATAATCCACATGTGTCACAGTTCATAATCAATGTTCTGGTTTAGCAGTTTTTCCTCCGAAGACCGACACTAAGACCGACACTTGACCCATCCCAGACTGTAGTCCTTAACCATGGACACGGCTATTCGAATAGATGTATAATCTCTGCAGAGGGTGTACTCTTTACCCACGGGTAACGGATTTCTTTAGTCCATCGGGACTAATTCCGCCTACGGCCTTTTAATTGAAAACACGCCTGACCTGCACACACCAGCCTAACTTACCGGTGTCTGGAATCACCCACAACACCTGTCAAGCCAAACTCTAAGTGGGGAGGCTACAACCTCGACGTAGCATGGGATCAAATTTATATATGCGCGCTATAAGGGGTGCCCCCTCTCGGTCCCAACAGGAAACACCCATGCCCCCGGACCGGATTACTGGCTTTAATCCATGGCCATGGGACCCTCATCACGGCCTCTCTGTACGGTGTGTGCTAGAAAGGGGTTGACAACTTACTGAACCGTACCCTACCTATGGCAGGGACAAGTGGTAGTACGAAGCAAGTATGGGGGTTACTGGACAAGACTCGATCTACGGCCGACTCAGGAGGTTCAAGTATTCTCTGCATGAATAGCATAACAAAAATATTTCCATTAACAGGTAAGCTCACCGCTCATCAAGCCTCACCATGCCATACCGGACATTCTCGTCTCAACGAGGAACTAGGAACTAGCTCGCGTCTACCCAAGCCCGCGACTTTCCCGACTTCCTTCCGGCATGCATGAGAAGCTTACGAGGATGATCACTATCACCAGCATATCCATTTATCTCAGCAAAGAAAAACCCCACTATGCACTCATGCATATGATTTATATCGTCACATAAAATAGCGTATGCTCCAAGTCAAGGTGATGTTGTAACCGTATCAACAACATCCAAAAATATTAAGCCAGGGTTCAGGATGCTTGCCTTCAAGTGTATGCATGTGGGGGTGCACTTTTTGAAGGTTACCTTATTCTCCAAAATCCTATTTTGAGAAATAATCAAATAACACACATTTCAAAAACAGTACAAAAATTTGTCCCAAATATTTTTGAAATAAATCTTAAAATAAACTAGATGAAATTTGAGAGAGGTAGGAAAAAGAATCAACTCATTTGGAGTTTTATTTTAAAAGTTATAGCCAGTCAAAGTTCTGTTTTTAAATAAAACCAGAAAAAAAACGTTTCGGGGAAGAATACGCTTTTGAAGCGGAGGAGACGTACTCGGGATTTTGCGCTATCACTTAACCAGAGAGGACGGGCGTGCGGGTCACTGACAGTGGGTCCAGCGGGCCCACTGGTCAGGTTTGACTGGTCTATCTCTCCCTCCTTTCTCTCTGCCCGAACGGGGCGGGGCTCCGGCGATCGCCGTCGACGAACGGTAGCTCCCCACGGGGCCCCGAGGGCACGGATTGTTCCGCCAGACCGAGGCGGTCCTCCCGGTGGGTGCTAGGCAGGAGGGGACGGAGGAAGTCACCGGCGGCGAGCTCCGCGGCGGACGGTGGTTCGGGAGCAAAGTGGGTTTTGGGCTCCTGTGGTCCTTGGTCGTGGCTGAGGCGCTAGGCAGCTCCGGAAGGCTATGGGGAGACGTTTGGTGGCGTTGGATGGGCGGGGGAGGGCTTGGCTACGACGTATTGCACCGGAGCTTGCCGGCGCCCGAACTGGCCGGAGACGAGGAAGAAGGCCCCTCCCCGTCGATTGCTGGCTGCGGGAGTACTAGGAGGTTGGAATGAGGATTCTTGAGTGCTAGGTTGAGCTCGGGATCCCTTTATATAGGCGCTCGAGGTTGGTCCCGTGGCGGCCGAGGATAAGATCGCCGGTGACCGCTGTACTGTGGTTGCAGGGCTACGTGGTGGCGACGAGCGCGTGCCGACGGCTTGCGGATAAGCTCGGGCTGTTCCAAGGGGGCAGCTGGCGCGCGCGGGTGGCTTGGGTGGCGCCGTCCACGACAGAGCCTGCTGCCGACGCCGGCGTGCCGCCAAGGGAGCTCTGCCGGCGGCGCTGTAGGGCGCCAGTGCGGCTTGGAGGTTTTCGGTGAGTGGACGAGTGCATGGCGCGGCTCTGCAAGCGAGCTGGGGCCAGTGACGGGACGCGTCGACCCGAGCGCACGCACGTGCAAAACGCGCGCTCTGGCCGCGCCCAGAGCACGCACACCAGGTGTTCGACGAAAAGCCTGTGCGCTCTAGAGAGCTTGGGTAAGGCTGGTAGCTAACAGGCCAGGGTTAGGGATAGCTAGGAGGTTAGTGGACATGCTGGATGGGTCAAGGGCTCACGCTCAAAATGCAAACTAGAAATCATGCCAAAACTGTCCCTGCACACAGGGTGTTCGACAGAATGTCATGGCCATCTAGGCAACTCTTGGGGTGGCAAAACTCCCCAGATCCTAGTCTCTTTAGGAGCTCAAGAAAGTGGTAAGGTTAGTTTGGCAAAAACAGGAATTTGTTAGTGCAAGTTTTTGAGAAAACCAGTTTTGGGCAGAAACTATAGGCTATCATTGCATGCACCAAAAATACTCCAATGGGTCCAATCTTCTGGACTTAAGGGTTTGGTAGGGAGGACTATAAGTAGGAAAAAGCTCAAGGGCACTAGAGCAAAATAAAATGGGGTTGCAGTACAAATCACCAAACTGGACCAGAATGAAGATGAGGTTGATTCACTCAAAATTTTCATAGAACACCACTGGGTTTTTGCATGAAGCTGAGTTATGAGCATCAACTGACATCTCCAAACACTTGGAAGAATTTTTAGAAGAATATTTAAATAGGTTGTAGTGCAAAAATACCTACTGGACCAGATTTGAAAAATTGATGTAGAGCTCAAAATCTCCAATAACCAAAAGATATTTTTACATAAAAGTGATGTGGAAACCTCACATGACATCCCCAAATTTTGGTGAAAATTTTAAATGCATTTATCAAAAGGTTGCAGTGCAAAAAGGGGCTGCAAATTTATGAAAGATCATTTTAAAAGAATAAAGCTCATGAAAATTAATTATGCAAATAAATCCACTGATATAGAATTGTTTTTATAAAGAGGGCATACAAGTCCAATAATACATTTGGAAAGTTTCCATTAGAGGTAAAAACCCACAATTTTGAAGAGAAGAGGGGTTCTGAAATCAAAGGAGAAACCCAGAAAAATAAAAATTTAATTTCCTGGCAAAATTTTAATTAATAAAACAAGGTCAAATTTTTGGGGTGTTACAACACTACCCCCCTTAAGAAAAATCTCGTCCTCGAGATTTGCTAAGGGTTGTATTAAAAATAATGCTACCATTAGTTGAAACCAATAGTTTGCGCATAGCACGAATTTAGGGTACAAACATAAGCTGCAACAGACAAATAAACATAGCTATGACGTTTATAATGAAAACGGCAAAAGAACAGGGTCCTGAGAAAACGTCTCTGGTACTGGGGCGCACAAGCAGACATCCTTTAACAATGGTGATATAAACTCACACAATTACAAGGCTTAGAAATAATAAGGCTCGATACTACTCGAGTGACTTAGTCTACTCCGTTAATATCTAAGCGGGCTTGTCTAGAGGACGTCGAATCTTCCATACGGGTTTCACCGTCGGGATTAGCCAGATGAGGTTGAGGGGCTGCAGGGTCGGGGTAGTGGTGATGACCATCGCGGGGGTTGCTGGCCACAATCCCGTTGGAGTGTGTTCCCAAAAGGCGGCGAAGCACTTCTGGGGACATCAAAGTATTTTGGCCGATGGCTGGCGCAGACCTCAAGGGCTCGATCGAGTGTCCGAACATCACGACTGGGTTGTCGGCGTCGGGCTCCCCTTCTCCTCTCGCCGGGGCTCGGCGAAACAGTTCTCCACGAGCTGCGATCAGATCAAGGGTGATTTGATCGAATAGTTCCTCTAGTGCACTTACATAGCGCACCAGATGCAATAGTGCAGGATCCGCCTCGTGATCCCCGTTGGCAACCTGGGGCGGCCTACCATACCCGTTACGACTGGGGTAGTAGTAGAACGAGCGACAGTTAACTCTGGGCAACAAGTGCCAGAGCTGAACTATAGCTTCTCGAGCTGCCAGTTGGATGGCTTGTGGCTCAAAGGGAGTGGTCCTTCCAGTGAACCTATAGGGGCGTTCTGGCGATAGACCCCTACCATAAATGTGTACAGTGGCCCAGTACTGACGGCTCTCACCGTTCATGAGCTCTTGGTACACAACATATTCTGGGGGCTCTTCTAATGCATAGGCACGGCGAGTGAGGTTCGCGAGCATGGTCACAAAACCTCCAAGGTTGGTTGCTGTGGTCTCATTGTGGACAATGGGGCCAGGCATCGTGACTTGGTTTGGGAAAGAGGCTGTGCTGGGTTGAGGCTAGCGTGCCCTTTTTATAGAAAAAGGGGCGGAGTCTTCCTTCGCACGCTTGCGAATGAGACAAGTTAGGTGTCGGTCACTGGCGCGTGATCGACAGGCTAAGCTTATAGGTTGGGCACCGACTGCCAAAAGCGTCGGCGTCACTGTGTGGCTATCTTACACGAGAAGCTTGGCCGCGGTTGGGTTAAGGTCTGGTGGGTTGGTTAACCTAGGTTTATTGACCTGGCTAAGATAGGATTAGCCAATGGTCAGCCTGGATCTGATACCAAGTCTGTCAGGACCGGATTTTCGGGATATTAATTCTCCAGAAAATGGCCCTTATGCTCACCAGCCCCAGGATTACTGTTAGCTGATGAGACACCAACTTCATACAAGAATTCCAAGCAAAGTACAAAATATGTAGTACAAGACCATTGTGGCCTAGGAGTACAACATTTGGTTTCTAGTGGTTGATGGCGGAAGCGGTTTGTGGTGCACCTGCGTCTATGGGACTCCATTTCCCACAGTAACAGCTGACCATGATAACTCCTATCTTCGCGAGGCTGCTGTCAACACTGCGTAGGTTCCGGGGCTGTCATCGTAACGCTCTTCTCCACACAAGAAAATCTGGCCAAGACAATAGCCAGGGACAAGCCAGTGAGTACGTTTGAATGTACTCGCAAACATCAGGAACACGGGTATAATATATCAAAACATGCTCCGAAATATTCTATGCTCATGACGTCTGTCACGAAATGAACGAAGTCCAAGATGTACGCATGCGGGGAGAAATATGAATATGCAATACGGGAATAGAAATGGAATGCACTGATCGAGTGTCTAGAATGACTCCTCGAAAGGGTGCAAATAAATTAACAATGCCGCAGTCGGGCGTCTGAGCGACACCACATAAAGGGCTTATAAAGAACAATTAAGTAACAAGCATGCCGCAGTCGGGCGTCTGAGCGACACCACATAAAGGGCTTATAAGGAATAATTAAACAACAAGCATGCCGCAGTCGGGCGTCTGAGCGACACCACATAAAGGGCTTATATAAGAATAATCTCAGTGAATATCCAGGAGGTAGAACCGTCCCAGGGATACTCAACAATTTAAATAAAGTAAATGGTTAGTCCACAATAATAATAATCATAATCCACATGTGTCACAGTTCATAATCAATGTTCTGGTTTAGCAGTTTTTCCTCCGAAGACCGACACTAAGACCGACACTTGACCCATCCCAGACTGTAGTCCTTAACCATGGACACGGCTATTCGAATAGATGTATAATCTCTGCAGAGGGTGTACTCTTTACCCACGGGTAACGGATTTCTTTAGTCCATCGGGACTAATTCCGCCTATGGCCTTTTAATTGAAAACACGCCTGACCTGCACACACCAGCCTAACTTACCGGTGTCTGGAATCACCCACAACACCTGTCAAGCCAAACTCTAAGTGGGGAGGCTACAACCTCGACGTAGCATGGGATCAAATTTATATATGCGCGCTCTAAGGGGTGCCCCCCTCTCGGTCCCAACCGGAAACACACATGCCCCCGGACCGGATGACTGGCTTTAATCCATGGCCATGGGACCCTCATCACGGCCTCTCTGTACGGTGTGTGCTAGAAATGGGTTGACAACTTACTGAACCGTACCCTACCTATGGCAGGGACAAGTGGTAGTACGAAGCAAGTATGGGGGTTACTGGACAAGACTCGATCTACGGCCGACTCAGGAGGTTCAAGTATTCTCTGCATGAATAGCATAACAAAAATATTTCCATTAACAGGTAAGCTCACCGCTCATCAAGCCTCACCATGCCATACCGGACATTCTCGTCTCAACGAGGAACTAGGAACTAGCTCGCCTCTACCCAAGGCCGCGACTTTCCCGACTTCCTTCCGGCATGCATGAGAAGCTTACGAGGATGATCACTATCACCAGCATATCCATTTATCTCAGCAAAGAAAAACCCCACTATGCACTCATGCATATGATTTATATCGTCACATAAAGTAGCGTATGCTCCAAGTCAAGGTGATGTTGTAACCGTATCAACAACATCCAAAAATATTAAGCCAGGGTTCAGGATGCTTGCCTTCAAGTGTATGCATGTGGGGGTGCACTTTTTGAAGGTTGCCTTATTCTCCAAAATCCTATTTTGAGAAATAATCAAATAACACACATTTCAAAAACAGTAAAAAAGTTGTCCCAAATATTTTTGAAATAAATCTTAAAATAAACTAGATGAAATTTGAGAGAGGTAGGAAAAAGAATCAACTCATTTGGAGTTTTATTTTAAAAGTTATAGCCAGTCAAAGATTAGTCAAAGTTCTGTTTTTAAATAAAACCAGAAAAAAAAAACGTTTCGGGGAAGAATACGCTTTCGAAGCGGAGGAGACGTACTCAGGATTTTGCGCTATCACTTAACCAGAGAGGACGGGCGCGCGGGTCACTGACAGTGGGTCCAGCGGGCCCACTAGTCAGGTTTGACTGGTCTATCTCTCCCTCCTTTCTCTCTGCCGAATGGGGCGGGGCTCCGGCGATCGCCGTCGACGAACGGCAGCTCCCCACGGGGCCCCGAGGGCAGGGATGGTTCCGCCAGACCGAGGCGGTCCTCCCGGTGGGTGCTAGGCAGGAGGGGACGGAGGAAGTCACCGGCGGCGAGCTCCGCGGCGGACGGTGGTTCGGGAGCAAAGTGGGTTTTGGGCTCCGGTGGTCCTTGGTCTTGGATGAGGCGCTAGGCAGCTCCGCAAGGCTATGGGGAGACGTTTGGTGGCGTTGGATGAGCTGGGGAGGGCTTGGCTGCGACGTATTGCACCGGAGCTTGGCGGCGGCCGAACTGGCCGGAGATGAGGAAGAAGGCCCCTCCCCGTCGATTGCTGGCTGCAAGAGTACTAGGAGGTTGGAATGAGGCTGCTTGAGTGCTAGGTTGAGCTCGGGATCCCCTTATATAGGCGCTCGAGGTTGGTCCCGTGGCGGTCGAGGATAAGATCGCCGGTGACCGCTGTACTGTGGTTGCAGGGCTACGTGGTGGCGACGAGCGCGTGCCGACGGCTTGCGGATAAGCTCGGGCTGTTCCAAGGGGGCAGCTGGCGCGCGCGGGTGGCTTGGGCGGCGCCGTCCACGGCAGAGCCCGCTGCCGACGCCGGCGTGCCGCCAAGGGAGCTCTGCCGGCGGCGCTGTAGGGCGCCAGTGCGGCTTGGAGGTTTTCGGTGAGTGGGCGAGTGCATGGCGCGGCTCTGCAGGCGAGCTGGGGCCAGTGACGTGACGCGTCGACCCGAGCGCACGCACGTGCAAAACGCGCGCTCTGGCCGCGCCTAGAGCACGCACACCAGGTGTTCGACAAAAAGCCAGTGCGCTCTAGAGTGCTTGGGTGAGGCTAGTAGCTAACAGGCCAGGGTTAGGGATAGCTAGGAGGTTAGTGGACATGCTGGATGGGTCAGGGGCTCACGCTCAAAATGCAAACTAGAAATCATGCCAAAACTGTCCCTGCACACAGGGTGTTCGACAGAATGCCATGGGCATCTAGGCAACTCTTGGGGTGGCAAAACTCCCCAGATCCTAGTCTCTTTAGGAGCTCAAGAAAGTGGTAAGGTTAGTTTGGCAAAAAAAAGGAATTTGTTAGTGCAAGTTTTTGAGAAAACCAGTTTTGGGCAGAAACTATAGGCTATCATTGCATGCACCAAAAATACTCCAATGGGTCCAATCTTCTGGACTTAAGGGTTTGGTAGGGAGGACTATAAGTAGGAAAAAGCTCAAGGGCACTAGAGCAAAATAAAATGGGGTTGCAGTACAAATCACCAAACTGGACCAGAATGAAGATGAGGTTGATTCACTCAAAATTTTCATAGAAAACCACTGGGTTTTTGCATGAAGCTGAGTTATGAGCATCAACTGACATCTCCAAACACTTGGAAGAATTTTTAGAAGAATATTTAAATAGGTTGTAGTGCAAAAATACCTATTGGACCAGATTTGAAAAATTGATGTAGAGCTCAAAATCTCCAATAACCAAAAGATATTTTTGCATAAAAGTGATGTGGAAACCTCACATGACATACCCAAATTTTGGTGAAAATTTTAAATGCATTTATCAAAAGGTTGCAGTGCAAAAAGGGGCTGCAAATTTATGAAAGATCATTTTAAAAGAATAAAGCTCATGAAAATTAATTATGCAAATAAATCCACTGATATAGAATTGTTTTTATAAAGAGGGCATACAAGTCCAATAATACATTTGGAAAGTTTCCATTAGAGGTAAAAACCCACAATTTTGAAGAGAAGAGGGGTTCTGAAATCAAAGGAGAAACCCAGAAAAATAAAAATTTAATTTCCTGGCAAAATTTTAATTAATAAAACAAGGTCAAATTTTTGGGGTGTTACAACACTACCCCCCTTAAGAAAAATCTCGTCCTCGAGATTTGCTAAGGGTTGTATTAAAAATAATGCTACCATTAGTTGAAACCAATAGTTTGCGCATAGCACGAATTTAGGGTACAAACATAAGCTGCAACAGACAAATAAACATAGCTATGACGTTTATAATGAAAACGGCAAAAGAACAGGGTCCTGAGAAAACGTCTCTGGTACTGGGGCGCACAAGCAGACATCCTTTAACAATGGTGATATAAACTCACACAATTACAAGGCTTAGAAATAATAAGGCTCGATACTACTCGAGTGACTTAGTCTACTCCGTTAATATCTAAGCGGGCTTGTCTAGAGGACGTCGAATCTTCCATACGGGTTTCACCGTCGGGATTAGCCAGATGAGGTTGAGGGGCTGCAGGGTCGGGGTAGTGGTGATGACCATCGCGGGGGTTGCTGGCCACAATCCCGTTGGAGTGTGTTCCCAAAAGGCGGCGAAGCACTTCTGGGGACATCAAAGTATTTTGGCCGATGGCTGGCGCAGACCTCAAGGGCTCGATCGAGTGTCCGAACATCACGACTGGGTTGTCGGCGTCGGGCTCCCCTTCTCCTCTCGCCGGGGCTCGGCGAAACAGTTCTCCACGAGCTGCGATCAGATCAAGGGTGATTTGATCGAATAGTTCCTCTAGTGCACTTACATAGCGCACCAGATGCAATAGTGCAGGATCCGCCTCGTGATCCCCGTTGGCAACCTGGGGCGGCCTACCATACCCGTTACGACTGGGGTAGTAGTAGAACGAGCGACAGTTAACTCTGGGCAACAAGTGCCAGAGCTGAACTATAGCTTCTCGAGCTGCCAGTTGGATGGCTTGTGGCTCAAAGGGAGTGGTCCTTCCAGTGAACCTATAGGGGCGTTCTGGCGATAGACCCCTACCATAAATGTGTACAGTGGCCCAGTACTGACGGCTCTCACCGTTCATGAGCTCTTGGTACACAACATATTCTGGGGGCTCTTCTAATGCATAGGCACGGCGAGTGAGGTTCGCGAGCATGGTCACAAAACCTCCAAGGTTGGTTGCTGTGGTCTCATTGTGGACAATGGGGCCAGGCATCGTGACTTGGTTTGGGAAAGAGGCTGTGCTGGGTTGAGGCTAGCGTGCCCTTTTTATAGAAAAAGGGGCGGAGTCTTCCTTCGCACGCTTGCGAATGAGACAAGTTAGGTGTCGGTCACTGGCGCGTGATCGACAGGCTAAGCTTATAGGTTGGGCACCGACTGCCAAAAGCGTCGGCGTCACTGTGTGGCTATCTTACACGAGAAGCTTGGCCGCGGTTGGGTTAAGGTCTGGTGGGTTGGTTAACCTAGGTTTATTGACCTGGCTAAGATAGGATTAGCCAATGGTCAGCCTGGATCTGATACCAAGTCTGTCAGGACCGGATTTTCGGGATATTAATTCTCCAGAAAATGGCCCTTATGCTCACCAGCCCCAGGATTACTGTTAGCTGATGAGACACCAACTTCATACAAGAATTCCAAGCAAAGTACAAAATATGTAGTACAAGACCATTGTGGCCTAGGAGTACAACATTTGGTTTCTAGTGGTTGATGGCGGAAGCGGTTTGTGGTGCACCTGCGTCTATGGGACTCCATTTCCCACAGTAACAGCTGACCATGATAACTCCTATCTTCGCGAGGCTGCTGTCAACACTGCGTAGGTTCCGGGGCTGTCATCGTAACGCTCTTCTCCACACAAGAAAATCTGGCCAAGACAATAGCCAGGGACAAGCCAGTGAGTACGTTTGAATGTACTCGCAAACATCAGGAACACGGGTATAATATATCAAAACATGCTCCGAAATATTCTATGCTCATGACGTCTGTCACGAAATGAACGAAGTCCAAGATGTACGCATGCGGGGAGAAATATGAATATGCAATACGGGAATAGAAATGGAATGCACTGATCGAGTGTCTAGAATGACTCCTCGAAAGGGTGCAAATAAATTAACAATGCCGCAGTCGGGCGTCTGAGCGACACCACATAAAGGGCTTATAAAGAACAATTAAGTAACAAGCATGCCGCAGTCGGGCGTCTGAGCGACACCACATAAAGGGCTTATAAGGAATAATTAAACAACAAGCATGCCGCAGTCGGGCGTCTGAGCGACACCACATAAAGGGCTTATATAAGAATAATCTCAGTGAATATCCAGGAGGTAGAACCGTCCCAGGGATACTCAACAATTTAAATAAAGTAAATGGTTAGTCCACAATAATAATAATCATAATCCACATGTGTCACAGTTCATAATCAATGTTCTGGTTTAGCAGTTTTTCCTCCGAAGACCGACACTAAGACCGACACTTGACCCATCCCAGACTGTAGTCCTTAACCATGGACACGGCTATTCGAATAGATGTATAATCTCTGCAGAGGGTGTACTCTTTACCCACGGGTAACGGATTTCTTTAGTCCATCGGGACTAATTCCGCCTATGGCCTTTTAATTGAAAACACGCCTGACCTGCACACACCAGCCTAACTTACCGGTGTCTGGAATCACCCACAACACCTGTCAAGCCAAACTCTAAGTGGGGAGGCTACAACCTCGACGTAGCATGGGATCAAATTTATATATGCGCGCTCTAAGGGGTGCCCCCCTCTCGGTCCCAACCGGAAACACACATGCCCCCGGACCGGATGACTGGCTTTAATCCATGGCCATGGGACCCTCATCACGGCCTCTCTGTACGGTGTGTGCTAGAAATGGGTTGACAACTTACTGAACCGTACCCTACCTATGGCAGGGACAAGTGGTAGTACGAAGCAAGTATGGGGGTTACTGGACAAGACTCGATCTACGGCCGACTCAGGAGGTTCAAGTATTCTCTGCATGAATAGCATAACAAAAATATTTCCATTAACAGGTAAGCTCACCGCTCATCAAGCCTCACCATGCCATACCGGACATTCTCGTCTCAACGAGGAACTAGGAACTAGCTCGCCTCTACCCAAGGCCGCGACTTTCCCGACTTCCTTCCGGCATGCATGAGAAGCTTACGAGGATGATCACTATCACCAGCATATCCATTTATCTCAGCAAAGAAAAACCCCACTATGCACTCATGCATATGATTTATATCGTCACATAAAGTAGCGTATGCTCCAAGTCAAGGTGATGTTGTAACCGTATCAACAACATCCAAAAATATTAAGCCAGGGTTCAGGATGCTTGCCTTCAAGTGTATGCATGTGGGGGTGCACTTTTTGAAGGTTGCCTTATTCTCCAAAATCCTATTTTGAGAAATAATCAAATAACACACATTTCAAAAACAGTAAAAAAGTTGTCCCAAATATTTTTGAAATAAATCTTAAAATAAACTAGATGAAATTTGAGAGAGGTAGGAAAAAGAATCAACTCATTTGGAGTTTTATTTTAAAAGTTATAGCCAGTCAAAGATTAGTCAAAGTTCTGTTTTTAAATAAAACCAGAAAAAAAAAACGTTTCGGGGAAGAATACGCTTTCGAAGCGGAGGAGACGTACTCAGGATTTTGCGCTATCACTTAACCAGAGAGGACGGGCGCGCGGGTCACTGACAGTGGGTCCAGCGGGCCCACTAGTCAGGTTTGACTGGTCTATCTCTCCCTCCTTTCTCTCTGCCGAATGGGGCGGGGCTCCGGCGATCGCCGTCGACGAACGGCAGCTCCCCACGGGGCCCCGAGGGCAGGGATGGTTCCGCCAGACCGAGGCGGTCCTCCCGGTGGGTGCTAGGCAGGAGGGGACGGAGGAAGTCACCGGCGGCGAGCTCCGCGGCGGACGGTGGTTCGGGAGCAAAGTGGGTTTTGGGCTCCGGTGGTCCTTGGTCTTGGATGAGGCGCTAGGCAGCTCCGCAAGGCTATGGGGAGACGTTTGGTGGCGTTGGATGAGCTGGGGAGGGCTTGGCTGCGACGTATTGCACCGGAGCTTGGCGGCGGCCGAACTGGCCGGAGATGAGGAAGAAGGCCCCTCCCCGTCGATTGCTGGCTGCAAGAGTACTAGGAGGTTGGAATGAGGCTGCTTGAGTGCTAGGTTGAGCTCGGGATCCCCTTATATAGGCGCTCGAGGTTGGTCCCGTGGCGGTCGAGGATAAGATCGCCGGTGACCGCTGTACTGTGGTTGCAGGGCTACGTGGTGGCGACGAGCGCGTGCCGACGGCTTGCGGATAAGCTCGGGCTGTTCCAAGGGGGCAGCTGGCGCGCGCGGGTGGCTTGGGCGGCGCCGTCCACGGCAGAGCCCGCTGCCGACGCCGGCGTGCCGCCAAGGGAGCTCTGCCGGCGGCGCTGTAGGGCGCCAGTGCGGCTTGGAGGTTTTCGGTGAGTGGGCGAGTGCATGGCGCGGCTCTGCAGGCGAGCTGGGGCCAGTGACGTGACGCGTCGACCCGAGCGCACGCACGTGCAAAACGCGCGCTCTGGCCGCGCCTAGAGCACGCACACCAGGTGTTCGACAAAAAGCCAGTGCGCTCTAGAGTGCTTGGGTGAGGCTAGTAGCTAACAGGCCAGGGTTAGGGATAGCTAGGAGGTTAGTGGACATGCTGGATGGGTCAGGGGCTCACGCTCAAAATGCAAACTAGAAATCATGCCAAAACTGTCCCTGCACACAGGGTGTTCGACAGAATGCCATGGGCATCTAGGCAACTCTTGGGGTGGCAAAACTCCCCAGATCCTAGTCTCTTTAGGAGCTCAAGAAAGTGGTAAGGTTAGTTTGGCAAAAAAAAGGAATTTGTTAGTGCAAGTTTTTGAGAAAACCAGTTTTGGGCAGAAACTATAGGCTATCATTGCATGCACCAAAAATACTCCAATGGGTCCAATCTTCTGGACTTAAGGGTTTGGTAGGGAGGACTATAAGTAGGAAAAAGCTCAAGGGCACTAGAGCAAAATAAAATGGGGTTGCAGTACAAATCACCAAACTGGACCAGAATGAAGATGAGGTTGATTCACTCAAAATTTTCATAGAAAACCACTGGGTTTTTGCATGAAGCTGAGTTATGAGCATCAACTGACATCTCCAAACACTTGGAAGAATTTTTAGAAGAATATTTAAATAGGTTGTAGTGCAAAAATACCTATTGGACCAGATTTGAAAAATTGATGTAGAGCTCAAAATCTCCAATAACCAAAAGATATTTTTGCATAAAAGTGATGTGGAAACCTCACATGACATACCCAAATTTTGGTGAAAATTTTAAATGCATTTATCAAAAGGTTGCAGTGCAAAAAGGGGCTGCAAATTTATGAAAGATCATTTTAAAAGAATAAAGCTCATGAAAATTAATTATGCAAATAAATCCACTGATATAGAATTGTTTTTATAAAGAGGGCATACAAGTCCAATAATACATTTGGAAAGTTTCCATTAGAGGTAAAAACCCACAATTTTGAAGAGAAGAGGGGTTCTGAAATCAAAGGAGAAACCCAGAAAAATAAAAATTTAATTTCCTGGCAAAATTTTAATTAATAAAACAAGGTCAAATTTTTGGGGTGTTACAACACTACCCCCCTTAAGAAAAATCTCGTCCTCGAGATTTGCTAAGGGTTGTATTAAAAATAATGCTACCATTAGTTGAAACCAATAGTTTGCGCATAGCACGAATTTAGGGTACAAACATAAGCTGCAACAGACAAATAAACATAGCTATGACGTTTATAATGAAAACGGCAAAAGAACAGGGTCCTGAGAAAACGTCTCTGGTACTGGGGCGCACAAGCAGACATCCTTTAACAATGGTGATATAAACTCACACAATTACAAGGCTTAGAAATAATAAGGCTCGATACTACTCGAGTGACTTAGTCTACTCCGTTAATATCTAAGCGGGCTTGTCTAGAGGACGTCGAATCTTCCATACGGGTTTCACCGTCGGGATTAGCCAGATGAGGTTGAGGGGCTGCAGGGTCGGGGTAGTGGTGATGACCATCGCGGGGGTTGCTGGCCACAATCCCGTTGGAGTGTGTTCCCAAAAGGCGGCGAAGCACTTCTGGGGACATCAAAGTATTTTGGCCGATGGCTGGCGCAGACCTCAAGGGCTCGATCGAGTGTCCGAACATCACGACTGGGTTGTCGGCGTCGGGCTCCCCTTCTCCTCTCGCCGGGGCTCGGCGAAACAGTTCTCCACGAGCTGCGATCAGATCAAGGGTGATTTGATCGAATAGTTCCTCTAGTGCACTTACATAGCGCACCAGATGCAATAGTGCAGGATCCGCCTCGTGATCCCCGTTGGCAACCTGGGGCGGCCTACCATACCCGTTACGACTGGGGTAGTAGTAGAACGAGCGACAGTTAACTCTGGGCAACAAGTGCCAGAGCTGAACTATAGCTTCTCGAGCTGCCAGTTGGATGGCTTGTGGCTCAAAGGGAGTGGTCCTTCCAGTGAACCTATAGGGGCGTTCTGGCGATAGACCCCTACCATAAATGTGTACAGTGGCCCAGTACTGACGGCTCTCACCGTTCATGAGCTCTTGGTACACAACATATTCTGGGGGCTCTTCTAATGCATAGGCACGGCGAGTGAGGTTCGCGAGCATGGTCACAAAACCTCCAAGGTTGGTTGCTGTGGTCTCATTGTGGACAATGGGGCCAGGCATCGTGACTTGGTTTGGGAAAGAGGCTGTGCTGGGTTGAGGCTAGCGTGCCCTTTTTATAGAAAAAGGGGCGGAGTCTTCCTTCGCACGCTTGCGAATGAGACAAGTTAGGTGTCGGTCACTGGCGCGTGATCGACAGGCTAAGCTTATAGGTTGGGCACCGACTGCCAAAAGCGTCGGCGTCACTGTGTGGCTATCTTACACGAGAAGCTTGGCCGCGGTTGGGTTAAGGTCTGGTGGGTTGGTTAACCTAGGTTTATTGACCTGGCTAAGATAGGATTAGCCAATGGTCAGCCTGGATCTGATACCAAGTCTGTCAGGACCGGATTTTCGGGATATTAATTCTCCAGAAAATGGCCCTTATGCTCACCAGCCCCAGGATTACTGTTAGCTGATGAGACACCAACTTCATACAAGAATTCCAAGCAAAGTACAAAATATGTAGTACAAGACCATTGTGGCCTAGGAGTACAACATTTGGTTTCTAGTGGTTGATGGCGGAAGCGGTTGTGGTGCACCTGCGTCTATGGGACTCCATTTCCCACAGTAACAGCTGACCAGGATAACTCCTATCTTCGCGAGGCTGCTGTCAACACTGCGTAGGTTCCGGGGCTGTCGTCGTAACGCTCTTCTCCACACAAGAAAATCTGGCCAAGACAATAGCCAGGGACAAGCCAGTGAGTACGTTTGAATGTACTCGGAAACATCAGGAACACGGGTATAATATATCAAAACATGCTCCGAAATATTCTATGCTCATGACGTCTGTCACGAAATGAACGAAGTCCAAGATGTACGCATGCGGGGAGAAATATGAATATGCAATACGGGAATAGAAATGGAATGCACTGATCGAGTGTCTGGAATGACTCCTCGAAAGGGTGCAAATAAATTAACAATGCCGCAGTCGGGCGTCTGAGCGACACCACATAAAGGGCTTATAAAGAACAATTAAGTAACAAGCATGCTGCAGTCGGGCGTCTGAGCGACACCACATAAAGGGCTTATAAGGAATAATTAAACAACAAGCATGCCGCAGTCGGGCGTCTGAGCGACACCACATAAAGGGCTTATATAAGAATAATCTCAGTGAATATCCAGGAGGTAGAACCGTCCCAGGGATACTCAACAATTTAAATAAAGTAAATGGTTAGTCCACAATAATAATAATCATAATCCACATGTGTCACAGTTCATAATCAATGTTCTGGTTTAGCAGTTTTTCCTCCGAAGACCGACACTAAGACCGACACTTGACCCATCCCAGACTGTAGTCCTTAACCATGGACACGGCTATTCGAATAGATGTATAATCTCTGCAGAGGGTGTACTCTTTACCCACGGGTAACGGATTTCTTTAGTCCATCAGGACTAATTCCGCCTACGGCCTTTTAATTGAAAACACGCCTGACCTGCACACACCAGCCTAACTTACCGGTGTCTGGAATCACCCACAACACCTGTCAAGCCAAACTCTAAGTGGGGAGGCTACAACCTCGACGTAGCATGGGATCCAATTTATATATGCGCGCTCTAAGGGGTGCCCCCTCTCGGTCCCAACCGGAAACACCCATGCCCCCGGACCGGATGACTGGCTTTAATCCATGGCCATGGGACCCTCATCACGGCCTCTCTGTACGGTGTGTGCTAGAAAGGGGTTGACAACTTACTGAACCGTACCCTACCTATGGCAGGGACAAGTGGTAGTACGAAGCAAGTATGGGGGTTACTGGACAAGACTCGATCTACGGCCGACTCAGGAGGTTCAAGTATTCTCTGCATGAATAGCATAACAAAAATATTTCCATTAACAGGTAAGCTCAACGCTCATCAAGCCTCACCATGCCATACCGGACATTCTCGTCTCAACGAGGAACTAGGAACTAGCTCGCGTCTACCCAAGACCGCGACTTTCCCGACTTCCTTCCGGCATGCATGAGAAGCTTACGAGGATGATCACTATCACCAGCATATCCATTTATCTCAGCAAAGAAAAACCCCACTATGCACTCATGCATATGATTTATATCGTCACATAAAATAGCGTATGCCCCAAGTCAAGGTGATGTTGTAACCGTATCAACAACATCCAAAAATATTAAGCCAGGGTTCAGGATGCTTGCCTTCAAGTGTATGCATGTGGGGGTGCACTTTTTGAAGGTTGCCTTATTCTCCAAAATCCTATTTTGAGAAATAATCAAATAACACACATTTCAAAAACAGTAAAAAAGTTGTCCCAAATATTTTTGAAATAAATCTTAAAATAAACTAGATGAAATTTGAGAGAGGTAGGAAAAAGAATCAACTCATTTGGAGTTTTATTTTAAAAGTTATAGCCAGTCAAAGATTAGTCAAAGTTCTGTTTTTAAATAAAACCAGAAAAAAAAACGTTTCGGGGAAGAATACGCTTTCGAAGCGGAGGATACGTACTCGGGATTTCGCGCTATCACTTAACCAGAGAGGACGGGCGCGCGGGTCACTGACAGTGGGTCCAGCGGGCCCACTAGTCAGGTTTGACTGGTCTATCTCTCCCTCCTTTCTCTCTGCCGAACGGGGCGGGGCTCCGGCGATCGCCGTCGACGAACGGCAGCTCCCCACGGGGCCCCGAGGGCAGGGATGGTTCCGCCAGACCGAGGCGGTCCTCCCGGTGGGTGCTAGGCAGGAGGGGACGGAGGAAGTCACCGGCGGCGAGCTCCGCGGCGGACGGTGGTTCGGGAGCAAAGTGGGTTTTGGGCTCCGGTGGTCCTTGGTCGTGGCTGAGGCGCTAGGCAGCTCCGCAAGGCTATGGGGAGACGTTTGGTGGCGTTGGATGGGCGGGGGAGGGCTTGGCTGCAACGTATTGCACCGGAGCTTGGCGGCGGCCGAACTGGCCGGAGACGAGGAAGAAGGCCCCTCCCAGTCGATTGGTGGCTGCGGGAGTACTACGAGGTTGGAATGAGGCTGCTTGAGTGCTAGGTTGAGCTTGGGATCCCCTTACATAGGCGCTCCAGGTTGGTCCCGTGGCGGCCGAGGATAAGATCGCCGGTGACCGCTGTACTGTGGTTGCAGGGCTACGTGGTGGCGACGAGCGCGTGCCGACGGCTTGCGGATAAGCTCGGGCTGTTCCAAGGGGGCAGCTGGCGCGCGCGGGTGGCTTGGGCGGCCTTGTCCACGGCAGAGCCCGCTGCCGACGCCGGCGTGCCGCCAAGGGAGCTCTGCCGGCGGCGCTGTAGGGCGCCAGTGCGGCTTGGAGGTTTTCGGTGAGTGGGCGAGTGCATGGTGCGGCTCTGCAGGTGAGCTGGGGCCAGTGACGGGACGCGTCGACCCGAGCGCACGCACGTGCAAAACGCGCGCTCTGGCCGCGCCTAGAGCACGCACACCAGGTGTTCGACGAAAAGCCAGTGCGCTCTAGAGAGCTTGGGTGAGGCTGGTAGCTAACAGGCCAGGGTTAGGGATAGCTAGGAGGTTAGTGGACATGCTGGATGGGTCAGGGGCTCACGCTCAAAATGCAAACTAGAAATCATGCCAAAACTATCCCTGCACACAGGGTGTTCGACAGAATGTCATGGCCATCTAGGCAACTCTTGGGGTGGCAAAACTCCCCAGATCCTAGTCTCTTTAGGAGCTCAAGAAAGTGGTAAGGTTAGTTTGGCAAAAACAGGAATTTGTTAGTGCAAGTTTTTGAGAAAACCAGTTTTGGGCAGAAACTATAGGCTATCATTGCATGCACTAAAAATACTCCAATGGGTCCAATCTTCTGGACTTAAGGGTTTGGTAGGGAGGACTATAAGTAGGAAAAAGCTCAAGGGCACTAGAGCAAAATAAAATGGGGTTGCAGTACAAATCACCAAACTGGACCAGAATGAAGATGAGGTTGATTCACTCAAAATTTTCATAGAACACCACTGGGTTTTTGCATGAAGCTGAGTTATGAGCATCAACTGACATCTCCAAACACTTGGAAGAATTTTTAGAAGAATATTTAAATAGGTTGTAGTGCAAAAATACCTACTGGACCAGATTTGAAAAATTGATGTAGAGCTCAAAATCTCCAATAACCAAAAGATATTTTTGCATAAAAGTGATGTGGAAACCTCACATGACATCCCCAAATTTTGGTGAAAATTTTAAATGCATTTATCAAAAGGTTGCAGTGCAAAAAGGGGCTGCAAATTTATGAAAGATCATTTTAAAAGAATAAAGCTCATGAAAATTAATTATGCAAATAAATCCACTGATATAGAATTGTTTTTATAAAGAGGGCATACAAGTCCAATAATACATTTGGAAAGTTTCCATTAGAGGTAAAAACCCACAATTTTGAAGAGAAGAGGGGTTCTGAAATCAAAGGAGAAACCCAGAAAAATAAAAATTTAATTTCCTGGCAAAATTTTAATTAATAAAACAAGGTCAAAATTTTGGGGTGTTACAGTTGTTTGAGCCCTGATGTGCCTACTCATTCATGCTTGTTTGTCATGCCTGCTACTGCTTAGAGTTGAGTCAGGTCTGATTCATCAGGGATGAATTGGAATGTTGTGAACATGTCCTGCTGCGTGTGAGCTAAGTGTGTGAACACGATTTGGTAAAGGTAGCGGTGAGAGGCCATGTAGGAGTACATGGTGGGTTGTCTCATTGAAACCGTCCTCAGGAACTGAGTTCTGTGTTTGTGATCCATGAACAGTTACTACCACACATTGGGTTCCGGTAACTCGACCCCTCTCGGCTTCTTAACCACCCTTGTCCTCTGTCCAGGAGTTGCAAGTAGTTTTCTGGTGTTTGTGTGCGCAGCGCTGACCTGAGGGGTGGGCCGTGATGCGGTAGGCACGTGGCCAGGTATGCCGGGCGCCCGTTTGGTGTCGCGGAACCCTGTACACATCGTTCGGGGCCGTATGTGGAAACCTCGGCCGGACTCCCTGCGGATGGAACCTGAATAGGCGATAAACCTGGACTAGAGACTTGAGTGTTTAGGTAGGCCGTGGCCGACGCCCTTGTTGGGCTTCCGCTTGAAGGTTGCCAAGTACATGCCGTGTAAACGACGGTAAGTGGTGAGAGCGTGTGTGAAGAAGTACACCCCTGCAGGGTTAACATCATCTATTCGAATAGCCGAGTCCGCGGTAAAGGACTTCTGGGTTGCCTATAACAGTTCATAGACAAGTGAAAGTGGATACTCTAAAATGCGCAAGATAAGAATGAGTGCTATGGATGGCCTTCTCGTAGGGTGACGGGAGCGGATCCATAGTGGTGTATTGATATGGTGAATATGTGGACTCGTGTGCGCCACCTCAAAAGAGTTACTTGTAGTCGTAGTTCAGGATAGCCACCGAGTCAAAGCTGGCTTGCTGCAGTTAAACTCTACCACCCCCTTTGTTGATACTGATGCATATGTAGCTAGTTCTGATGTAAGTCTTGCTGGGTACATTTGTACTCACGTTTGCTTAATTTATGTTTTTGCAGAGAGACTTCAGTCTCACTAGTAGTTCCGCGTGGACTTCGACGTTTAGCTTGTTACCTCAGCTACGATCTTGTGCCCTCGACAGGGTCTTGTAGACAGTCAGACTTCTTAGCCTTTTTCATTTGTAGTTGTCTGTACTCAGACAAGATAAGCTTGCGCATGTGCTTGTTGCTTGTATGACTTGAATGCTGGGTCATCAGACCCATGCTTGTAATATCTGTCTCTTCAGAGCCTAATGAATAAATACTTTGAGTTGTAGAGTTTTGTTGTGATGCCATGTTGTATTTATACATATCGGGCATATTGTGTGTATGATTGAAATGCTTGGTATGTGTGGGATCCGACAACCTAGTTGTTTATCCTTGGTAGCCACTCTTATGGGGAAATGTAGTCTAGTGCTTCCATGGAGCCATGGTAGTCTGCTACAGCCCGGTTTACCGGAGTCCTGCTAGCCCAGTTACTACTGCTCCAGAACACTTAGACTGGCCGGCATGTGATCCACCTCATTCATGTGTCTGTCCCTTCGGGGAAATGTCATGCGGTGACTTCTGGAGTCCTGCTAGCCTGCTATAGCCCGGGTTCCCGGAGTCCTGTTAGCCCAGTTGCTACAGCCCGGATTCACACGCTGATGACCGACACGTTCGATGTTGGTTCATGTATGCGTGTCCCCGTAAGTTAGCGCCACTTTGGGTTCACGACTAGTCATGTCGGCCCGGGTTCTCTGTCATATGGATGCTAGCGACACTATCATATACGTGAGCCAAAAGGCGCAAATGGTCCCGGGCCAGGTAAGGTGGCACCCGTGGGAATACCGTGCGTGAGGCCACAAAGTGATATGATGTGTTAGATGCTAGATCGGTGTGACTTAGGATCCGGGTCCTGACACAACCGAGCCTTGGATACCGTCTGCGAGCAGAGCATTTCTCACCCGCACGAGGCTGACGACGCCAGCCACCTCCGCTTCTTCACCGAGATCGTGACCCGTCTGGAGGACCGGGCTGCTGGGCTCATGAGCTTGTTGAAGAGAGAAGTCGTGGCCTCCTCGGGAGCGCGATCTCACGCATCTTCAGCCACCTTCTCAACCTTGACCCCCACTTTTACTTTGATGTTGTGCTAGCCCCGATGCCCGGGGTCATCCAGAGCAACCTGGCAGGATGGGTGGACGACCTGGTCGCGTTGTTTCCTCCCGAGGAAGACGCGGCCGAGATTGCGGTCGACGGAGGCGACGCGAGCAATGATGACAGGGACGATGAGAACGACGCTGGTAGCAACGTTGGTGGTGCAGGTGATGATGAGGACGACGTCAGCGGCAGCGCATCCAGCTAGGCCTGCATTTCCCTTCTTGATCTGACCTGTATGTAAACAACCTTCAAACAGAGCCCCGAGGGGCGAGAGAGCATTTTTGAAGGGGGGGCCCTTGTATGTATGAAATAAAGACATGTTTTTTTGAGGTAAGACTTGGGATGTGCCGTCGCGAGCCCGCGGGCACCCGAGCGGGGTAGTTGTTGCAACTTATCTTGGTTCTGTAGGTCTTGAGCGAGTCCTGAGGTTGCGGACGCGCCTTCCTCCCGAGGCTAGCCCTTCGGGGCTCGCAAGGTTTTAAATCTTCCGGGGAGCCTACTGGCCCGCTTAAGAGGGCCTCGCGAGGAGCCTATTATCGCATCACGGCAAGGTGTACGCGCGACGGTCCTGCGGTGGTTGCACTCCAGCCCCCTGGGGGGGCCTTGGCATCTCTGGAGCCAGCCCGGGCATGCCTTGACGCGCGCATACCACACCCAGCCCCCGCTCACGGGGGCAGCAGGTGCGAGCCTTACTCTCAAAACACGAAGCCAGAAAGCAAGAAATCGCCACGAGACAAGAACCCCCCCCCCCCATGTTTTCTTTTGATAAACACACGAAATTCCAAATCTCATTCCAAAAGACGGCAAGACGAGCTACAAAAAGAAAGGTGCAAATAGCCGCGTCCGGCACCTAGCTAGTCTTCTTGTCTTCTCACTAGTGCGGAGCTAAGTGCTTCCACTGGGCGTGGGCATAGTCATTGGGGGACAGTGTCGACGGCCAGCACGGAGCATGGTGCTTCCACTTGGACGTGGGTGGGAGCCCCCGTGAGGCCCGAGGGCGGCACTCAGGAGACTCTGTGGCGTGTACAGCCCCACTCAATACTCCGAGGCGTTCACAGGCACGGGGCCTTGCTTCATGGCACCTGACGAGGGCCCCGCCTTGCGCCTCCCCCGACCACCGTTGGGGCGTTCGGAAACCAGGACGAGACCAAGGGGCAAGGGGGACGCTGGAGGTGCCCTCGGCGAGCGCAGGCCCTCCGCCGGGGGGAAGGGCTCGCCGGTGCCTTCCCCGGCAGAGGACCTACCTCCATGCAGTGCCTTGCTCCATGTGGCGCGGGGGAGGCCTTGGCTCCGGGCTCCCCCTGTGCAGCCCCCAGTGCACTTCGCCCGCCTGCAGTGGGGCTACCGCCCTGGGGTCTCTGGCTACTGCTGCGGCTTGATTCACCTGCGGTCCACGGTTAGCAAAATCGTGCTCCTGAGATAGCGGCTGTACCAAGTGGATGTTGTCGTTGTAGGCGTTGGTGAAGCTCTGGAGCGGCCCACGAAGAGCCTCGGCTTCCCGTGCCACCGATACCCAACCGGGTGTGGGTAACAGGCAGGGGCCTTCAGTTGACGCGTGCAGTAAGTCCATCACGGGAGGTACGTAGGCATCTAAAGTCGCCGCGTCGGGGCCGTCGTCCGGGCGCCCCACGTCGTTGGCCGCCATGCTCGGCGCTAGGTTCCGATGGTTGTAGGGTAGCGTCCCAGCGTGGCCCTAGGAGGGACCGCCCGAGCTTGCTTTGCCCGGAGGTGGCATAGTCGGGGTAGGACGAGCGGTGCCGCGGGATGGGTTGGTGCCGTTGGGTCACTCAGGTGCTCTGGGGTGGGGCGCGCGGGCGGGGCCTCGGCCGGCACGCGGCCCACCATAATTTGCGATGTAGGCAGGGTGAAGAAAGGCGCCGCGCCCCTGCAGGCGGCATCAAGCAGCTCGGCGACCCGCTCCAGTAGGGCGTCATGGCCGCCTTCCGCCAACCTGCATCGCAGTAGCTCCCGCGCCACGATGAGTGCGGCTCGCATGTTCACCTGCTCCCTGCGAGTGTGTGGCGCCGTTGTTGTGGCATAGCTCGAAGATCGCGTGGTGGCGCGGTTACGGCGTGGTGCGAGGGCGGGCGGCGTGCGGGCCACGAGCAGCACGGAGTGGAGATCCTCTTGGGCGGACGGCACTGCTCCGGCAGGCCGAACAACCCAGTGCTCAATGCGAACCCTCGGAGCGTCAGCCATGAGAAATGCGGCGTGGTGGCGAATCGGCTGGAAGAAGAGAGGCTCCGATGCACCCTACCTGGTGCGCCAAATGTCGGATTTCGGGTTCCACAAACCCTTGAGAGGTTTAAACTCTAGGGTGCGTGCAAAGAAGTCGTCCTCCCCAGTCTTCCTACTCGCTAATCTGATGGCCTTGCTCGACGAACTGTAAGGAAAAGGAACACAACAGTTTACCCAGGATTGGGCCACCTTGCGGTGTAAAACCGTACTCCTGCTTTGTGGTGGATTGGCCTCGAGGGGCTGAGGATGAACTAGTACAGTGGCAAACAGCCTCAAGAGGAGAGGTGTTCTTGGGCTCGAGTGAGCTGGTGGGTGTGTGGGTGGAATCGATCTCTCTCCTCTATGGTGGTGGCTAGGTCCTATTTATAGAGGCCTTGGTCCTCTTCCCAAATGAAGGCAGGAAGGGATCCCACAACGACCAAATTCGAAGGGAGACAACTAGTACATGCTATCCTGACAAAAGTAGTCTTCGCCTGCAAAAGCCTATGGTCGTGACACCGTGGTGGGCTCGGCGATGACCTCTGTCATGCCGTCCTGGCGGTCTTGGTCTTGTTGCACGAGAATGGAAACCTTTGGCTGATTCCTCGGGACTCCGCGCCTGCACTTCCCTCCTTAGCACCGAAGTGGAAACTGGTACACTGCGCCTGCTGACGCCCGCCTGGCCTTGGTCATCATGGCTCACGTCATCTGAACCTCGCAAGGTGAGGCTTGCATAGAGATCTCCGCTCCTCAGGAGCCAGCCTGAGGAGGCGGCTCCTCGTGGGGGTCTTGGTTTCGTCCGCCTCGCGACGCTTGGCCCCTCGCGAGGGTCTTGAGTTGTTGTCGCTGAAGGTGGGCCGTACCGGGCCGTCGATGGAGCCATGCCGTGGGCCGCAGGCAGGAAAGTCTGGGTACCTCCGTTCGCAGAATGCGACAGCTGAGGCCCCAACATGATGCGGATAAACCGCTACAAAGTAGTGCCAACACTCCTCAAGACGAAGGGCATCCAGGTGTAGTAGAACACACCACACGGGGAGATGAAGGCCATCCTTTCCACATCTTCCGACGCCATCTAGATCTGGTGGTATCCCAAGAAGGCGTCCAGGAAACACAGCAGGTCACACTCGGCGATGGAGTCCACAATTTGGTCGATGCATAGCCGCAGGAAGGGATCCTGGGGGCAGGCTTTGTTCAGGCTTGTGAAGTCAACACACATGCACTCCTTCCCTCCTTTCTTGGGGACAACGACCGGGTTGGCGAGCCACTCGGGATGACACACCTCTCAAATGACCCCAGCTTCCTGCAGCTTGTGCACCTCTTGGACGATGAACGCCTGCTTCTCTGGTGCTTGGCGCTGCGACTTCTGCTTGACGGGGCAAGCGTCTGGACACACCATCAGGTGGTGCTCGATCACCTCCCTTGGAACCCCGAAGAGGTCTGATGCCTTCCAAGCGAAGACGTCCGAGTTTGCCAGAAGAGAAGTGATGAGCGCACTTTCCTAATCAGGAGGGAGGCCAACACCGATGGTGAAGGTAGGGCCAGAGCTGCTGCCGTCAACCAACACTTTCTTCATTTCCGCGCCATCGTGAGAGAATAATTGCTTCTTCCTAGTCGGGCGGCCTCCGGAGACTCGGCACTGTCCTCGGCACCTGGGCATGCAGCTGCCGCGGCCCTGTAGGCGCGCTTGAGGGCACGGACCGCATCCTCCTTTTTGCCGACGACTGTGATAACGCCACGGCTACCAGGCATCTTGACAACGTTTTAGCCTGGGTGGGTCGCTGCCATGAACTTAGCGAGCGCCGGGTATCCCAGGATGGCATTGTACAAGAGGCCGATGTGGGCCACATCGAAGTCAGTGAGTTCAGTGTGGTAGTTGTTGCGGGTGCCGAAGGTGATAGGGAGCCGCCCTTGCCCCAGGGGGAAGGTAGACCCTTCCGTCACCCCGGAAAAGGGTCAGGTCGGCGCCAGCTGATCATAGGGCACTTGGAGCTTCCCAAAGGTCTCGATGGAGACCACGTTGAGACCCGCTTCTCCGTCGATGAGGGTCTTGGTGACCGCAACATTGCTGATGGTGGGGGTGCACGACATGGTAAGTGCACCGATGGTGGCTGCGGGCTTGGAATGGTCTCTGGAATCAAAGGAGATGGCGTACTAAGACCACGAGTGGGTCCGCGAGGCCTCCAACCTAGGCTGCGCCGCTTTCACCCTGCGAAACAGCTGCTTGGAGTGATGGCCAAACGCGGGGGCCTGAAACCCGCCAAGGATGCGCGCGACCGCGTGGGGCCCCTGGAGGCCTCCGATGTCGGCATCGGGGAGTGCGAAGTGCACGACGAACCAGTCACGGAGCTCGCCCAGGAGGAGACTGAAGCTTCCGGGAGGCTGAGGAGCCACGAGCACGGGACACCCGTGAGGGCCATGGGGAACCAGTTCGCCAAGGACTTGTCATCGCCACCCGCCTTCAAAATTCTCTTAGTGTAGAGCCAGAGGAAGCCTGTAGGGCCCGAGCCGCTGCTGTAGCGCGGGGCAACTCCGGCTTGAATCTTGCCAGTCAATTCACCCAGCGCAACTCTCCCGTGAAGGCTCGACAACCCATGGTGCTCAAGGAAGCGGCGCCTGCTCATGGAGCCCCACATCGACCGCCACCGCCCGGTGAGCCTCGGGCCGCGACTAAAGAGTCGGAGAGGGAGACGGCCACACCGCGGATTCCCACTAGCCTGGACCGGGGGGGGAGAGTCTCTCCGCTCGCGGGCTGCAGGGCCCGTGGCAGCGATGGCCATTCTCCCGGCAGAGTGGCGGTGGTTGCCACGGGCCGCGGGTTCCGTATGGGCGACGCGAGTGGCCCAGTGCTCGGCGCTTTCACGGCAAGCGTCAGCCATGTAGTTGGTGGAGCAGACATCGGAGCGGAGCAGAAGAGCTGCTGCGCATCCCTACCTGGCACGCCAAATGTTGGTATCGGGGCTCTGGGGACCCAAGAGGTTCGAACTCTAGGGTGCGCTTGCTACTACCACTCATCTCTATCTCGCGACCCCACAACCTCACGGGGACGCTCCGCTGGGCTCGAGAAAGAGAGGAAGAATAGTGGACATAGCTGTTACCCAGGTTCGGGCCACCTTGCGGTGTAAGACCCTACTCCTGCTTGTGGATGGATTGCTCTCGCAAGGGAGAATGAGAATACAATGGTGTGCGGACCCAAGGGTCGCCCCTCTCTACAGCGGCACCATGCCCTCTTATATACATGCCTTGGTTGTCTTCCCCCGAAAACACTTGGCGGGAAGGGTTGCCACAATGGGCAGTTTGAAGGGGGACAAGGGCGCAGTCTATCATGAAAAAAGTGGTCTTCGTCTTCAAAGCCACCATCCGTGACGCGCTGGTGGGCTCGGTGATGACCTCCATCCTAGCGTGCCTGCCATCTTGATCCTCTTGCACCGAACCGACAACATTTGGGAATTGGCTTGGGAATTGGCGGATGGCCTTGCTCCCTTAGCACAAAAGAGGAAAGCCTCCATATCCACGCCTACTGGCACGGCCTCTGACAACGCTCGTCACCACGCGCGTCACCCACGTGAAGACTCAGGGCCGCGCAACTCTGCTGAACTGCCCGTGGCTCATATGCCTCCACGAGGGGCCTCAGGAGGCAGCCTCAGGAAACAGCCTCATGAGAAGGCCTTGCGAGGCTCCTGGCGGCGCTTGCTGACGTGCGCCTCACGAGGCGGGGGCCTCGCGAAGGTCTTTCTCGGGAAACCTGGCAACGGGCCAGCCGCTGGGCCCAGGACATGTGTTGCGCATTGGGCCGCATGAAGACGGGCCTAGGTACCCCCCCACTACTAGGGAAATGCTTATACACAGGAGCTTACGAGTAGCGCTTTTACAGACAAAGCGCTGTTGCTACTTAGCAGTAGCGCTTGGGCTGTACAAGCGCTGCTAATATCAGCATAGCAGTAGTGCTGAAGCTGTAAAACGCGCTAGTACTAAAATTGACAGCCGTTCCAGGGTATGCTAGGGGTACTAGTGGTGCTCATTGGAAGAAAGCTCTACTACTTCTTATTTTAGCAACAACGCTTTTTACGGACCACCGCTACCACTAAAAGCCCTTATCCAAACCGTCCCGCGCGCGTCCTCTCACTCTCCCCCTCGCACTCTCATCGATCGTCTCTGTCGCCTCCGTCGTCGCCCTCGCCGCCGTCCTCCTCCTCCACCCCAAGGTCGATCCCTCCCTCCTTGTCCTCCCCCTCCCCCTCCTCCTCCTCCTCCTCCTCCTCCCTCTCCGGCGCCGGCGGCCGCCTCCTCCTCCTCCCTCTCTGGCGGCCCCCTCCTCCTCCTCCCTCCTCCCTCTCCTGCTCTCTCCTCCTCCTCCCTCCTCCTTCCCCTCCTCCTCCCTCCTCCTCCTGGCCTCCTCCCACCTCCTCCTCCCCCTTTCTGTAAATAGGATTTTGTTTTTAGTAAATGTAGGTTTTAGTATATTTTGTTTTTAGAAACTTTGAATAAATAATTTGAAAAGAATAAGTAAATGTAGGTCTTTTGAATAGAATAGGAAATTTTTAGAAATTTTGAATAAGTAAATTTGAATAGAATAAAATATGAAATTGAAAAAATAAGTAAATGTAGGTCTTTTGAATAGAATAGGAATTTTTTAGAAATTTTGAGTAAGTAAATTTGAATAGAATAATTTAATGTAGCTTATGGAGTTTCACTAAGTCCTAAGATGACGATAATAATGTTTTTGTTTATATTTTGTTTTTTGCAGAAATCAAGGAGCCCCTGCATCATCCCCGCTGTCGTCCCCGTCACCGACCCCCTCCGAGCTCGATCGAGGTGAGAGAAGCCACCCCATGTTGTTAATTTAATATAGGTATTTTAGGTGTTTAATCTTAGAACAATGTAGTATGAACCCTAGTTATGATCGAATCATGTTCAAAATGTAGGTTTTTAATTAGGTGTAGTTAATAGAATTTAGGTGTTTTATGTGTCACATTTGTTGTTAATTTTTTAGTTAAAGCAATTATTCACGCATCGACGTCGGCGATGCCTATCCCGCATCCTCGTCGTCGACTCGACGGAGGAGGCCTGGGCTTGGTGAGGAGTCATGTCTGGGACTGGGCTCCGCCGGGCTGGTACTGGGAGGTGCTACCTTCCGGGGGGTGCAACTTGGTGAGGAGCCAGCCCGTCGCTGATCCGAACCTTCTTTGGTGACGGTCGCGTGGGCCAGTGACGGTGCGGAGACTTGAGGACCCCGCGGAGGTGGTACGTCACCGTGTCAGCGAGGAGGACGAGCATGTCCGTCACTACATGGTTGCGTTGGAGGGCAGGTTCTCCAATACCTGGGAGGTTCTTCACGGATCTCACTTGAGCTATGATCCTGTGATGGTTCCTTCTCTTTGGGTGTCCACCGCCCGCGCCGATACCCGTCGTTCGCTACGGTTTTAGCTGTATTAGTGATGTTATATGTATGATACTATTCCAGATATATTAGTGATAATATTCGATGATGTACGGACGAAAGAGATGATTTAGTTTTGCTTATTGAATGAATGCTAATTTGAATACTAATTTATTTTACGATTTGGTTTTGCTTATTGAATGCTCAAATTGGAAAACTACTCCATCAAGTTTGAATGCTCATATGATGTAGATATAAACATGTATATGTTGTGTTGCTCAAATAGGATATGTGCTTGCCGAAGTGGCCGGCCATGTTTGCAGGTTACACCTCCTATAGTGTCCTAAGTTTTGCCGGAGTGTTGATTAATTTCCGTTCCGGTAAATTTCAGGCGCTCGATATGTCATTTTTTAGCAAGGGATAATTGATTTTATGCCCCTAGTTGGGTCACACTCGGCAGGTTTACCCCTAGTTTCCGAAAACACTTGTTCCTGCCCAAACCACTTTGCTCCTCTTATGCTTCTGCCCTTTGACCGTTTGACCATCACTTTGAAAACTTCATAAAAAATTTATACCAACTCAGAAAAACTCAAATAAGATATCAAAATGTTCAGAAAAGCATCACCTATATGTGCATGCCATTTGCGTTCATGAAAAAAGTGTTGGCCAGTCCCCATCTCGGTTTTAGCTCATATGATCTTAGCATGAACAATAAGATCTAAAAAATCCAAAAATTCTAAAAACAATTGGTGGCAAACTTTAACCAATGTTTTGAGTGCTTGCCAAGTTTCATAATGGAATGACATTCATGGAAGTCGTGGAAAAAAACAAAAATCAATGCACCAAAATTTCATTTTTTACCACGACTTCCACAAATGACATTCCCTTATGAAACTTGGCAAGCACTCAAAACATTGGTCAAAGTTTTCCACCAAGAAAATTTAGAATTTTTAGAATTTTTTAGATTTTACTGTTCATGCTAAGATCATATGAGCTAAAACTGAGATGGGGACTGGCCAACACTTTTTTCATGAATGCAAATGACATGCACATATAGGTGATGCTTTTCTGAACATTTTGATATGTTATTTGAATTTTTCTGAGTTAGTAGGAATGCAAAGGTCATGCCGGATTTTTCGTGAATTCTGGCATGACTTGTGCTAGAATATGTAGGAAATATTGAGTGGCCTGGATTTTCTAGAAAAATAATTAAAACGACATTTTGGGTTGACTTTAAGTCTGTCGAGGCTCCATCACCAAAGGTTGAAAAAGCAGTGAGGGAGTGTATCCACCATATATGAGAGAGGACGAAGAAGCCCGACTGTTGTCGTGGGGGTCGTTTCTCCTTCTTCTCCGGGTGCTAGACCTTTGTTATGCACTAGGGGAAAGAGGAGTAACGACCATCACCGACGGTCGCAAATGTCAGAGAGGAATCAGTGAGGGAGAGTCTCCACCACATATGAGAGGACGAAAAATCCCGACTGTTGTCGTGGGAGTCGCTTCTCCTTCGTTCCCGTATGCTAGACATTTTGGTGTAATGCACTCGGGAACGAAAGGAGGAGCGACCATCATGCTACCTCTTGAGCACTGCGTTGGTTTTCCCTTGAAGAGGAAAGGGTGATGCAGTAAAGTAGCATAAGTATTTCCCTCAGTTTTTGAGAACCAAGGTATCAATCCAGTAGGAGATCACGCTCAAGTCCCACGCACCTACACAAACAAATAGGAACCTCGCAACCAACGCGATAAAGGGGTTGTCAATTCCTTCACGATCACATACGAGAGTGAGATCTGGTAGATATGATAAGATAATATTTTTGGTATTTTTATGATAAAGAGAAATAAAGATGCTAAGTAAAATAAATGGCAATAAAAATAGCTAAGTGTTGGAAGATTAATATGATGGAAAATAGACCCGGGGGCCATAGGTCTCACTAGTGGCTTCTCTCAAGATAGCATAATTATTACAGTGGATAAACGAATTACTGTCGAGCAATTGATAGAATTGAGCATAGTTATGAGAATATCTAGGTATGATCATGTATATAGGCATCACGTCCGCGACAAGTAGACCAAAACGATTCTGCATCTACTACTATTACTCCACACATCGACCGCTATCCAGCATGCATCTAGAGTATTAAGTTCATAAGAACAGAGTAATGCTTTAAGTAAGATGACATGATCTAGAGGGATAAACTCATGCAATATGATATAAACCCCATCTTTTTATCCTCGATGGCAACAATACAATAGGTGCCTTGCTGCCCCTGCTGTCACTGGGAAAGGACACTACAAGATTGAACCCAAAGCTAAGCATTTCTCCCATTGGAAGAAAGATCAATCTAGTAGGCCAAACCAAGCTGATAATTCGAAGAGACTTGCAAAGATAACAAATCATACATAAAAGAATTCAGAGGAGATTCAAATATTGTTCATAGATAAACTTGATCATAAACCCACAATTCATTGGATCTCGACAAACACACCGCAAAAGAAGATTACATCGAATAGATCTCCAAGAAGATCAAGGAGAACTTTGTATTGAGATCCAAAGAGAGAGAAGAAGCCATCTAGCTAATAACTATGGACCCGAAGGTCTGAGGTAAACTACTCACACATCATCGGAGAGGCCATGGTGTTGATGTAGAAACCCTCCGTGATCAATGCCCCCTCCGGTGGAGCGCCGGAAAAGGCCCCAAGATGGGATCTCACGGGTACAGAAGGTTGCGGCGGTGGAAATAGGGTTTTGGCTCTGTATATGATGTTTCCAGGGTACATGGGTATATATAGGAGGAAGAAGTACGTCGGTGGAGCAACGAGGGGCCCACGAGGGTGGAGGGCGTGCCTGGGGGGGCGTAGGCGCGCCCCCCTGCCTCGTGCCTTCCTTGTTGATTGCTTTATGTAGACTCTAAGTCCTCTGGATCACGTTTGTTCTGAAAATCACGTTCCCAAAGGTTTCATTCCGTTTGGACTCCGTTTGATATTCCTTTTCTGCGAAACACTGAAATAGGCAAAAATACAGCAATTTGGGCTGGGCCTCCGGTTAATAGGTTAGTCCCAAAAATAATATAAAAGCGTATAATAAAGCCCATTGAACATCCAAAACAGAATATAATATAGCATGGAACAATAAAAAATTATAGATACGTTGGAGACGTATCACATCACCAACGGTCGAATGTATGCACCACGCGAGCTAAGGGTTTTCAACAAAATGACTCGACAAACCGATAGTCAACCCGTGATGAATAATAATGATCTAGTTTAATTTTAGTAGTACATATATTGAATTGTACAAGTTTAATCTTTGAATTATGAACGTAGGAAATGTCATCATCGGACGACGAAAGTCTCCCGGGGGAGTGCAGCTAGTGCAACGATGACCGAGGTCTGTGCGACAGGCCTCACCTAGACGAAGATCGGCGCTTCAGCATTAAGCTCCAGGAGACCTTTGATGTTGAAATGGTATGCAATGATGAAAGGATCGAGAAGAGGTGTCTAGAGGAGGGGTGAATAGACTCTTAACAAGAAAAAGTTCCAGTTTTTATTTTCTTTAAGTTAAGGTGGAGTTTTAGCACAAGTTTAAACATTGACAATACATATCAAGCAAGCATGACAAGAGTATATGAGCAGCGGAAAGTAAAGCATGCAATTTGCAAGAATGTAAAGGGATGGGATTTGAGTGTGCAAACGCAATTGGATACACGGAGATTTTTGGCATGGTTCCGATAGGTGGTGCTATCGTACATCCACGTTGATGGAGACTTCAACCCACGAAGTGTAACGGTTGCGCGAGTCCACGGAGGGCTCCACCCACGAAGGGTCCACGAAGAAGCAACCTTGTCTATCCCACCATGGCCATCGCCCACGAAGGACTTGCCTCACTAGGGTAGATCTTCACGAAGTAGGCGATCTCCTTGCCCGTACAAACTCCTTGGTTCAACTCCACAATCTTGACGGAGGCTCCCAAGTGACACCTAACCAATCTAGGAGACATCACTCTCCAAAAGGTAATAGATGGTGTGTTGATGATAAACTCCTTGCTCTTGTGCTTCAAATGATAGTCTCCCCAACACTCAACTCTCTCTCATAGATTTGGATTTGGTGGAAAGATGATTTGAGTGGAAAGCAAGTTGGAGAAGGCTAGAGATCAAGATTTATGTGGTTGGAATGGAATATCTTGACCTCAACACATGCGTAGGCGGTTCTCTCTCAGAAAATGTATGCTGGAAGTGTAGGCATGTTCTGATGGCTCTCCTCACGAATGAAGAGTGGGTGGAGGGGTATATATAGCCTCCACACAAAATCTAACCATTACACACAAATCACCAAACTCCGTGGGACCGAATCAGAAAGCTCGGTCGGACCGATTCAGTTCATAATGTGACCGTTAGGCATTTCAGTGGGACCGATATGATCAACTCGGTAGGACCGATGTGCTAGGGTTAGGGTAAAACCTCATCTTGGTTTGACCGATTACACAAACTCGGTGGGACCGATTTTGGTAATGGCTAACCAGAGAGTTGGTCAGGAAAACTCGGTGGGACCGATTACAAAACTCGGTAAGACCGAATTTAATGCAACAGGATCTAGAGAGTTTGCAAGCCCATCTCGGTGAGACCGGGATCCTATTGGTGAGACCAAATTGACTAGGGTTTGTGGCAGTGGCTATGTCAAGTTAACTCGGTGGCGCCGGATAGAAAGTTTCGATGGGTCGATTTTGACTTTTGGTTTGGGACATATGTGGATATGAGAAAGTGGTTGAGGGTTTTGGAACATATCACTAAGCACTTTGAGCAAGCAAGCCATTAAGCAACACCTCATCACCTTTTAATAGTATTGGCTTTCCTATGGACTCATTGTGATCTTGGATCACTAAAAGTAAAATGTAGGGTCTTGAGCTTTTGAGCTTGAGCCAATCCTTTATCCATAGCAACTTGAAGGGGTTCCATATCCTCTTGTCCACGCCACTCCATCTGTTGAACTTGTCTGAAATATACTAGATGAAAACATTAGTCCAACAAGAGATATGTAGACATTAATTACCAAAACCACCCAGGGAGCACTTGTTCTTTCAATCTCCCCCTTTTTGGTAATTGATGATAACATACATCAAAGCTTTAGGTAAAGATAAAGAGAAGCAAGTAAAGCTTTGGAAGGACATGTAACATGCATAGGCTCCCCCTACATGTATGCAATCATGTCAATATGGAATATAAGAGCATGTGAATGCATAATCAGGACAGAGCAGGTCATGTGTTACATGTATCTTGGCTATATGCATCAGAGCAAATGATATGAATATATGAAGTGTAGCCTCATGTTCATGATTCCTTCTTGCAATCAATATGTACATTAGCAAGAAATCTTCATGCACATGAGTGTGATGCATATACTTATCTTGTGGTCTTGAGCTGGCTTAGGAAGGGATGAACCTGAGTAAACAAGGTTAGATAACACAGATACATCTACTAGACAATGCAAACAAAAGAGCCACAAGAGTACTAAGATTGGGATAACAAGTAGAGAGTGAGTACTGGGTACTCTATTGGATATAGACATGTCCCCAAAGGTAAAAGATATGCAATGAATTCAAAGATTTCCTTCCCTGGCAGTCTTTTCTCCCCCTGAATCTTATATTGGATAATGGGAGAAAGTAGGGAAACAAAATCAGAGCAAAAACACATCAGATCACAGAAACATAACATAGACATGTCTTTCCCCTCTTAAAGACATGTGACTTCTCTCCTCTTGAACACCAAGCATCTGGGGCATGTGATTCCTCTCTCCCCCTGTTTGAAGCATTCTCTCCCCCTTTTGAAGGGTTAAGCTTTGATGTGAACACTATATCCCCCTTTGACATCAATTTCCAAGAAGGGATCTTCTAGAGTGTGAGTAAAAATAGGTTTGGTCCTTGAGTCACAGAGCAAAGCAGCATATAAAATGTGATGCTGGTAGAGGACAAGAATCAATGAGTGGAGCTGGAGCAAAAAAATGCAGGAACAAGTGGCAAATTGTCTTCTTTGCAGTGAAATCGGTGGCACCAAGTTGTGTTCTTCGGTTGCACCAAAAGGATTCGGTTGGACTGAAAGTAGCAAACCGGGGTGACCGAGTTCAACACAGAGAAAGAGCAATAGTCACCTCAGCTCACTAGACAAATAAGATCTCACAAAGATTTGCAGGGAATTAACTGAAGGATTTGCAATGAATTGGATGCAAAGAAATGCAGAACAAAATCAGAGAAAAGAAAATCTAGATGAAGTTTTTTTAAAGGGAAGGGGAACAAAAATGCAAGGAACAAATGCAAGAACTCAGAGAAACACTAGAGAACTTCATCTAGAATTGGGCGGTGACAAAGTACCTATGTTAGAGTATATTGACTAAGGAGTCAAGTGAGAACACTTGATCATAAGTCATACTCATCGTTTAAGCTCAAAATGGGGTTACCATTTTTCGTATAAGCTTTTGATGTATTCACATCTTGTTGAGCTGCTTTGACCCATGACTTGGAGTAAAGCTTCTCTAAGATGGAATAACATACCTTGGGTGGTGGTGTTTAACTTGATCATGTAGTTGAACTTGCGTGGAGTGCTCAAGGTTGATGTAGCGTATCAATGGTTGAGAGCACCACTTATAGTTTGAGTTCATCTACCTACATGGGTTAGTCTTGCAAGGAAGAGCACTTGTGTATCCAACATGACAATCATGAAATTTGATACCAAATGAAATTTGATATATAGGATTTGTCAAAGGATATGTTGAAGGGTTTCATGCTTCCTTGTCTTCAACCACCATGGTGTAGAGACTTAGTGATGTAGAGATTGCTCAAGATGTGAGTGAGTTACAATCCCATGGATTTAGATTCATCCAAGTATCTACAAGGGTTAGATAGCATGTAAGGGTACAAATGTATCCAAGACATATGATTATCATCATAAGAGAAAAAGCCAAGGATTAGTCGTAGGCTCATGCCTTGCATGTATCCACAAAGGAGTTCCTACTCCAAGTTTGAAGCATCAATGATGTTCAATTCACCTCTCAAACGGCAAAATACTTTCTCATCAAGCGGTTTGGTGAATATATCCGCCAATTGCTTATCAGTACGAACATGCTTAAGATCAATGTCCCCTTTAGTAACATGATCTCGAATGAAATGATGACGAACTTCAATATGCTTAGTTCGAGAATGTTGCACGGGATTTGTGAGCAATCTTAATAGCACTCTCATTGTCAAAAAGCAATGGAACATGTTTCACATAGATCCCATAATCCTTAAGAGTTTGGGTCATCCAAAGTGATTGAGCACAACATGAACCGGCGGCAATGTATTCCGCTTTGGCGGTGGATAAGGATACCGAGTTTTGTTTCTTAGAGGACCAAGATACAAGAGATCTACCAAGAAATTGACAAGTACCCGAAGTGGATTTTCTATCAACCTTGTCTCTGGCATAGTCCGAGTCGGAATAGCCAACAAGATCGAAAGAAGAGCTCTTAGGATACCAAATGCCAAAATTTGGAGTATGTATTAATTATCTTACTATCCTTTTCACGGCCTTAAGATGACTTTCTTTGGGGGCGCTTGATATCGTGCACACATGCACACACTTAGCATAATGTTGGGACGGGAGGCACATAGATATAACAATGAACCAATCATAGATGGTAAACCTTTTGGTCAACAGATTTGCCATAGTTGGTCAAGTCAAGATGTCTACTAGTAGGCATGGGAGTTTTCATACCTTTGCTTTCTTGCATGTTGAACTTCTTGAATAAGTCCATGGTGTACTTTGTTTGGGAAACAAAGGTGCCTTCCTTAGTTTGCTTGATTTGCAAACCAAGAAAGAACTTGAGTTCACTCATCATAGACATCTCAAACTTCTTTGACATTAGCTTTCCAAACTTTTCACTAAAAAGAGGGTGTCGAACCAAATATGATATCATCAACATAAATTTGGCACACAAATAATTCACCATTAACCCTTTTAGTAAAAAGATTCGAATCTATTTTTCCAATCTCAAAGCCTTTCTCAATAAGGAACTTGGTCAAGCATTTATACCATGCTCTAGGAACTTGTTTAAGACCATAAAGAGCTTTGTGAAGTTTGTAAACATGATCTGGTTTCTTAGGATTGACAAAGCCGGGAGGTTGTTTAACATAAACTTCCTCCTCAATTTCACCATTTAGAAAAAGCACTTTTAATATCCATTTGGTACAAGGTGATATCATGGTGATTAGCATAGGCAAGTAAGATGCGGATGGACTCAAGTCTAGCAACGGGGGCATATGTCTCACCGTAGTCCATACCTTCGACTTGAGTGTAGCCTTGGGCGACGAGACATGCTTTATTGCGGACGACTTGACCATCTTCGCGTTGCTTGTTGCGAAACACCCATTTGGTACCGGTGATGTTGTGGTTGTTGTCGGGCTTCTCGACCAATGTCCACACTTAATTTCTCTCAAAGTTGTTTAGCTCTTCATGCATAGCATTTATCCAATCCGGATCTTCCAATGCTTCTTCAACCTTCATAGGTTCAATGCTAGAGATGAATGAATAATGTTCAAAAAAATTAGCCAAATGAGTTTTAGAGCGAGTGATTCTCCTGGTTTGGATATCATTGAAGATTTGTTCGACGGGATGGTCTCTTGAGACTCTTGCTCGAACTCGTGAGAGCTTTTGCTTGGGTCGGGGTGGAACATCTTGTTCATCATCTTGTCCTTCTTCTTGGCCTTCTTCATTGTTGACGTTGTCGTTCTCTCGTCGTGGTGGAGAAGGAGGTTGATGAGGTTCATCTTGGTGTACTTCCTCGTTTTCTTCATCTTGATGTGTCCCACTTGTGGATGCTTCCGTGTCAACTCATAGTTCACCTTGTCGTGAGGTAAAAGCTTCCACTTGGACGGACGAGGTACTCTCCTTCACCTCCGCTGGATGAATCTTGCCAATAGACAAGTCTTGGATTGCTTCCGAAGGGTCTTTGTCTCCTACATCAATTGGCAATTGCTCAACTTGCGAGCCACTAGATTCATCAAACTTCACATCTACCGTTTCTTCAACCTTTCGGGTGAAATTGTTGTAGACACGGTAAGTGTGAGAGTTTGAGCCATAACCAAGTAGGAAACCATCATGAGACTTAGGAGCAAATTTAGAATGACGATGCTTATCAAGAATGTAACACTTTGAGCCAAATACTCGAAAGTATCCAACTTGGGCTTTGTTACCGGTGAGGAGCTCGTATGCCGTCTTGCCGAGTAGCTTGTGAAGATACAAGCGATTTGTTGCATGACAAGCCGTCTCAACCGCTTCCGCCCAAAAGTGTTTTGGCGTCTTGTACTCATCAAGCATCGTTCTCGCCATTTCGATAAGAGTTCGGTTCTTCCTCTCAACAACTCCATTTTATTGAGGCGTGTACGTAGCCGAGAACTTGTGTGAAATCCCTTCTTCGTCTAGAAAGGTATCCACATTTGCGTTCTTGAACTCCGTTCCGTTGTCGCTGCGAACCTTCTTGATATTCACTTCAAATTGATTTTGGGCCTTCCTAGCGAAGTTCTTGAAGATCTTTTGGACCTATGATTTATCATCAAGAAAGAACACCCACGTAAATCTTGAAAAATCATCAACTATAACTAGACCAAATGAGTTACCACTGAGACTTTTGTAGGCACTAGGACCAAAAAGATCCATATGAAGTAGCTCAAGCGGTCTTCTCGTGGTCACGATGTTCTTCACGGGGTGACTTCCTCCTACTTGTTTTCCTGCTTGACAAGCACTGCACAATCTATCCTTGTCAAATATAACATCTTTTACTCCAAGGATATGATCACCTTTAATAAGCTTATCAAGATTTCACATGCCCACATGACCTAACCTTCTATGCCACAACCAACATTTTGTAGATTTAGCAATTAAACAGGTTCTAGGTTGAGCCTTTTTAGTGAAGTCAACAATGTAAAGATCACCTCTACGTATACCGGTAAAGACCATTTTATGATTATCTCTACGAAACACTTGGCAATCTAATTCACTGAATAGGACATTGAAACCAAAGTCAGCAAGTCTAGATACGGAAGGTAAATTGTAGCCAAGAGATTCAATGAGCATAACATTTTGTATGGAGCAATCATGTGAGATGGCCACCTTACCAAGGCCAACCACCTTACCCTTTGAGTTATCACCAAAAGTGACATATTTCCGAGGGCCGTCGTTTTCAGCAAGCTCACGAACATATCCTTATCTCCGGTCATATGATCAGTACCTCCACTATCAAGGACCCATTCCTTCCCTCCAGCCATGTAGCCGCAAAGCTTAGCCATAAGACCAAAGTGTCTCATAGACTCATCGAGATCAAAGTCACTATCATCATCCTCATCATAGTATCCATGTTCAACATCGTCTTGTGATGGATCATTCCCTAGAGAAGGTGATCCATTAGAAGTACGACCATAACAATGTTCATCTCTATGGATTCTAATGCCTTCGGAAATGATATTACTAATAATTCCAACATCTCCTTTGGCACGCATGAGGTCACGAAGCTCAAATAGGCAACCATCAAACTTAGGATCACCAGTATTCATCCTATTCAAGGCAATAGACTTATGGAGAATGTCATATAGGTTTTTCAAGGAATAATTTGGGAATCTTTCCTCTAGAAATCTCCATATGGTGTAAGCACAATCAAGAGCAGGTAAGCTAGCAATCAAGTTGTTGGGCAATCCTCTAACAATAAGATTGCTATTTCTAAGATTGCGAATCATGTCAAGATCCTCATCGGGAGTGGGATGCAAATGATCACTAGGCGGAATGCAAGGACTAGTAATGTACTTGTTCAAGTGATATTCATTGAAAATCTCAAGCATCTCATTTTTCCACTCATGAAAATACTCTCCATCAAGAATAGGCACTCTATGTCTAACACTCCCCAACGTAGACACATCCATCTTCCTCCAAAGGTGTTTAAACCAAGGCAATGGAGACAAAAGCTCTGATACCAATTGAAAGGATCGAGAAGAGGTGTCTAGTGGGGGGTGAATAGACTCTTAACAAGAAAAAGTTGCAGTTTTTATTTTCTTCAAGTTAAGGTGGAGTTTTAGCACAAGTTTAAACATTCACAATACATATCAAGCAAGCAAGACAAGAGTATATGAGCAGCGGAAAGTAAAGCATGCAATTTGCAAGAATGTAAAGGGATGGGATTTGAGTGTGCATACGCAATTGGAGACATGGAGATTTTTGGCATGGTTCTGATAGGTGGTTCTATCGTACATCCACGTTGATGGAGACTTCAACCCACGAAGGGTAACGGTTGCGCGAGTCCACGGAGGGTGTACACGAAGAAGCAACCTTGTCTATCCCACCATGGCCATCGCCCACGAAGGACTTGACTGACTAGGGTAGATCTTCACGAAGTAGGCGATCTCCTTGCCCGGACAAACTCCTTGGTTCAACTCCACAATCATGACGGAGGCTCCCAAGTGACACCTAACCAATCTAGGAGACACCACTCTCCAATAGGTAATAGATGGTGTGTTGATGATGAACTCCTTGCTCTTGTGCTTCAAATGATAGTCTCCCCAACACTCAACTCTCTCTCACAGATTTGGATTTGGTGGAAAGATAATTTGAGTGGAAAGCAAGTTGGAGAAGGCTTGAGATCAAGATGTATGTGGTTGGAATGGAATATCTTGACCTCAACACATGAGTAGGCAGTTCTCTGTCAGAAAATGTATGCTCGAAGTGTAGGCATGTTCCGATGGCTCTCCTCACGAATGAAGAGTGGGTGGAGGGGTATATATAACCTCCACACAAAATCTAACCGTTACACAAATCACCAAACTCAGTGGGACCGAATCAGAAAACTCGGTCGGACCGATTCAGTTCATAATGTGACTGTTAGGCATTTTGGTGGGACCGATATGATCAATTCGGTGGGACCGATGTGCTAGGGTTAGGGTAAAACCTCATCTTGGATTGACTTATTACACAAACTCGGTGGGACCGATTTTGGTAATAGGATAACCAGAGAGTTGGTTAGGCAAACTCGGTGGGACCAATTACAAAACTCGGTAAGACCGAATTTAATGCAATAGGATCCAGAGAGTTTGGAAGCGTGAGACCGGGATCCCATCGGTGAGATCGAATTGACTAGCGTTTGTGGCAGTGGCTATGTCAAGTTAACTCGGTGGCGCCGGATAGAAAGTTTCGGTGGGGCCGAGTTTGACTTTTGGTTTGGGACATATGTGGATATGAGAAAGTGGTTGAGGGTTTTGGAACATATCACTAAGCACTTTGAGCAAGCAAGCCATTAAGCAACACCTCATCCCCTTTTAATACTATTGGCTTTCCTATGGACTCAATGTGATCTTGGATCACTAAAAGTAAAATGTAGAGTCTTGAGCTTTTGAGCTTGAGCCAATCCTTTATCCTTAGCAACTTGAAGGGGTTCCATATCATCTTGTCCACGCCACTCCATCTGTTGAACTTGTCTAAAATATACTAGATGAAAACATTAGTCCAACAAGAGATATGTTGACATTAATTACCAAAACCACCCAGGGAGCACTTGTGCTTTCAAACGACGACAAGTGTTTTTTCGTAATTAAGCATGACTTCAACTATTTCAATGTGTAATTTTCATCTTTTACAACTTGAGTAGGTTATCCCATGCCATGCAAGACGCTATGTCTTGGAGAGGATGGATTTTGAAGACCATGAAAATTTTGAAACAAAGAAAATTCACCTAAGGACCCATCACGGTATGGATTTTGAAGTAAATCTATATAATTCTGAGAGCGTAACCCATTTTGGTTGCAAAAATTGGGAAGCACTTTGCAAGATGTATGGTTTTTATGAGGGTATGCTTGTCACCATGGATCTTGGTGATCCTGGCATCGACCAAGACAATATGGACATTTGGGTCCTTGCTGATACGCTTCCAATTCTACCGCTATGTGAGTTTCTCAAACATAGTTATTAACTAATTTATATTGTTCATTTCAAAATAGTTGACAGCTTATTTCCATTGACAACTTATTTTCATTCTTCAAACAATGTGCGGAACATGGTAGACAGAACCTACTACACCGATGGCTCTGAGTTAACTTATCGGGAGAAAAATCATCTGGTCGCATTTTGTACTGATCTTGAGAATTGCAATCTGTATTATAAAACTCCTCCACATTATGGTCAATACATGCCACTAGTGCACGTGTTGAACTAAGGTAACATCCATCGAGATGCCATGGTAAGATTTTTTACTATTACGACATCCGTGCATCTTTTGCATAAATTCTTTTAAAACTTATCTACATTGCTAACTACGAAGTTATTACTATGTTTTTCAACAGAAAATCCCGAAGGATTGTGTGCCTCATCTGATGTATTAGAATGGTCGCCTTGATGTTTTGAACATACGGCCAGGTCATCCTACGAATCTCACCTGTCCATATCGGATTTCTAAAACAAGTGTAGACATGAAAATCAAAGAATGGAAAAAATGTATGGACAGTCGTAAGGAGGTACTTGGAAGCAACATTGTGCGAAAGGAAAGAATTGGAGACAGGATAATCTCCATTCCCTAGAATGGCGAGTCAGGGCCAATCTTGTTTTATGCTATTTTACCTAAGAGAAGGTAGTAGGTCCTAGTTAATAGTACTCATGATCATGTGCTAAGAACAACTAAGTAGGATTGGTTAGATGACTATGATGATGATGTGGTATCGAGTAGAAGTTGTATGATCGATGATGATGAGTATGACTTGTTATTATGATACCAATGATGAGTTATTTATTATTATGATCAATGATGCTAAGTTGTTATATGAGCATGATGAGTTATTATATATATCAGTAGGTGAAATGAACATGGATTAGATTCAAGTGGAGCCAACATGTGTTGCACATCGAAAGTACTACTAATCCAAACTAGATCAAGTTTGGATTAGAGTAGTACTTTCGACATGCACCACATGTTGCCTCCACTTGAATCTACTCCACGTTCATTTCACCCACCGTTATATATAATAAGTAATCATGGTCATAAAATCATATGATGAAAGTACTGTATATAAAACCACACAACAAAATAAGCTGTATTTTTTAAAATACAGGAAAAGTTAGCAGCAGCGCTTTTCAGAACAAGCGCTACTGCTACTTACTAGTAGTAGTAGCGTTGTCCAAAGGGAAGCGCTACTGCTAACAACGTATAGCAGTAGCGCTCCATTTCCAGTGCTACTGCTACTAGTTAGCTGTAGCGCCTTAGTGGTAGCGCTGGTACCAGCGCTACTACTAGCTATAAAACAAGCGCTACTACTAGGGTTTTCCCTAGTAGTGCCCAGTCCCACGGGCTAGAAAAACTTGATATTATTGAGATATGTAGAAGCATATATTCCTCTCTTATTATAATTTTCAGCAGCATCATGAATGAATTCAACAATATAGCTATCACATAAAGCATTCTTTGCATGATCTACAAGCATAGAAATTTTATTACTCTCCGCATACGCAAATTTCTTCTCATTCATAATAGTGGAAGCAAACTCAACAAAATAACTATCACATGACACTTGATTTACATACTCTCTTTGAGCACAAAAATCATGATGACGAAATTCATGGTTGTCATTATTCTTTATAGCATACATGTCTTCGCAATAATCATCATATATAGCATCTTTTTTATCATAGTCAATTGAAACCTCTTCCAAAATAGTTGGATCATCACTAAATAAAGTCATGACCTCACCAAATCCACTTTTATCATTATAATAAGATTCAACACCCTCCAAAATAGTGGGAGCATTATCACCTAGAGTTGACACTCTTCCAAACCCACTTTCATCAATATAATCATCATAAATAGGAGGCATGCAATCATTATATCAAATTTGCACATCAAATCTTGAGGGTCTAAAAATATGATCTTCATCAAACATAGCATCCCCAAGCTTATGGCTTTGCATATCATTAACATCATAGATATTCAAAGAATTCATACTAGCAACATTGCAATCATGCTCATCACTCAAAGATTTTATGCCAAACATCTTATTAAATTCTTCTTCTATCAATTGAGCATAGTTTTCCGATCCATCATTTTCAACAAAGACACTATAAAGATGAATAATATGAGGCAACCTAAATTCCATTTTTTGTAGTTTTATTTTATAAACCAAACTAGTGATAAAACAAGAAACTAAAATATTCAATTGCAAGATCTAAAGATATACCTTCAAGCACTCACCTCCCCGGCAACGGCGCCAGAAAAGGGCTTGATGTCTACTACACGACTTATTCTTGTGGAGTCGTGGTGGGCCTCCAAGCGCAGAGTTTTGTAGGACAGTAGCAATTTTCCCTTAAGTGGATGACCTAAGGTTTATTAATCCATGGGAGGCATAGGATGAAGATGGTCTCTCTCAATCAACCCTGCAAACAAATACAAGAAATCTCTTGTGTCCCCAACACACCCAATACAATGGAAAATTGTATAGGGGCACTAGGTCAGCGAAGAGATGGTGATACAAGTGTAGTATGGATGCAAGATATAGGTTCTGTAATATGAAAATATAAAAATAGCAAGGTAGCAAGTGATAAAACAAAGAACAAATGGTATTGCAATGCGTGAAAACTAGGCATGGGGTTCATACTTTCACTAGTGCAATCTCTCAATAGTGCTAACATAATTGAATCATATAACAATCCCTGAACGTGCGACGAAGAGTCAGTCCAAAGTTCTTATCTGGCTGAGAACATACGATGAAATTGCTGTAGGGTATGAAACCACCTCAAAGTTATCCTCTCCTATAAGTTTCAAAAACAGCTCTAGAGTTCATTCTAAAATAACACAATATGATACACATCAACCAAATCTAATGACACCTAGATACTCCAATGTCACCACACGTATCCATGAGTTGATTATATGATATGCATCAAACAACTTCAGATTCATAATATTCAATCCAACACAAAGAACTTCAAAGAGTGCCCCAAAATTTCTACCAGAGAAAAAGTAGGACGAAAACGTGCATCAACCCCTATGCATAGATTACCCCAATGTCACCTCGGGAATCCGCGAGTAGAGTTCCAAAACATACTTCATGCAAACCACTAGAACACCCCATTGTCACCATTGGGTGTCCATATGCAAGACATACATCAAGTGTTATCAAATCCATAGAAGTATTCAATCCAGTAATAGCGAAACCTCAAAGGTAAAAACTAAATTTATCACAACAAGATAGAGATGGAGAAACTCCATATGATCCGACTATATTAACAAAGCTCATGGTACATCAAGATCGTGTTAAATCAAGAACATGAGAGAGAGAGAGATACATAGCTACTTATACATACCCCTAGCCGCGAGGGTGAACTACTCCCTCCTAGTCCTGGAAACCACCGGGATGATGAAGATGGCCTTCGGTTATGATTTTTTTCCCTCTGGCAGGGTGCTAGAACAGGGCTCCAGATGGTGTTTCAAAGGCATAGAGGCTTGCGGCGGTGGAGTCAGTGTTCTAGGGTTATTTCTGGGGGTTTCTATATTTATAGGATTTTTTGGCGTAGGGGGCCCACAAGCCACCAGGGCGAGACCACCGCTGGAGGTGCCTAGGTGGCTTGTGGGGCCCTTGTTCCTATTCTAGCCCTCCCACAAAGCTTCTAGTGTCTCTTTCCTTCCAGAAAAAATCGTCAAAAAGTTTCATTGAATTTGGATAACTTTTATTTCTGCACAAAAAACAACACCACGGTAGTTCTGCTGAAACATCGTCAGTCTAGGTTAGTTCCATTCAGATCATACCAAAACTATATTATTGTTGTAAACATGGCATGAATACTTCATAAATTATAGATACGTTGGAGACGTGTCAGTCTCTCAAGCGCGGCGTGGGCGTAGTTGCAAGTTGATGCCCCTTGAGATGCCAACATTGAGGGGCACTCGGGTGGCTGCGGGCGTGCCGCTCTGACCCGGTTGGGTCAACTTGTTTGACCAGGCAGACGTTGCAGAGAGGATCTAGGGCCAGGGTCCGGCTCTAAAACTTCAATGAACACAAAGCAACGCTCAAATGCCCAAAGTATGTCACTTATCGACATTGTACGTTAGACTAACTATAGTGGGAGTAACTTCAGAAGTAACATCGAATCGAACTCAACAAATTTGCCTATGTGGCAATGAGTTAATGAGGGGAGAGATAGTTTGAGTAACTTAGCTAGTTACTCACATTGTGAATAACATCATACATACCAATACAATATGAGTCTATAACCTAATAAATGAAGCTTTGCATGACACCACACTTATGTTAGTACTACCCACTATGAAGATAGTAACATAGTGTAGGCATATGTGTATCTTACTCTCCACTATGGCTAGACTTAATGATACTACGGGCGACATGCATTATTATTTTCGTACTCCTAGATTATTGGTTCCCTTCGCATTTTGTGCTAAATTTTGACCTTATATTTAACTAACAAAATGTTAATGCACATGACCAAAAATAATATCATCGGAAATGGTGTGCAAACACAAATCCAATTATGCAATTTTTGGTGACATGCATTAACATTTTATTAGTTAAATCTTTGGTCACAATTTGGCATTAAATACAATGGGGACCAATAAACCAGGACGGGGGTAGTACTAGTAACTAGTAGTACTGGTAAATTGTCGTAATTAATTAAACAAATACACGGGCGACACACACACTAATTAGTACTAGTACTACTTCTCACATGCTGGCCAGATGCAATCGTTCTCTTTGTTGTCCTTGTCGGCGGCACCCTACCTGCTTGGGTCTCTGCCCATCACTCCTCAGTGTCGTGGTAGCTACCGCTGTGATCCTGGCAGGTGGAGGCATCAGGGCATGCTGGCCAGATGTCATCGTTCTACTTCCCGGCCTTGTCGGTGTCACCCCACTGTGCTTGGATCTCCGCCAACCTCTCCTCAGCAGCGCATGCGTCCTCTTTTTCTTGCGGCAGTGGGAATCTCTTTACTCGAGTGCTTTTTGCCTTTTCCGCTCCTTCTATGTGGCTTTGGCTGCCTCTTGCTCTACCGCCCATTCGGCCTTGGTGGCTTCAAAGTCCGCCCACATAGGTGTGAGGTCGGGAGCAGCGATGAACTCGGCACGACGGGATGCCATCGCTTCCTTACCATTTAGTGTGTGGTCGTGGGCGGTGAGCAACTCAGCGCAGCAGGATGCCATTGCTTCCTTACCGGTTAGTGTGCGACACGGTGGCATGAACGATGCTTGGAGAGAGCTCTGGGGTGGACTGGTCGGATAACCGTATAGTGCATTGGTTTATCAAGAGCTCAAGGACAAACTACGAAGGAAATTTGGATTCCCCTTCAATCCTGGTGATTTATTATCGCACATGGTTAATTTTCGTAGCCTCTGGAAACTATGTGCGCTGACCCTATTGTGTGTTTCTTTCTGATTGGCTGCAACCCCAGCCATGCGGATCACGCGCGTGCACCAGGATCGAATGACATTCAACGTCCCTCCCGTGTAGTTATAGTTGGGATTTGATGTTTCTGCGCTACTACCTCCATCCTGGTTTATTGGTCCTCTTCACATTTTGTGCTAAATTTTGAATTTAGATTTGACTAACAAAATGTTATTGCATGTAATCACAAATAATATCACTATAAACTATGTTTAAATACGAATCCAACGGTATAATTTTTGGTGGCATGCATTATTATTTTCTTAGTTTAATCTATGGTCGAAGTTTGGCACAAAATACTAAGGGGACCAATAAATGAGGATGGTGGTAGTAAATGTTCACAAAATGCACATAATCGCCTAAATATGGTAAATGAACCCGGAAAAGTGCCAAATTTGAACACGGTGCTTTGTAGGGTGTATGTTGATCATAGAAAAAAAGTCAAGTGCCACATTAATTGAGTACTTTCGCAAACTACTGTCGGATTCTGGGTTCTGGCAAACCCTTGAGGTTCGAACACTGGGGTGCGCACGAAGATCTTTCTCTCTCTAGCTCGCTCTCGCAATGATCTCAAGGCTTAACTCGACGAACCCAAAGAACAAGAGACACGAGGGTTTATACTAGTTCGGGCCACCGTTGTGGTGTAATACCCTACTCCAGTGTGGTGTGGTGGATTGCCTTGTAGGCTGATGATGAATAGTACAAGGGATGAACAACCTCCTGAGGAGAGGTGTTCTTGTGCTTGGTGAGCTTGTGTGGTGGCCTTGGTGGAATGGATCCAGTCCAAGATGAGTTGCCTCCAGTGGTGGTGGCCAGTCCTATTTATAGAGGCCCGGGTCCTCTTCCCAAATATTAGGCGGGAAGGGATCCCACAACGGCCAATTTGAAGGGGGACAACTAGTACAAGTTATCCTGACAAAAGGTGGTCTTCGCCTGTGAAAGGCTCGGGTGGTGACGCCGTCGTGGGCTCCACGGTGACCTCCATCTTGCCCCCAGCGGCGCTGACGAGCTTGGCGATGCGGTCGAGCCAGACGTCATAGAGGTCGTCGACTGGATGGTAACGCGGGAGCTCATGTGCCATGATCAGCGCAGCCTGCGCGTTCGTGGGTGCGCGACGAGCGTGGGACGACGAACCGGCCGGAGCCAGCGACGGGGTGGTGGTGCGCCCGTCCCACCGCACGGAAGGGTGCAGCGACGAAGCTTGCTGCTTGTTCCCCGCCGGGCCGGTGGCGGGGTTGGCAGCGGGTGATGGAGAACGGCGGGGGGGTCCGCCGACGGGCGCCGTCTGGGCGACGTGAGCGGCGAGGGCGGCACGGCGCTTGCCACGGGCTCGGCGAGCGTCTGCCATGGATCCGGTGGAGCAGCAGAGCGCGAATCGACAGAATAAAGGCTTCACCGCCCCCTACCTGGCGCGCCAAATATCGGATTCTGGGTTGCGGCAAACCCTTGAGGTTCGAACACTAGTGTGCGCACAAAGATCTTTCTCTCTCTAGCTCGCTCTCGCAACGATCTCAAGGCTTAACTCGACGAACCCAAAGAACAAGAGACACGAGGGTTTATACTGGTTCGGGCCACCGTTGTGGTATAATACCCTACTCCAGTGTGGTGTGGTGGATTGCCTTGTAGGCTAATGATGGATAGTACAAGGGACGAACAACCTCCTGAGGAGAGGTGTTCTTGTGCTTGGTGAGCTTGTGTGGTGGCCTTGGTGGAATGGATCCAGTCCAAGATGAGTTGCCTCCTATGGTGGTGGCCAGTCCTATTTATAGAGGCCCGGGTCCTCTTCCCAAATATTAGGCGGGAAGGGATCCCACAACGGCCAATTTGAAGGGGGGAAACTAGTACAAGTTATCCTAACAAAAGGTGGTCTTCGCCTGCCAAAGGCTCTGGTGGTGACGCCGTCGTGGGCTCCGCGGTGACCTCCGTCCTGCCGTCCTGCTGGTCTTGGTCTCGTTGCACTAATATGGAAACCTTTGCATGATGCCTCGGGACTCCTCGCCTGCGCTTGCCCCTTTAGCACCAAAGAGGCAACGAGTACTCTGCGCCCGCTGGCGCCCGCCTGGCCTTGGTCGTCATGGCTCACGTCATGCGAACCTCGCGAGGTGCCCCTTGCATAGATATCTCCGCTCCTCGAGAGCCAGCCTAGGGAGGACGCCCTTGAGGAGGTCTTGCGTTTTCCGCCTCGCGAGGCTTGGCCCCTCGCGAGTGTCTTGAGTGGTTGTTGATGAAGATGGGCCATACCAGGCCGCTGGACGAGCCACGCCCTGGGCCGCATGTAGGCAAGTCAGGGTACCCCCGTTCCCAGGACGCCGACAGTAGCCCCCGGGCCCAAGGCGCGCTCGGACTTGGCTTCGAGGCAAGGCAAGGGTCAAGTTGTTGGGGAACGTAGTAATTTCAAAAAAAATCTACGCACACTCAAGATCATGGTGATGCATAGCAATGAGAGGGGAGAGTGTTGTCCACGTACCCTCGTAGACCGAAAGCGGAAGCGTTAACACAACGCAGTTGATGTAGTCGTACGTCTTCACAATCCGACCGATCAAGTACCGAACGCACGGCACCTCTGAGTTCAGCACACATTCAGCTCGATGACGTCCCTCGAACTCCGATCCAGCCGAGTGTTGAGGGAGAGTTTCGTCAGCACGATGGCGTGGTGGCAATGTTGATGTTCTACTGATGCAGGGCTTCGCCTAAGCACCGCTACGATATTATCGAGGTGTAATATGGTGGAGGGGGGCACCGCACACGGCTAAGATATCAATGATCAATTGTGTGTCTAGAGGTGCCCCCCTGCCCCCGTATATAAAGGAGCAAGGGGGGTTCGGCCGGCCAAGGGGAGAGGCGCGCCAGGAGGAGTCCTACTCCTACCGGGAGTAGGACTCCCCCCTTTTCCATGTTGGACTAGGAGGGAGAGGGGGAAGAGGTGGAGGGGAGGAAGGAAAGGGGGGGCGCCGCCCCCCTCTCCTTGTCCTATTCGGATTGGGGGGAGGGGCGTGCGGCCCTGCCCTGGCCTCCTCTCGTCTCTTCCACCTAGGCCCACTAAGGCCCATTAAGTTACCGGGGGGGTTCCGGTAACCTCCCGGTACTCCGGAAAAATCCCGATTTCACCCGGAACACTTCCGATGTCCAAACATAGGCTTCCAATATATCAATCTTTATGTCTCGACCATTTCGAGACACCTCGTCATGTCCGTGATCACATCCGGGACTCCGAAAAACCTTCGGTACATCAAAACATATAAACTCATAATATAACTGTCATCGTAACGTTAAGCGTGCGGACCCTACGGGTTCGAGAACTATGTAGACATGACCGAGACACCTCTCCGGTCAATAACCAATAGCGGAACCTGGATGCTCATATTGGTTCCCACATATTCTACGAAGATCTTTATCGGTCAGACTGCATAACAACATACGTTGTTCCCTTTATCATCGGTATGTTACTTGCCCGAGATTCGATCGTCGGTATCTCGATACCTAGTTCAATCTCGTTACCGGCAAGTCTCTTTACTCGTTCCGTAATACATCATCCCGCAACTAACTCATTAGTCACAATGCTTGCAAGGCTTATAGTGATGTGTATTATTGAGTGGGCCCAGAGATACCTCTCCGACAATCGGAGTGACAAATCCTAATCTCGAAATACGCCAACCCAACAAGTACCTTTGGAGACACCTGTAGAGCACCTTTATAATCACCCAGTTACGTTGTGACGTTTGGTAGCACACAAAGTGTTCCTCCGGTAAATGGGAGTTGCATAATCTCATAGTCATAGGAACATGTATAAGTCATGAAGAAAGCAATAGCAACATACTAAACGATCGAGTGCTAAGCTAACGGAATGGGTCAAGTCAATCACATCATTATCCTAATGATGTGATCCCGTTAATCAAATGACAACTCATGTCTATGGCTAGGAAACATAACCATCTTTGATCAACGAGCTAGTCAAGTAGAGGCATACTAGTGACACTCTGTTTGTCTATGTATTCACACATGTATTATGTTTCCGGTTAATACAATTCTAGCATGAATAATAAACATTTATCATGATATAAGGAAATAAATAATAACTTTATTATTGCCTCTAGGGCATATTTCCTTCAGTCTCCCACTTGCACTAGAGTCAATAATCTAGATTACACAGTAATGATTCTTACACCCATGGAGTCTTGGTGCTGATCATGTTTTGCTCGTGGAAGAGGCTTAGTCAACGGGTCTGCAACATGCAGATCCGTATGTATCTTGCAAATTTCTATGTCTCCCACCTGGACTAAATCCTGGATGGAATTGTAGCGTCTTTTGATGTGCTTGGTTCTCTTGTGAAATCTGGATTCCTTTGCTAAGGCAATTGCACCAGTATTGTCACAAAACATTTTCATTGGTCCCGATGCACTAGGTATGACACCTAGATCGGATATGAACTCCTTCATTTGCTGCTTCCGAAGCAGCTATGTACTCCGCTTCACACGTAGATCCCGCCACGACACTTTGCTTAGAACTGCACCAACTGACAGCTCCACCGTTCAATGTAAACACGTATCCGGTTTGCGATTTAGAATCGTCCGGATCAGTGTCAAAGCTTGCATCAACATAACCATTTACGATGAGCTCTTTGTCACCTCCATAAACGAGAAACATATCCTTAGTCCTTTTCAGGTATTTCAGGATGTTCTTGACCGCTGTCCAGTGATCCACTCCTGGATTACTTTGGTACCTCCCTGCTAAACTTATAGCAAGGCACACATCAGGTCTGGTACACAGCATTGCATACATGATAGAGCCTATGGCTGAAGCATAGGGAACATCTTTCATCTTCTCTCTATCTTCTGCAGTGGTCGGGCATTGAGTCTTACTCAATCTCACACCTTGTAGTACAGGCAAGAACCCTTTCTTTGCTTGATCCATTTTGAACTTCTTCAAAACTTTGTCAAGGTATGTGCTTTGTGAAAGTCCAATTAAGCGTCTTGATCTATCTCTATAGATCTTGATGCCTAATATATATGCAGCTTCACCGAGGTCTTTCATTGAAAAACACTTATTCAAGTATCCCTTTATGCCATCCAGAAATTCTATATCATTTCCAATTAGCAATATGTCATCCACATATAATATCAGAAATGCTACTGAGCTCCCACTCACTTTCTTGTAAATACAGGCTTCTCCAAAAGTCTGTATAAAACCAAATGCTTTGATCACACTATCAAAGCGTTTATTCCAACTCCGAGAGGCTTGCACCAGTCCATAAATGGATCACTGGAGCTTGCACACTTTGTTAGCTCCCTTTGGATCGACAAAACCTTCCGGTTGCATCATATACAACTCTTCTTCCAGAAATCCATTCAGGAATGCAGTTTTGACATCCATTTGCCAAATTTCATAATCATAAAATGCGGCAATTGCTAACATGATTCAGACAGACTTGAGCATCGCTACAGGTGAGAAGGTCTCATCATAGTCAATCCCTTGAACTTGTCGAAAACCTTTCGCAACAAGTCGAGCTTTATAGACAGTAACATTACCGTCAGCGTCAGTCTTCTTCTTGAAGATCCATTTATTTTCAATAGCTTGCCGATCATCGGGCAAGTCAACCAAAGTCCATACTTTGTTCTCATACATGGATCCCATCTCGGATTTCATGGCCTCAAGCCATTTTGCGGAATCTGGGCTCACCATCGCTTCTTCATAGTTCGTAGGTTCGTCATGGTCTAGTAACATAACCTCCAGAACAGGATTACCATACCACTCTGGTGCGGATCTTAATCTGGTTGACCTACGAGGTTCAGTAATAACTTGATCTGAAGTTTCATGATCATTATCATTAACTTCCTCACTAATTGGTGTAGGTGTCGCAGAAACTGGTTTCTGTGATGATCTACTTTCCAATAAGGGAGCAGGTACAGTTACCTCATCAAGTTCTACTTTCCTCCGACTCACTTCTTTCAAGAGAAACTCCTTCTCTAGAAAGGATCCATTCTTAGCGACGAATGTCTTGCCTTCGGATCTGTGATAGAAGGTGTACCCAACAGTCTCCTTTGGGTATCCTATGAATACACATTTCTCCGATTTAGGTTCGAGCTTATCAGGTTGAAGTTTCTTCACATAAGCATCGCAACCCCAAACTTTAAGAAACGACAACTTTGGTTTCTTGCCAAACTATAGTTCATAAGGCGTCGTCTCAACGGATTTTGATGGTGCCCTATTTAGAGTGAATGCAGCCGTCTCTAAAGCATAACCCCAAAACGATAGCGGTAAATTAGTAAGAGACATCATAGATCGCACCATATCTAGTAAAGTACGATTCGACGTTCGGACACACCATTACGCTGTGGTGTTCCGGGTGGCGTGAGTTGCGAAACTATTCCGCATTGTTTCAAATGTAGGCCAAACTCGTAACTCAAATATTCTCCTCCACGATCTAATCGTAGAAACTTTATTTTCTTGTTACGATGATTTTCAACTTCGCTCTGAAATTCTTTGAACTTTTCAAATGTTTCAGACTTATGTTTCATTAAGTAGATATACCCATATCTGCTCAAATCATCTGTGAAGGTGAGAAAATAACGATATCCGCTACGAGCCTCAATATTCATCGGACCACATACATCTGTATGTATGATTTCCAATAAATCAGTTGCTTTCTCCATAGTTCCGGAGAACGGTGTTTTAGTCATCTTGCCCATGAGACACGGTTCGCAAGTACCAAGTGATTCATAATCAAGTGATTCCAAAAGTCCATCATTATGTAGTTTCTTCATGCGCTTTACACCGATATGACCTAAACGGCAGTGCCACAAATAAGTTGCACTATCATTATCAACTCTGCATCTTTTGGCTTCGACATTATGAATATGTGTGTCACTACTACCGAGATTCATTAAAAATAGACCACTCTTCAAGGGTGCATGACCATAAAAGATATTACTCATATAAATAGAATAACCATTATTCTATGATTTAAATGAATAACCGTCTCGCATCAAACAAGATCCAGATATAATGTTCATGCTCAACGCTGGCACCAAATAACAATTATTTAGGTCTAATACTAATCCCTAAGGTAGATGTAGAGGTAGCGTGCCGACGGCGATCACGTCGACTTTGGAACCGTTTCCCACGCGCATCGTCACCTCGTCCTTGGCCAGTGTTCGCTTAATCCGTAGTCCCTGTTTCGAGTTGCAAATATTAGCAACAGAACCAGTATCAAATACCCAGGTGCTACTGCGAGCTCTGGTAAGGTACACATCAATAACAAGTATATCACATATACCTTTGTTCACCTTGCCATCCTTCTTATCCGCCAAATAATTGGGGCAGTTCCGCTTCCAGTGACCAGTCTGCTTGCAGTAGAAGCACTCAGTCTCAGGCTTAGGTCCAGATTTGGGTTTCTTCTCCTGAACAGCAACTTGCTTGCTGTTCTTCTTGAAGTTCCCCTTCTTCTTCCCTTTGCCCTTTTTCTTGAAACTAGTGGTCTTATTGACCATCAACACTTGATGCTCCTTTTTGATTTCTACCTCCGCTGCCTTTAGCATTGCGAAGAGCTCGGGAATTGTCTTATTCATCCCTTGCATGTTATAGTTCATCACAAAGCTCTTGTAGCTTGGTGGCAGTGATTGAAGAATTCTGTCAATGACGCTATCATCCGGAAGATTAACTCCCAGTTGAATCAAGTGATTATTATACCCAGACATTTTGAGTATATGCTCACTGACAGAACTATTCTCTTCCATCTTGCAGCTGTAGAACTTATTGGAGACTTCATATCTCTCAATCAGGGCATTTGCTTGAAATATTAACTTCAACTCCTGGAACATCTCATATGCTCCATGACGTTCAAAACGTCGTTGAAGACCCGATTCTAAGCCGTAAAGCATGGCACACTGAACTATCGAGTAGTCATCAGCTTTGCTCTGCCAGACGTTCATAATTTCTGGTGTTGCTCTTGCAGCAGGCCTGGCACCCAGCGGTGCTTCCAGGACGTAATTCTTCTATGCAGCAATGAGGATAATCCTCAAGTTACGGACCCAGTCCGTGTAATCGCTACCATCATCTTTCAACTTTGTTTTCTCAAGGAACGCATTAAAATTCAACGGAACAACAGCACGGGCCATCTATCTACAATTAACATAGACAAGCAAGATACTATCAGGTACTAAGTTCATGATAAATTTAAGTTCTATTAATCATATTACTTAAGAACTCCCACTTAGATAGACATCCCTCTAATCATCTAAGTGATTACGTGATCCAAATCAACTAAACCATAACCGATCATCACGTGAAATGGGGTAGTTTTCAATGGTGAACATCACTATGTTGATCATATCTACTATATGATTCACGCTCGACCTTTCGGTCTCAGTGTTCCGAGGCCATATCTGCATATGCTAGGCTCGTCAAGTTTAACCTGAGTATTCTGCGTGTGCAAAACTGGCTTGCACCCGTTGTAGATGGACGTAGAGCTTATCACACCCGATCATCACGTGGTGTCTGGGCACGACGAACTTTGGAAACGGTGCATACTCAGGGAGAACACTTTTATCTTGAAATTTTAGTGAGAGATCATCTTATAATGCTACCGTCAATCAAAGCAAGATAAGATGCATAAAAGATAAACATCACATGCAATCAATATAAGTGATATGATATGGCCATCATCATCTTGTGCTTGTGATCTCCATCTCCGAAGCACCGTCATGATCACCATCGTCACCGGCGCGACACCTTGATCTCCATCGTAGCATCGTTGTCGTCTCGCCAACTATTGCTTTTACGACTATCGCTACCGCTTAGTGATAAAGTAAAACAATTACATGGCGATTGCATTGCATACAATAAAGCGACAACCATATGGCTCCTGCCAGTTGCCGATAACTCGGTTACAAAACATGATCATCTCATACAATAAAATATAGCATCATGTCTTGACCATATCACATCACAACATGCCCTGCAAATACAAGTTAGACGTCCTCTACTTTGTTGTTGCAAGTTTTACGTGGCTGCTACGGGCTTAGCAAGAACCGTTCTTACCTACGCATCAAAACCACAACGATAGTTTGTCAAGTTGGTGCTGTTTTAACCTTCGCAAGGACCGGGCATAGCCACACTCGGTTCAACTAAAGTGAGAGAGATAGACACCCGCCAGTCACCTTTAAGCAACGAGTGCTCGCAACGAGTGCTCGCAACGGTGAAACCAGTCTCGCATAAGCGTACGCGTAATGTCGGTCCGGGCCGCTTCATCTCACAATACCGCTGAACCAAAATATGACATGCTGGTAAGCAGTATGACTTATATCGCCCACAACTCACTTGTGTTCTACTCGTGCATATAACATCAACGCATAAAACCAGGCTCTGATACCACTGTTGGGGAACGTAGTAATTTCAAAAAACTTCTACGCACACTCAAGATCATGGTGATGCATAGCAACGAGAGGGGAGAGTTTTGTCCACGTACCCTCGTAGACCAAAAGCGGAAGCGTTAACACAACGCAGTTGATGTAGTCGTACGTCTTTACGATCCGACCGATCAAGTACCGAACGCACGGCACCTCCAAGTTCAGCACACGTTCAGCTCGATGATGTCCCTCGAACTCCGATCTAGCCGAGTGTTGAGGGAGAGTTTCGTCAGCACGACGGCGTGGTGACAATGTTGATATACTACCGATGCAGGGCTTCGCCTAAGCACCGCTACGATATTATTGAGGTGTAATATGGTGGAGGGGGGCACCGCACACGGCTAAGAGATCAATGATCAATTGTGTGTCTAGAGGTGCCTCCTGCCCCCGTATATAAAGGAGCAAGGGGGGGTTCGGCCGGCCAAGGGGAGAGGCGCGCCAGGAGGAGTCCTACTCCTACCGGGAGTAGGACTCCCCCCTTTTCCATGTTGGACTAGGAGGGAGAGGGGGAAGAGGTGGAGGGGAGGAAGGAAAGGGGGGGCGCCGCCCCCCTCTCCTTGTCCTATTCGGATTGGGGGGAGGGGCGTGCGGCCCTGCCCTGGCCTCCTCTCGTCTCTTCCACCTAGGCCCACTAAGGCCCATTAAGTTACCGGGGGGTTCCGGTAACCTCCCGGTACTCCGGAAAAATCCCGATTTCACCCAGAACACTTCCGATGTCCAAACATAGGCTTCCAATATATCAATCTTTATGTCTCGACCATTTCGAGACTCCTCTTCATGTCCGTGATCACATCCGGGACTCCGAACAACCTTCAGTACATCAAAACATATAAACTCATAATATAACTGTCATTGTAACGTTAAGCGTGCGGACCCTACGGGTTCGAGAACTATGTAGACATGACCGAGACTCCTCTCCGGTCAATAACCAATAACGGAACCTGGATGCTCATATTGGTTCCCACATATTCTATGAAGACCTTTATCGGTCAGACCGCATAACAACATACGTTGTTCCCTTTGTCATCGGTATGTTACTTGCCCGAGATTCGATCGTCGGTATCTCGATACCTAGTTCAATCTCGTTACCGGCAAGTCTCTTTACTCGTTCCGTAATACATCATCCCGCAACTAACTCATTAGTCCCAATGCTTGCAAGGCTTATAGTGATGTGTATTACTGAGTGGGCCCAGAGATACCTCTCCGACAATCGGAGTGACAAATCCTAATCTCGAAATACGCCAACCCAACAAGTACCTTTGGAGACACCTGTAGAGCACCTTTATAATCACCCAGTTACGTTGTGACGTTTGGTAGCACACAAATTGTTCCTCTGGTAAACGGGAGTTGCATAATCTCATAGTCATAGGAACATGTATAAGTCATGAAGAAAGCAATAGCAACATACTAAACGATCGAGTGCTAAGCTAACGGAATGGGTCAAGTCAATCACATCATTCTCCTAATGATGTGATCCCGTTAATCAAATGAAAACTCATGGCTATGGCTAGGAAACATAACCATCTTTGATCAACGAGCTAGTCAAGTAGAGGCATACTAGTGACACTCTGTTTCTCTATGTATTCACACATGTATTATGTTTCCGGTTAATACAATGCTAGCATGAATAATAAACATTTATCATGATATAAGGAAATAAATAATAACTTTATTATTGCCTCTAGGGCATATTTCCTTCACAAGTGTGGTGCACCGTGGGCCCCAATAGCTTGCGGCCTTGATTGACGTGTGGCGGTTGACAAGACGTGGGTGTCTCCGCTTCCCCACGCTGCTGCGTCGCAGTGCCCTTATTGCAGTGCCCTTATTGCTTGCTTTCATCTTGCTCGAGATCCCCTTTCTTGCTCCTCTCTCCCAAAGCCTCTAGGTCCGCTCCAACCCCCCTTCAAGCCTGCAATCGATGGCGTCCGGCAAGGCACAGGCCGCCTCTCCGCCCGCCTGGTACGAGGTAGCCCTAAGCGCGCCCAGCGTTTCGAAGAAGAACCTCGCCGCCGTGCTCCTGATGACGGCAGAGGGTAGCAATGAGAAGGGGAAGATCGCGCTCCGGGCCGCCTCCGCTGAGCTGGAGGATGCAGGGAGCACCTTCTATCCCTTCTTCATGAGCAGTGTCGTCGCAGGGCTGGTTCCCCCCTTCTCCGATTTCTTCTACGCCGTCCTCAGCCACTATAAGCTGCATGCTCTTCATCTCCATCCCAACTCCGTCCTCCTCCTGTCGATCTTCACCTTCTATTGTGAGGCATACTTGGGGGTGATGCCGTCCGTGGCTCTGCTTCACCACTTCTTCTTCCTCCGGAACAAGGGCGGCCATTGCTCGGGGTGTGCCAACTTTGTCACGGACAACGGAACCAATGCAATCTCGAAGGCCGGGAAGAAGGCCGAGATCTTCAGGAGCAAGTGGGTCCTCATGGACGCCAAGTGCTCCCACCCTCGGATGGTGCAGCCGACTGAGATGCCCGCGCCTCGCGACGAGTCGCTCAGCGCGAAGCTTACCGACCCCCGGGTGGCACATGTGCTGGAGAAGATGACTGCCGACTGAAGCCTGACGACCTGAAGGCGGCGAAGCTGAAGGGGGCCATGGTCGTGAAGGAGTTCTTGGCGTAGCACGTAGCTCCACTTCAGGTGTGCTCGCGCCCCTTGTTGAAGCTCGGGGACGAGGAGGACGACCTCCTTCTGTGCCCCAGTTCCTTGTCGGACGAGGAGCTGGGCGCAGCTCTTCGCCTTTTGGTCGGGGATGACCAGGGGTATCCGCCGGACACTCACGTTCCCCTGTATGGCCGCCTGGTTGGGGCGAAGATAGCCGCCTCCATGCCTACCTTTGACGGGTGCGGGCTCGTGCCGCCAGCGCCCTCCGAGGCCCCAATGGTGGCGGCTCCAGTGGTGGTGTCCTCCAACGACTCTGATGGGGAGGAGGAGCAGGACTCGGAGGCGACCCCGGAGGGGACCGTGGAGACCTCCCCCCCGCGCAAGGCCGATCTCCTCCGCACCCTTCCTGACGACAACGACACCAGCGACCACCCGGTGAGGGAGGTCCTGCCCCCTGCTGGGGTCACCATGAGGTCCAAGGTCACTCCCTCGAAGAGGTCGCCGGCCGTGGTCCCGACAAAGAGCAGGTCGGCACTGGTCTCCCACGACGATGCTCCTGCCCTGGCGCTGATCGGCGCTGCCACCGGGCCGGCTGTCGCGGCCTCATTTGCTCCGGGAGCTCGCGCGCCGGTGCCCCATGCCGCGAGGCCCTTGGGCGCCGCACTCCTGAAAAGGCCGCGGGACTATGCCGCCGTGGACCAGTAAGCACCTCACCCTGACTCTGTTCTTGCTCCTACTTCTGCTACTGCTTCCTAATGTTCTCTTCTTGCCCTGTCAGGCCGACTCTATTGGCAAAGAAGAAGAGAGAGGGGGCGGCCGCATCCTCGAAGGCCCAGCAGCCTGGCCTGGTCGCACCCCCTCCGGCGCAGAAAGGCGGTGAAAGCACCCCTACTTGTCCTGCTCGATCGTCCCCGCGAGGCCCAGTTGACCACCCTCAGAAGAAGGCGACCCCCTCGGCCAAGCCGGCTCCGGAGGTGCCCATCTCCATCTCGCCCGCGGATGTTGTCGAGGCTTAGAAGCTCCCTGTTTCTCTTCCTGCCGTCATCAGCTCGCAGGCCTTGGCCACGATGCAGCCTCCTCTTCCGGTCGCACCGCTGGCTCGCGATCCTTCCGCTTCGCCCGACGCCCTAGAGGAGGCCCTTTCCACGCTGACGCGGCTTCGGGGCGACCTTCAAGGTGTCGACAGTCGCCTGGTGGTAGGGCGCCTGGAGCTGATCTCGTGTTGGCTGCAATCCGACGCATCTGTCAGGGCGGCGTTGGGCAAGGCCGTGGCAGCTTCCGAGGAGGACAAGTGAGCCGCCGACCAAGCCACGGCCGCCCGCGAGATGGCACTAAAGGATGCCGAAGCCGCCAAGGAGCGCTACCGGTCAATGGAGGCCGAGCTGGAGACCATGCGCAACGAGCGCGCGACCGAGGCTCGCAGTCGTAAGGTGGAGGAGGAGAAGATGAAGGCCCGAGAGGACGCCATCACCTGTCGTGACGCTGAGTTGGAGCAGTTGGCGAGGGCGCAGGCCGCAGAGCGCAGCCATCTGGAGAAGCTCGAGCGGGAGGTGGAGGCAGAGAAAACCCAGCTGGAAGCCAAGGCGAAGGTTCTGGCTGAGGATCACGCGGCCTTGAAGTCCCTTGAGGAGAGATCCCGCGAGGCGCTGGGGGCACTCTACGAGAAGGGCTTGGAGAAGCCACTGGTGACAGACGACGAAGGCCCCGCTCAGCTACTTCCTTACCTTGTCGTGGTGCTGGAGGGTGTCATTGACGGGATCGGACCCATGGTGGAGGGGGAAGCCCGCGCGCTTTCTTCTTCAGCTTTGACGCGCGTCTTCAGCCATCTACATCTTCGCAACCCCAGCGCTAACCTCAGTGAGCTGCTCGAGCCCGTGGAGGAGGAGCGCTGCACAGCTGCTGCCGCAGCCATGAAGGGCCAGGTGGAGGCCTTGCTGTCGGTGTACAAAAGTAGGGGTCCTTTTTGTACCCCTTTACTTCTGCGCGGGCAATCGCAACCAAACGCCTGCGGCCGCGCTTGGCGGGACAGAAGAGGAAGCAAAGACACAAGACTACCAGAGCAGCGCCAAGACAGATGCGCGAGGAGCAAAGGGGCAAGGTGGGCTCTCCCCGGTAAGAGCCTTGCCGGGGGCAGCTTACATAGCCTCGGCAAGAGCCTTGCCGGGGTAACTTGCCCAACACCAGCGGAGCCGCCACCCTTGAGCCTAAGAGTTCCGACGCCATCCGCGATGTTGGAACCAAGGCTCGAGAGGCGCCTGCATGGTGGCATGTAGGTCTTTGTGAAGACCAAGAACATACAATACTATATGAGAACCAGAAGACGGAGACCCCCCGGCAAGACCCTTGCCGGGGACACCTGCGAGACCCCGGCAAGGCCCTTGCTAGGGACATCTGCGGGGCCGCAGCCAGGCCCCACCTGCAAAGGCTCCACCGCCATTCCAATACAGCAGTCAACCGGCCAACAAGGCAGGCACATGCGTGGCGACGTGCAGCTTCCAGGCAAACTCAGCAAGCACCTGCGTGGTGGCATGTAGATCTTCGTGAAGACTCTGCCACCACACCAACTCAGTAGCCAGCCAGCCAGTGTGGCGCTGCGCGCCTAGCCAACTTGGACGCACGTCAGAGTGAGACGAGGCGGCGACGGACGAGACGAGCTTCCTTGCCGTCCCCGATAAAGTGAGAGGGCACGATGGAGCACCTGGAGCTTCTGGAAGTTGACACTCATGGACCGGAGAAGCTGCTCCTCTTGGGAACCGCCACCTCCGGCGCTTGGTTCGTCAACAACCTGAAGCCCGGCGGTGGCGAGCGCCTCATTGTCGAACACCTCCCCCTCGGTTGGCGCCTTGGTGCTCGCCATCCCTGGGAGATGGACGAACAGGTCGTCGCCCACCTTCAGGTACTTGCCTGTGCCAGGGGCTATAGGGGAGGAAGGTTGGTCGTCAGCCACCCCCTCCCCGGCAGGCCCCTTGGCGGCCTCCTCAGTGGCAGTCTTGGCGGCCTCCTTGGCAGCAATCTTGTCAGGCTCAGCCTCGGCGTCCTTGGCGACCTCCTCGATGATGGTATCAATATCCTCCTGATTCGCCGAGGGAGGGTCTGGATACCAAGAAGGAGAATGAGACGGGGCCAAAATCAAGGTTCAAGAAGAAGAAGAAGAAAAGACAGGGTCAGGAGGCAGGCCACGTACTCGCGCCCAGCTGGGAAGAACTGGTTCCCTCGCCGCCAACGTTCGTTGCCGGGATGGAGCCACTGCCACCCAAGTCCACCTCCTCCTCCGTGCGTGTGAGATCAGTGCTTGGCGCCCTTGTCGGGGACGCCCCTCTGGGCGGCGTGGTTGACGGGGGTGGTGTGTTGGGGGTGGCCCTCAGTGGCTCCTCCTGCTGCCACTCTCCTCCTGCGAACCCGGTAAGATCAGCGCCAAGAAATTGTGCCCCAACACACACCGACGGGAAGTGAGTAGTGAACTCACACTCGGGGCTAAAGCGGGGGCTGCGTCCGGGGCTGTCGTCCGGGCTGATCACCACCAACTCCGGCGTGCGCGGAGTGCTCGCCGAGGGCTTGTCGCCCGTCGAGGCCCTGGCCCTCTTCGCCACCCTCTCGGCCAATGTCTCTGTGTCCCTGTTGGGATAATATCAAGTTAGAGGAGGATAGCATAGGCGTGGGGTCAGTAGATGATGGAGGGCGAAGTGCTTACTCATCCTCCGCCTCTTCTTCCACTAGCCTCCTCTTCCTCTTCGGGCTGAAGGACCCGAGGTCAAAATTAACCTCCGAGGTGCCATCCGGAGGGGGGGGGAGAAGGGGGCGGAGTCCGGTGCCACTTGGATGAGGAGGAAGCGGCCGCCTTTTTCTTCGCTACCGCGGTTTTCCCCGCCTTGTTCACTGCCGTGGCCTTCGTTGCTACGGCTCTCATCTGGCGCATGGACTGCTCCTGGACCTGTTGCCACTGCATGGTCCTGCCGGGCCGGACCGGCTCACCGGAGCTGGCCCGCCATAGGACGCGCCTCTTCCCTATGGCCGAGGGGTCAACAGCTTCGGCCTCTTCTTCGGCCGACTCCTCGACCACGTCTTCCAAGAGGGGGGCCCCGACGCTGACGCTGCTGGCCTCCCTAGCAGACTCCTCCCCAGCAGACTCCGCCCATCCGGCGAGCTCTTCCTCCTCTGCGGCCGCGTCGGCCTCATCCTCCACTGTGTCGGCGCTCCCAGCCTCCTTGGCGAGCGCCGCATCTGCTGCCCTGGCGGCGATGTAGTCCAGCTCCTCCTTGGTGGTGTCGCGGATGAGCAGCGGCTCATCGCGGACATAATTCTCTGACAAGTTGTCGAAGAACGCCGAGACCTCCTCTGCTTCTAGCTCGACCCAGAGCAGATCCAGGCCGTGTGCGTTGAAATCCGGCATCATGGCAATGATGGCGGTCTGGCGAGAGTTGTTGCTCAATGGGACCACACCCGCCGGCAACCCAAACAGAGACGCCTTGACGGCCTTGCCGGACTTCTCTGCTCTGCCGGTCCTCTTAGCCCTGATGTCGTCACTCACGTTGAGCTGGAAGAGCCTCTATCAAAAGTGAGCATGCCCCATCACCGTGAAGTTGTGCTTCATGCCAGGGCGGAGCCTCATGACGTCGGCCGCATTCCTATAGTCCCAAGCCGGCCTCCCCTTGTTATGCAGTGGGGCAATCCGGCGGTGGATGAAATCAGCCCCAATCATTTCGAGGGTTAGCCCGGCCACGGTGAGGCGGTTGATCCTAGTGGTGGCGACCGAGAGCTTCTTGTTGTTGGCATCGAGGTCGCTCCAGTCCTTGCGGCGGACCGGCGGACCCGGCAGAACTCCCGTGGATCCTCCTCCTCGATCCAGCACCACCGGCTCTGCCACTCATCCCACCTCTCCTTCTAGGCGCCCTCCGGGTACGTGCCCTTCTCCTGAGACCTCGGGATCCCGGTGATGCAGCCGGAGATGACGCCCCCTGCCTGGATGCGAGGGTAGAAGTAGTGGCGGAAGAGCGCCGTGCTGGGGAGCACTCCGGCGAAGCCCTCGCAGAGATGGGCGAAGAAGGCCATGCACAACACGGCATTCGGCGTAAGATCCAGAAGACAAAAGCCATAGGTGTGCATGACATCGTTGAAGAAATCAGAGAAAGGGGGGCAGAGCCCGCAAGATAAGTAGTCAACGAAGAAGGGGTACCGATTTGGGCCGGCCTTGGCGAAATCAGCAGGGACGATGCACGTGGCGGGGTGCCCCGTCATCTCCCTCCCCCACAGGGGCCTGAAGTAGTCCCTGAGATGGAACACATCAACCGTCGAGGGGAAGTAGGCGTGCTGCGTCCGCAGCACCGCCAACTCGCTCTCCGACGCCTCCTTCTCCCCGACATCCTTGGCCGCCCCTTGCCTTTGCCTGTCTTGGGCCCATGGCGACCAAGAGGGGATGGGGGATTAAGGGCAGTGAGGGCGCGGCGAGCAAAGGCAAGAGCTTGAGGAAGAAGAAGGGAGCGATGGTTTCGAGATTGGGGATGATGCGCGGGGGGGGGGGGGGGGGGGGGTAAATGAGAAGCGCGCCTGCGGTTTTTCCTTTTTTATGGGGAAGGCGCGGGCCGCCTCTTTACCATTTACCATGATGTGATGCAAGCGTGCAGCAACCGCCCCACGCACGACCCCCATGTCACGCATTCAATGCAGGTCGTGGGGAAGCACAACTAGCGAGGGAGTTACTGCGGTAAAACTCTGCCACGCGTACCCGCACACCATTCTGGGCCTAGCCCAATAACGCTCCGCGCTTATATGTGGCCCAGGCCCGTGGGCTCCTGTCGGTGTACAAAAGTAGGGGTCCTTTTTGTACCCCTTTACTTATGCGTGGGCAGTCGCAGCCACACGCCTGCGGCAGCGCTTGGCGGGACACAAGAGGAAGCAAAGACACAAGACTACCAGAGCAGCGCCAAGACAGAGGCGCGAGGAGCGAAGGGGCAAGGTGGGCTCTCCCTGGCAAGAGCCTTGCCGGGGGCAGCTTACATAGCACCGGCAAGAGCCTTGCCGGGGCAACTTGCCCAACACCAGCGGAGCCGCCACCCTTGAGCCTAAGAGTTCCGACACCGTCGACGATGTTGGAACCAAGGCTCCGGAGGCGCCTGCATGGTGGCATGCAGATCTTTGTGAAGAGCAAGAACATACAATACTAGATGAGAACCAGAAGACGGAGACCGCCGGCAAGACCCTTGCCGGGGACACCTGCGAGACCCCGACAAAGCCCTTGCCGAGGCCCCGCAAGGCCGTTGCCGTGGACATCTGCGGGGCTGCAGCCAGGCCCCCACCTGCCAAGGCTCCACCGTCGTTCCAATACAGTAGTCAACCCGCCAACAAGGCAGGCACCTGCGTGGCGACGTGTAGCTTCCAGGCCAACTCAGCAAGCACCTGCGTGGTGGCGGGCAGATCTCCGTGAAGACTCTGCCACCGCACCAACTCAGCAGCCAGCCAGCCAGCGTGGTGTTGCACGCCTAGTTAGCTTGGATGCGCGTCAGAGCTAGACGAGGCGGCGACGGACGAGTCGAGCTTCCTTGCCGTCCCCGAAAAAGTGAGAGGGCACGTCGGCAGTGCATTAAATGCATTTGTCCTACGATGCCAGGGGATAGACTTGTATACAGTACAAACTTTCCACCTCCTGCGTGCCACTGTGGCGACCCCCTTTGGCTATAAAAGGAGGCGCGAGGCATACTGGAGGGGGATTCGGACTTTTTGGACCCGGCACGCTTTGTAGCTAGTCCAAGAACACCAGATAAACACAAACCAGCAGGAGTAGGGTATTACGCATCACTTGCGGCCCGAACCTAGATAAATTCCCCGTGTTGATCTTCTAAACCCGCTCTTTCTACAGCCCCGCGCCCGCCAACCGAAGAAGGGATTCCCCGTGATCCCATAGGTGTCGTTTCCAATGACACCTGCTGAAGAAGTTCCTCACCGTCGAGCCTGCACCTCCAACCGATGGCGCCACCAATCCCGCGACCAAGGCCAGTGAAGCGGCCGACGGTGATGTTGCCGATGGGAAGGCGCTCCCCGACGACGGCGCCCAAGGCTGAAGAAAAGGGCTTGCTGGTGAAGAATGGCACTCCTTCTTGTTTTATTTTCCTGTGAACTTCCCTGTGAGATGAGACGTGCCTCGTGGAGGCGTTAAAACTCTGCTTGATGTTTGGGGGACAATATGCTGTGTAATAATTTATTTAGGTTCCGTGATTTCCTTCCCGTTTGCTTGATGTTCTACGTCGGCAGGGCTCGACCCCGCGCATACCTCAGCCGTTGTTGGGCCGTCCGGATCACCAGGACGGGACTAAGGGGTGAGGGGCTACATGGCCAGTTAGGCTCCTGAGTCGCGATGCTCAGGAGTACCCCTTGACGTGCAAACGGCCTGCGGGAA